>NC_045984.1:13147168-13459855 GCF_010909765.2 Amblyraja radiata
GCAGCGGTAGAGTTGCTGCCTTAGTGCGCCAGAGGCACGGATTGGATCCTGGCTATGGTTGCTTGTCTGTACGGAGTTTGTACGTTCTCCCCGTGACCGCGTGGGTTTTCTGCAAGAACTTTGGTTTCCTCCCACACTCCAAAGACGTACAGGTTTGTAGATTGATTGGCTTGGTATAAATGTAAAAATTGTCCCTCGTGTAGGATAGTGTTAGTGAGCGGGGATCGCTTGTCGGTGTGGACTCAGTGGGCGGAAGGGCATGTTTCTGTGCTGTATCACTAAACTAAAATAAATAACATGGTTGCAAGAGTAGGTCAGAGATTGGATTAGCTGCAGAGAGTTGTCGCCTTACAGTGCCAGAGACCTGGGTTCAATCCTGAGTATGGGTGCTGTCTGTACTAAGTTTGTACGTTCTCCCCGTGACTACATGGGTTTTCCCCGGGTGCTCCGGTTTCCTCCCACCCTCCAAAGACATGCAGGTTTGTAGGTTAATTGGCTTTGCTAAAGATTGTAAATTGTCCCCAGTGTATAGGATAATGCTAGTGTACGGGGTGATCACTGGTCGGTGCAGACTCAGTGGGCCAAAGGGCCTATATCTATAAACTAAACGACACAAAACTAAAGAATGAGTCAGAAGCGTGAGGGGAAACTTTCCACTTGCCTGGATTGGTTCTGCTTCACCAACCTTGAAGAAGCTCAACACCGCTTAGCCCATTTGATTAGCAGCCCACACACAACACAAAACATTAATTTCTTCCACCACCAACACACAGTACACAGAACAGTACAGGAACAGGCTATTAGGTACACAATGTCTGTGCTGAACAGATCGAATCTTTCTGAATGCACATGGTCCATATCCCACCATGCCAGGTATATTCATGTCTATCTAAAAGTCTCTTAAATGCTACCATTGTATCCTCCACCACCACCCTAGGCAGCATGTTCAGCACCCACCACTGTACATTAAACCTGCCCCATATCTCCTTTAAACCTTCTTCCTCTGACCTTCAACTGATCTAATTTAAACCCACTGAATAATGAAAGACCTAGAGTGGATGTGAAGAGGGTGTTTCCAGTAGTGGGAGAGCCTAGGACCAAAGAGCACAGCAATTTCTTTAGCCAGAACATAGTGAATCTGTGGAATTTATTGCCACAGACAGCGGTGGAGCCATTGGGTATTTTTAAAAGCATTTAAAATATTTATTTTAAGGTATTTTTATATATTAAAGTATTTTTAAAAACCATTTAAAATAGGTTATGGTGATAGACACAAAATGCTGGAGTAACTCAGCGGACCAGGTAGCATCTCTGGAGAGAAGAAATGGATGACAAATGGGCTGAATGGCCTCATTCTGCTCCCATGTCCAATGATCTTAAAGTTATGTCCGCTAGTATTTTATAATCCCACCCCGGGAAAGACGCTCTGACTGCCTACCCTGTCTTTGTCTCTCAAAATTTTATAAAATTGTAACAAATCTCCCCTCAGCCTCTGATGCTCCTGAGAAAAGAATCCAAGTTTGTCCAACCTTTCTTTACTCTCTAATCCAAATGGCATCCTGGTGCACCATACCTCTGCTGCACCATACAATGTATACAATATAAAAATGCGCTGTAATTCTTCATTCAGAGACGTTGAAAGCAATTCCATGACCAGCAATCTCTGCCAGCAGGAAGGGCAAGGGCTACAGTTATTGTGGATCACCAGCAGGGTCCACTCCAAGAAATATGCTACACTGATTTGGAAACTTCTTGTGTTCCTTCAGTATTGTTGGGTTTGAATCCTGCAAATCCTCCTGCTCCTGTCCCCGGTGGCACATTAGGACCTTCACCAAATGAACCGCAACAGTCGGGAAGACTCTGGGGCAATTAGGGATGGGCAATAACTGCCGGCCTTGTCAGTGCTGCCCAGATCTTGCAAAATGAATTACAAACTATGAAAGAGGATAGTTCCATGGCCACCAACGGTGTGGGAGTTACCTGCCTTTGGTCCTAGTGTGTCTTGCGAAGTGAGGTGTGACTTACTGGTGAGGTACAGGTGCTCAATGCTGCCCCTGGTGCCCAAAGGCCAGGGAAGTTAATGCTTTGATAGAAGGATGTGAGAATACATGTAATCACGTCGCTCATGCTTGTGCTTTCGTAGTAATTATGACCATAATGATGAAGGTATTGTCACAGCAGGGGGAGAACAAGGAAGGGTGGCAGGGAGGGGGATGGAAGGGAGGGGAAGAGAGGGGGGGAAAGAAGTTGGGATGTTCACATCAGGCTGTGGAGCTCAGACAGAGGAAGACAAAGGATGCATACGATCGAGAAGCAGAGAGATAACTGAAGGGTCTGATTGAAGGAACAACATACCGACACAGAAATATGCGGGTGTACAAGATAGTCAGTCATGGGAAGTGAAAAGTAAGGAATGCACTTGAATGGAAGTCAGTCACATAGAGAACATGGGAGATCTGGAAATACAGATCCATGGTTCCCTGGAGGTGACAAGTCAGGTAGGCAGCGTGGTGAAGAAAGCCTTTGGCTCACTTGCCTTCTTTGGGAATGGTATTGAATACATAGGTTGGGACATCACCATGCAACTGTACAAGTGTGTGTAGCTCTGGTTACACAGCTGGAGGAAGGACTGTCATTAAGTTGGAAATGGCGCAGAAGACCTTGGCTTGTGGGCTTGAGTTATAAGGATAAGTGGATAGGTCGGGACAACTAGCTGGGTTCTGACCTTATTGGGGTGTACAAGATTACGAGGGGCATGGATAAAGTGGGTGCTCACAGTCCTTTTTCCCAGGGTAGAGGATTCTAAAAAAGGCCTAGGCTTAATATTGAGAAGGAGAGGTTTAAGAAGGACCCCAGTGACAACTTTTCTCACTCTGGAGGTAGTTATCTGGCCACTAGAGGAAGCTATAGAACCGGATACAATTACAACTTTTAAAAGAAATTTCAACACATATTTGGAGAGGAAGCGTTCAGAGGGCGGTGAACCAAATGCATGCAAATGGGACTAGTCCAGGATGCCATCTTGTTCTGCACGGACAGAGTGGGCTGAAGGGCCTGTTTCTGTTCTGTGTAGCTCCCTGACTGTATGACGATGTGGAGAACAAGATCAATGGCACAAGGCGAGAGATAGGGAGAAAGACGAAGGAAAATGCATCATTATTTCAAGGGCCTAATGAACAAGGGCAAAGACTGAATTACTGAGGTGTGGGAAGGAACTGCAGATGCTGGTTTAAACTGAAGGCAGACACAAAAAGCTGGAGTAATTCAGCGGGTCACACAGCATCTCTGGAGAGAAGGAATGGGTGAGTTGGAAAAGGTGGAGCCAAGATCCTTCTTCAGACTGAGAGTCAGCTGGAAAGGGAAACGAGAGCTATAGACGGTGATATAGAGAGATATTTAAAAAAATGAATGAAAGATATGCAAAAAAGTAACGATGATAAAGGGGACAAGCCGTTGTTAGCTGTGGCCCAGGTGAAAATGAATTATAGACAATGAATTGAGTTGCTTAAAGGAAATGAGGTGCCTTAAAGGAAATGAGGCATCACAACCTCAGCACCCACTTACTCTTGACAACTGGTCAATCTCTTTCCCGAAGATAGACACAAAAAGCTGGAGTAACTCAGCGGGACAGGCAGCATCTCTGGAGAGAAGGAATGGGTAGCGTTTCCTGTCTCTGTGCTCGTGCTCTGCCTCCTCATGGGTGAATCATGCAAATAGACATTTCTTTCAAGCATATTTTATAAAAAAATTTAGATATTTACAGGAAATATTATTGAAAATAGAAAACACACGTTACACTTCCTCCAGACATTCCACCACCTCCCCCCCCCCCTCCCCCCTCACAACACCGGGTGGCAAAAGCACTGCACAGGGTGGCACTGGGTCACATGCATCAAGGAGGTGCCACCCTTGAGCCACGTTCTCTCCACACATGAGGTGTTGAGACGTGAGGTGGTGGGGGGGAGGGGGGCAAGGACAACCCGGAATGGCTCCTTGTGCCAGGAGGGTGATGGGGGGGGGGGGGGGGAAATGTTGATCACGGACACCCCTAGCTACAGATTCCCACCCCGGATGCAAAGTGCATGCGTGCTCGGCGAAGTCATGATCGGGGCTTTTGCTGGGATGTCTTCACCATGAAGGAGCCCGGCCAGCACTCAGTGACTTGCCCACCTGCATGAAGTGGTGAACCAGTGCGGCCATTTTGCATTTTATTCGGGGGGTGGGGGGGGGGGAGGGTTGGGGGAGAAGCAGGGGTTACCACAGGAGAAGTAAAATACATTCCTTAAATTCCCAGTAAATGAGTGACTGAATCCGTACAAGTGAGTTCGGCGACATTCATGATCCAATTCACCACAATCGTTGAAACAAATGCTGAGGAAATGAGATATTCAATACTCTTGGCCTACAATTATTTCACAGGCCGGAAATGGGGTTTTCCAAAGTCTTGTACTCAGCGGAGCCACAGTCTCTGCAACATTAACCAGCAAGCTGACGCTTTAGTTCTCCGTCCATTTCATTTCCAGCATGGACTGCTTTGCCCCCTCGCTGCTGTCTTCAGACAGCCGCTGGGCCCCACTCACAGTGTTTGCACCATCACAGGGAAGAGCAGGGAGAGGTGCTCAGCCCCTTTAATTGGCAGCTTGTGGCTGGTGTAGTGGTTTATCACCTCCGGAACGCCATCAAAGGGTGGGCTGTTCTGGCCGAGAATGTACTTGGAGTCTTTCGTTCTGCTGAACTTCATGTGCATGTATCCTTGGCTGCTCCTGCATGCAGGAAAAGAGAGAAAAAAGACATGAAGGCTTGAAATTGCTTAACAAGGGAGGGCTACCCGTTTTCTCTGAGTTACTCCAGCATTTTGCGTCTATCTTCGGTGTAAACTAGCATCTGCAGTTCTTTCCCACACACTTTCTCCTTTTTGTGTTTTACAAGATGAATTTCAGTCCAAGGAACTGTAGTTATGAGCCATTTGCATTCATTATCGGTATAGTTTGACTCCTGATCTAATTTGACTTGAGTGTGTTACAGAATCGAATCATCCTGCATGCGAATAGTCAGTATGTTGGACTAGAAATTATGCCGGTGGGGAGCATGATTGTATTCCCATCATGGAAATGCATCCCTTCACAATCCGAATCAATGGATCAAGGGCTGCCAGGAAAATGTCAAGCCTCAGGTACAGGGTACGCCGGCTTCCAATCGCCAAGAGGGCTCTTTACAACCCATGTCTAATTGCTGAAAAGCTCTTGTTCATTCTGCACTGTATGAAGTGCGTAACTCTTTCATTATCAGAGAGAGATTCTTAACCTTATCAACATGAAACATCAAATCTGTTTCTCTCCCCGCAGATGATATCTGACTTGCTGAGCAATTCCAAGAATTTCCGCTTTTATTTCAGACTAGGGCGGCAAGGTGGTTGAGTTGCTGCATTACAGCGTCAGGGACCAGCGTTCGATCCTGACTACAGGTGCTGTCTGTACAGAGTCTGTACAGAGTTTATACATTCTCCCCATGACCTGGGTGGGTTCTCTCCGGGATCTGGAAGTGATAATCACTTTGTACGATTATTTATGGACTAAGGCGTATTAGCTATGCCACGGAAAATTGGCACGGTAAAGTTGGAAATTAATCTGTTCAATTGTTCAGAAACCTCTCATTGGTGTGTGGTTCATCTTGCTTCTTTTGTTTGTGCAGAACTGGCTGTTCCCAGCGGAGAACCAGTCAGGGGTAGTGATAACTGTGTCACATCTTGCTCAAAATTGCAGGAGAAAGCAGAGTTGGTTGGAGAAGCAACACTTGCCTGGTCTGCACACGGAAAAATGGACACAGATTTATCTCTGAGTAAAACAGGGCATAAATTAAATTCACTCCTCAGTTATTTACATTCCGAAACAGTTTTAAGCTGCCAGCTAAAAACTCAATCAGTTGAATGAGTAAGTGGACAGTGGACCGTTAAAATTCAACAAAATGACAGGCGCTCCGAGCTGTTCTGAATCACTCAACTGCATAACGTTCAGAGATCGCACTCTTGGTATCAGCTTTCCTCAGCCAGCTTTTTCCTAAATTGGTTTGTTATGGTTTCCAAAAAGCTATTACTCAACTGATGTGTAGCCCTATTGCTCTAACAGCTTAATCACAAATTCACTGCTTATCTAACACTTGTTAACCATGGTCTTATAAGGGCCATGCCAGGAGTTATTTCAAAAGCTGCCATACTTTGATCGAGGGCTTTCTTCAGTCCAAGTTTATGTTTTATTTATGGGTTATGGGGCTTGCTGGTGAGGACAACCTTTAATGCCCACCTCTAAATGCTCTTGGAGAATGTGTGCAATAAACCACTTTATCCTGAATCACTTCCAACTGTGTAGAGAGTCCCACAGTCTGTTTGTTGGAAAGGGTTTCCCAGGGTTTGGCTTAGTGTCGACAGTTTGGAGAAATATGTCCAAAACAAAATGGCGTGTGAGGAGAACTTGAAGGCAGTGATGTCTCCACATGCGCACATCCTTTGCCTTTCTAGGTCTTAGAGGCTGCAAATTTAGGCGGTGGAGTGAAAAAGATTGAGTGGACTGTGGCAGAAACCCAAGGAGATACAAATTTGGAGCAGGAGTTGGCCACTCAGGTTTAGACATTAGAGATACAGCATGGAAACAGGCCCTTCGGCCCACCGAGTCCATGCCGACCAGCGATCACCCCGTACAATAACACTATCCCACACACTAGGGGAAATTTTACAATTTTACCGAAGCCAATTAACCTACAGACCTGTACATCTTTGGAGCGTGGGAGGAATTCGGAGTACCCGGAGAAAACCCATGTGGTCATTGGGAGAAAGTACAAACTCCGTGTAGACAGCATGCACCCATAGTCAGAATCGAACCCGGGTCTCTGGCGCTGTAGGCAACAAGTCTATAGCTGCACCACTGTGCCGCCCATAATGGATAATGGTTACATTCTGTGCGCGGGCCGACCGGACTTTAGACTCTGGCAGCAGAATGGCGGCAAAAATGGTGGGGTCTGCATGTGTAAATATGCAAAATGAATTTCACTATGCAGTTACATGTGTGACAAATAAGGCTCCATTAAACCATTGAGTTATTGAAACCAAGCTGCACCAGTGATGGAGGGACAGGGACTGTATGCTAAAGCTGGTGGATGGAGACCCCATGAATCCGATTGCTTTATCTGCAATGTTTTTCAGATTATCATGGGTTTTTGGAGCTGCACATATCCAGATAAGTGGGGTGTACTCCATACTACCACGGATTTAAGAATTGCAGGTATCAAAGGCTTTGGGAGCTAGAGGGTAAATAAGATCTTGCAGCCACAGTATTTATGTAGCTAGTTTAGTTGCGTTTTTGGTCAAGAGTGAATTATAGATACTTAGAGCATAGAAACAGGCCCTCTGGCTCAGCAAATTTGTGAAGACTATGAAACACCAATTTACATGAATCCTACTTTATTATCGCCATCATCGCATCATCTCACCCGACGGATTCCACTCCCACTTTTCAAAAGTAGCGACATTTACAGTGGCGAGTTAACCAATCAACCTGTACACCTTTGGATGTTGCAGGAAACCAGAGTACCTGGAGGAAACCCACATGGTCACAGGGAGAACGTGTAGACTCTGCATAAACAGACTGGATTATATCCACATCATATTCCCCTCCACCGCCACCTCTGCTGCACCTATATTCCTTCCTCTGACTTCACATTTCGTGCCTCTTCTATCCATGTCTGCTTATCTCACACTTTTTGTCTTTTTATCTTTGCCCTTTGTCCAACCATATGCCAATCAAACCTCCCATCACCTGTATCCACCTATCACTTGCTAAACCTTTCCCTGCCCCTTCCCCTTTTCAGCTTTCTTCCCCCACTCTACAATCCAGCCGGAGGAAGGGTCCCGACCCAAAATATCGCCTGCCCACGTTCCCCAGGGTTGCTGCGGGACCCACTGCGTCACTCCATAACTTTATGTCTTTTTTAGTGCGTATTGATACATATCGTGTTGGTTGTTACATGCAGAGACAACTCGAATTTTCACTTCAGGTTCCACGAGCAGTTACTTCTGTTGGTGTCGAACAGAAGGTTATCTCACGTGCCAGGAATCTGTCAGACATACAGTCAGTGATCTTGTGTGCCCCTGTCTCCATTTATGGAACATAATTAGCTTGGGAAAAGGAGAAAGAAGAACATCCCGGCATGTGTAAAGGGCACGCAGATATTGTAGGAAGATAAATCAATCTCTGTAATTCTTCAACCTTTCACGGAGTTAAAGTGCAGGCATATAGGGCATCCCAACAAATCCTCAGTTTATATAATAATCCTGTAACGCGCTGTGCTTTCAGTATGATTATTTTACACATCATAGACTTTAATCCAAGGATTTATTGTGACCTATTATCACTTTTGGGTTTGTTGCTCTGCCTCTGTTAGCTTGAGGAGGTTGTGCTGTGCGAGTGAGACATCAAAGCGGATCCTGTCTGCTCCTGCAGGTGGGTGGAGCAGATCCCATGGAGCAACTTCGAAGAGCAGGGAGCACGTAAGACTCTGGCCGATGGTAGTATCTTTAAACAATTTCACCTGCAGTTTCTCTGGTCATTAGGATGGCAATGTTTGTAGCATTCTGCTGTGTGCTTGTTGCATGCTGTCTCATAGAGTCATAGAAAGATACAGCATGGAAACAGGACCTTCGGCCCACAAAATCTGTGCTGACCATCAACCACACACTTACATTTTTATAATCCCATTATTTTATTCTCCCTATGTTCTAAAACTCGTCTACTCACTCGGTGTAACTTATAATAGCCAATGCATGGTGGCAGGGCGGCACGGTGGCGCAGCGGTAGAGTTGCTGCCTTAAAGCGCCAGAGACTATGGGTGCTGTCTGTACGGAGTCTCTCCCCGTATATTCTCCCCGTGACCTGCGTGGGTTTTCTCTGAGATCTTCAGTTTCCTCCCAAACTCCAAAGACGTACAGGTCTGTAGGTTAATTGGCTTGGTATAAATGTAACATTGTCCCTAGTGTTCGTAGGGGTTAGTGTTAATGTGCAGGAATCGCTGGTCAGTGCAGACTCGGTGGGCAGAAGGGCCTGTTTCCGAGCTATATCTCTAAACTAAACTAAACAATGAACATA
This sequence comes from Amblyraja radiata, assembly GCF_010909765.2. Classification (NCBI taxonomy): domain Eukaryota; kingdom Metazoa; phylum Chordata; class Chondrichthyes; order Rajiformes; family Rajidae; genus Amblyraja; species Amblyraja radiata. The sequence continues at coordinate 13,156,303 of NC_045984.1, forward strand.
CCAGCTCATGTGTCTTTGGGAGGAAAGCAAAGTGGCCACAGGAACAACGTGCAAACTCCACACAGAGAGCACCAAGGTCAGATTGAAGCTGCGTGTCCGGTGCTGTGAGTCAGCGGCTCAATAAACTGTGTCCCTGTGCCAGTCTTTAGGATCTGAAGATCTGTGACTGGACGTAAAAAAATACTTGTTGATCGTACAGTCCTTTGAAATGTCCCCAAGTCATGAAAGGTGCCAGATAAATAGAAGCACTTCTCCCAGATTTAGTACGCATACCAAAACACTCTAGTTTGATCTAAGCAATGATAAACAGGTGGTGTAGGGAGGAACTGCAGATGCTAGTTTAAACCAAAGATAGACACAAAAATCTGGAGTAACTCAGCAGGTCAGACATCTCTAGACAAAAAGAATGGGTGACATTTCAGGTCGAGACCCTTCTTCAGACTGAGAGTCAGGTGGTGGGTATCTGGAACAAACTGCCAGAAGAGGTCGTTGAGGCAGGTACTGTAACACCAATTAAAAGACATTTGGACTGGTACATGGACAGGAAAGAATTAGAGGGATATAGAACAAATGTGAGTAGTTGGGAAAAGTTTAATGGGGCATCTTTGTTAGCATAGACAAGTTGGGCCGAACGGCCTATATCTGTGCTGAATGAGTCTGTGACTACAGGAAAGTCATTACAATTGATCTTGGTGAACATATAATGGGCTACTGGGTACACATAGATCCATTTTGACAGTGGCAATCAGTAAAAAGATTAAATAGGGAAGTAGGTGTTCGACTAATGACCTGAGCAATATCTGCCTTGTATTTTTACGGAACCTCAAACCCATTTGCGGAGCAAAAGTTATCTCAATCAGAAGGAATAGCCTCTTAGGTGTAAGAAGGAACTGCAGATGCTGGTTTAAACCAAAGATAGGCACAAAAACCTGGAGTAACTCAGCGGGACAGGCAGCATCTCTGGAGAGAAGGAATGGCTGACGTTTCGGGTCGTGACCCTTCTGCAGACTCTTAGAGGTGTTGGATGTGAGCTGTGGCACCTGTATCCCAGGGAAAGAATGATGGATGGAACAATGACAAGTGGGACTGCAGAATGCTATATCCCCGATGGCACAAAAGTACCCTTGAAGTGAAATTATCAGCAACAAATGAGCCGAAGGAAGAATTAACAAACTAAATCTGTTTATAGCATATGAGGCTATTATTGAGGTTAAAATGCTTGGGTGATTGTGCACAAGATACTGACTGTATTGGTACACAGAGGCAGCCAGGCAGAATTAACAGCAAAATTCTGGCATAAAGCTGACTCACTCTCCGCCATAATTCGCATGTAATTAGATTCCATACAGTTCCCTTGTGTGCACTTTTAATCATTTATCCTTCAATAAAAGTAAACAAAACATCGACACCCTCCCTACTTACTTCCCTTCCTGCACTTACATCCTGATTAGATTCTGCAGGGTTATTGTTTCCCTGGAGAGGGGCAGTGGGAAGAAGGATTGAGGGGCCAGTGAGAGGAGATTTATCTGTCTAAAATAGATGGGCTCGTGGGGCTTAATTTTGCAGGCTGCTCCATCCTTGACTTCACTGAGTCTTAGAATAGAGCGTTATGGAGATTATATATAATAATGGTTGGAAGCCACTTTGCTGAAGATATCAAGACCAGGGATAAGGGCTTGTATAATTCCATTCCCTAGTCAAGGGCACGAGGACTTTATGGAGTATCCCCACAGCTGCAGTGAATAGCAGGATGGTATGTTTCAGTTTTGAGGTGAGACTCAATAGGCTGGGTTTCTTTGAGCATCCTTTGGCCCGAGTGGAGTGAATGTGAAATTATGGGAAGCGTGGATAGGGAAGAAAGTAAGAACCCTCTCCCGATGGCAGAGAGGATAGATTTAAAGTGAGGAGTTAGATGCTTAGAGGATGTGAGGAAAAATTATTTCATCCAGCAATGGTTGCAACCTAGAGTGTGCACTCTGAGAAGATGGTGGATCCAGGAATTCTCACAACATTCATGAACCATTTGTGGGCACACACTTGAATTGTCAAATCATATAGTAAACGACAGCAGATGCTGGTCAAGGAGATTGGCCCAGACAGGTGTTTGATGGTCAGCATGGGTATGGTGGGCTGAAGGACCACATGGCGGCACGGTGGTGCAGCGGTAGAGTTGCTGCCTCACAGCGCCAGCGACCCGGGTTCGATCCTGACCACGGTGGCTGTGTGTTCGGAATGTGCACGTTCTCTCCGTGACCTGCATGGGTTTTCTCCAAGTGCTCCAGTTTCCTTCCACATTCCAAATACATACAGGTTTGTAAGTTAATTGGCCGGTAAAATTGTATATTGTCCCTACTGTATGGGATAGATCTAGTGTATGGACGATCGCTGGTCGGCGCGGACTCGGCAAGTCAAAGGATCTGTTTCCCCGCTGTATCTCTAAACTCTAAACTAAACATAGTTAAGTGCTTGATGGTCGGTATGCATATGGCGGGCTGATGGGCCTGCCCCTGACCTGTATAACGCCATGACACATTGGAGATGTAGTGTATACAAAGTATGGCTGAGTAGTGCAGGAGATTCAGTGCTGAAAGATATGTCCAACCAGAGTTGGCAACCTGATTGGAAAGCCTTCCTACATAGTTATTTCATGAGCTGTGCATGGAGTGGAACGCCAGTGGCTGCCTAAATTGGAAACGCTGGCTGTATAGGTGGCAGGTGCAGACGTGTCAGGCCTGAAGGGGTTGGGGGAAGAGGACGGACTCCAAACACTGGCAGAAACTCAAATCCACATTTGCAGCTGGTTCCTTCCCATCACTGCTTCTGTTTTGCACTAATGACACCATCTGCTGCTTCCCTGAGGCATAGCTGTTATTACAGTGGGAACAGTCCCAAATGGAGACTTTAAGAGTGTTAAACCATTGGATGAGCAAAAGACTATTTACTCTCCTGGTGATGGGATAGATGCAGTTGGACGAGGCAGTCTCGTCTCTAGAGCTCTCTGCACTGCCATCTCATTTGGCAACTGAACCATCCTACCACCAACGAGAGAGAAGTCCTAAGCTACTTTTTTGATCTTTGATCAGTCTGAAGAAGGATCTCGACCTGAAACGTCACCCATTCCTTCTTTCCAGAGATGTTGCCTGTCCCTCCAGCATTTTGTGTCTATCTTTGATTGGACTTTACTGGACTTTACCTTGCACTAAATGTTATTCACGTTATTCCCTATATCATGCATCTGTACACTGTGGATAGCTCAATTGTAATTAGGTATTGTCTTTCTGCTGACTAGTTAGCAGGCAACAAAAGCTTTTCACTGTACCTTGGTACATGTGACGAAAAACTGAACAAACATACAAATTTGAGTCAGGGCAAGAGGCATAGAGCAGTACGTGCGTGCGTGAGTGGTGTGTGTGTGTCTGTGTGTCTGTTTGCGAGCATGCGTGCATTGTGTCTAGGTGGGACGATTAACTTGGGACCACCACAAGAATTTGGTGCACATTACCTTAATGTGAACTGTAATCTAGTTTAAAAATTCCCCTCTGGAAGTCTTGGAACTTAGGTCAGCAGCAGACAGATAGGAGCTGATTAAGAGACAAGTGCTATTAGCAGCCTAATGTAATATTCATGAGCTAAGTTTCAGAATGCTTTAATCTTTACAACAGCAAGGGAACAGAATGCTCCACACATTATAATGCATTTTATGTGAAGAATAGCACTATAAACCATCATCAGCTGATGACAGTTTCCAATCTACAGCTAAACTGAATTGACTTCCTGTGGAATACTAGGCAGTATAAAGCCACTTTATCTCCCAGTTACTATTTCCTCCACATTTCTACATTTCTTTGTGATGTAGAAAGAGGTTATTTGGCCCATCAAGCATATGCCGACTCATGGAGCAATCCCATTCTCTCACTAATTTTCACTGTAACCTGTTCTACCCACATCGCCATTAGCAACCGCCAGGTTCTACAACTCCCCCGCACACTGGGGAACAAAGGAAGGCTGAGTAGAGTGATGTAGCATCCAAGGAAGGAGATGGCTGGAAGTCAGCAACAACCATGGAGATTCTATTATTTGCCACACAAGGCTGTGGAGGCAAAGTCAGTGGATATTTTTAAGGCAGAGGTTGATTAGTACGGGTGTCAAGGGTTATGGGGAGAAGGCGGGAGCAGGGGGTTAGGAGGGAGAGATAGATCAGCCAAGATTGGCAGAGTAGACTTGATGTACCGAATGGCCTAATTCTACTCCTATCACTTATGATCTTGCCTGGTACACGCACCTCTCTTTAAGAACTAGAGCATGGACTTTGAACATGACGCCAAAACATGGTGCCTCCTGCATGCGGCTCAGTAGATTATTCCTGCACACTTGCTAATCGGGGATCGGGGGATATGGTGATACTCTACGATGTTTGTAAGGAAAATAATTTCACTGTGTTAACAATTAACAATAAAAAGCACTTTTGACTATTGAAGTTACAGTGGCCAATTAACTTGCCAGCTTGCATGATTTTGGCAGAAAACCAGAGCACCCCAAACATGCCCAGGCGGCCGCAGGGAGAATGTGCAAACTCCACACAGACAGCACCAGAGGACAGGATCAAACCAAGGATCATGGTGGCAACAGCTCTGCTAACTGTATCACAGTGCCGCCCTGAATGAGACCATGCAATCACCCCCCATTTTTTTGGTTCCCACGCACAGGATAGATGCATCCAATAGACAATAGACAATAAACATTAGGTGCAGGAGTAGGCCATTCAGCCCTTCGAGCCAGCACCGCCATTCAATGTGATCATCCAGTACTATGAATAAGACTGAAGTAAGAATCCAGCCAGTATATTATCATATCCTGAACATTAGCTCAATGAACTTTATAGCTAATTATAGTTGATGCATTTCAATGCACTTTATTGTTAATTACTTCTGAGATGCAGCCAAGGCAATCTGAGAAAACTTGCAGGGTTGGAAACTTGACCAGTGTGATTGAATAATTAGAATATCTGTTTTGACTTTATATTTTCTGGAAGGATACGGAAATAAGTTACTCGCTCAGTGTGAAAGGAAGCATGGGAATTGTGTTGTAACGTTCCATGGTTCTACAGTGTCTGTGTATTTGATTCTATTTTAAATTCCTGCCCACAGTTTCCTCCCGGCTTTCCTGACTCCTGCTGGGGTTTGATACCACAGCTGGCACTCATCCTCACCACCGGCCCACCCCTCGTGTCTGAGCTGAAGAAGTCTGGGTAAACTACCTCAGAGCTCAGGTTACCATAGCAGCCGTATCGGTATGGGTAAAAACTGCGGCACGGTGACGCAGTGGTAGAGTTGCTGCCTTCGGTGAAAGCCTTGGAAAGGGCGGCGAATCCGTGGAATTCATTGCCATAGAAGGCTGTGGAAACCAAGTCAATGGATTTTTAAGGCAGAGATAGATAGATTCTTGATTAGTACAAGTGTCAGGGGTTATGGGGAGAAGGCAGGAAAATGGGGTTGAGAAGGAAAGATAGATCAGCCATGATTGAATGGCGGAGTAAACTTTACTGAATGGCCGAATGGCCTAATTCTGCTCCTATCACTTATGAACATGAACTTACAACATTAGAGACCCGGGTTCAATCCTGACTGGGTACTGTTCATATGGAGTCTGTAAGTTCTCACTGTGACCGTTTGGGTTTTGTTCGGGTGCTCTGGTTTTCTCCCACATTCCAAAGAGTGCAGATTTTTAGCTTAATTGGCTTCTATAATTTGCCCTATATCCTAGTATGTAAGATGCTAAAGTGGAATAATACTATTTATTGCACTATCCCACACACTAGGGACCATTTACAATTTTACCTGAAGCCAATTAACCTACAAACGCGTACGTCCTTGGAGACCCCTCTCTCTATACTATTATTAAGAGCCCCTTTAGTGCCAATGCCATTAGCGTTCTCATTCCTGGGAATGCACCTTGAGCATTAACTTTAGTTTAGTTTATAGTTACAAAATGGAAACAGGCCCTTCGGCCCACCGAGTCCATGCCAACCAATAATCACCCATACCCTAGTTCTATGTTATCCCAGTTTTGTATCCTACACACCAGGGGCAATTTTACACAAGCCAATTAACCTATAAATCTGCATGTCTTTGGAATGTGGGAGAAAACCCACGCGGTCACAGGGAGAAACTACAAACTCTGTACAGCACCTGTAGTCAAGATGGAGCCCAGGTCTCTGGCGCAGTAAGGCATCAACTCTACCTCTACACCACTGTGCCGCATTGTGCTGTGGAGTAGTTCTGTGCCACTCTGAGCTAATGTTTATACCTTATACTGTACGTTTATACCAACCAACATCACTAGACCAGCTGATCTGAGTATTATTTCCACTGCTGTTTGTGGGAACGTGCTGTGTGCACCTTTGCTGCACTGCAAGAGTACCTACATTCGCTCTGCAAGCAATTCAGTGGCATAGGGGACATTGTGCGGTTGTGCCAGGTGCTATTTAAATGCAAGATTATTTTTCTGGAAACAAAAATCAATGAATATTAACAGTGATGTGGGGGGTTAACGACGTGGAAATAGCTGCTATAAAAAGCCAAAGTTGATAAGTTATGAGTTGTGCCAGTGTAATTGTTCCTGAGGAACTGGCTATGATTATTATAGCACTAAATAGTGCTATGATTAGCACTATTTGCTTGATTTAGGACGCTCCCCATGAAGAGAGCAAATGGTGTACCCGGGAGAATTTACTAAAATACAATTCAACTATATGCCCTGTACCAGAAAGGGCAATTAATGTCTGCAATAATCATAACAAATATATTCATATTTTAAATATAAATTCATATTTTTCATATTCTGAGGGCTTTCTGCTGCTCTCATACATAAGGGCACACCTCCTCATTTGTCTTTGAAGATGAGCTTAGATACGCATAGAACACCAGGAAATAGTATAAAGGCTGAGACCACAAGTAGGTTCGTTTCTCGGCAATAGATGATGACTATTTCAACAGTTCCGCTAGTTGTGGAAGGTCAGAATCACTGACCAAAGGCGGGAACCTCACATTCTTGAACAACTGATAAGTTAATAAAAACCGAGGGATTCATAAAATACAGTACGTTACAATAATGGTTTGCCACAAGGCTGTGGAGGCCAAGTCTGTGGATACTTTTAAGGCAGAGATAGATAGATTCTTGATTAGTACAAGTGTCAGAGGTTATGGGGAGAAGGCAGGAGAATGGGGTTAGGAGGGATAGATAGTTCAGCCATGATTGAATGGTGGAGTAGACTTGATGGACAAATGGCCTAATTCTACTTCTATTCCTTATGACCTTATGGGATATGGATATCTTAATGCTGTTTTATCCTAGCCTAATGTGCTTACAACAGAAAATGTAAGTTTAGCTTTTAAGGCAACAATCTAGCTTTGGCAAAGGGGCAGGCAGCATACTCTGGGCAGACTGGCTCCATGTATATCTCTTGACAGGTCTTGGTTCAGAATACACACCAAGTCTGCAGAAGGGTCTCGATCCGAAACATCACCCATTCCATCTCTCCAGAGATGCTGCCTGTCCCGCTGAGTTACTCCAGCATTTTGTGTCTTTCTTAGGTAACAATGCACACCATATGACAAGGTAAATGTGGCGCATTCAGTAGAGTTGCTGCCTCATAACACCAGAGACACAGGTTCAAAGCTGACCTCGGGTGCTGTTTGTGTTGCGTGCATTTTTTGCCATCTCCCTGTGATTGTACGTGTGTTGTTCCGGTTTCCTCCTACGTTCCAGAATAACAATATAATGAATGTAAGATCAGTGTATGTGGGTGGCTGATGGTCGGCGGACACCTGTTTCTGTGCCGAACCTCTCTTGTTTCCCTGGCTCTCCGGAAGGGCAGAAGGAAGAGGTCGGGGGTGCAATTCCAGAGATTGGGGCTCAGCTACTGAAAACATGGATGTCAAAGATGTAGCAATGAAAATCAGGGAAGTTTAAGAGGACACATTTGTATGCGTACTGGTATCTAAATGCAGATTTGCACTAGATTACATTGAAGGGGAAAGATGAGACCATGTAAACATTTGTAAATGTACACTAGTTTAGTTTATTATTATTGTCAAGTGCACCGAGGTACAGCGAAAAGCTTTTTTGTTTTGTTAGGATGGATGCTAATTTCTGCCTTGGTTGCAGGGAAGGGATTTGCAGATGCTTTCATAGTCAGTACGGTGCAGCCATTGCATTAAATGGCAACATTGGTTCCCTCCACGATTGAACAGACAATCCTGGAACTTCATGACCATGGAATAATTTAAACACAATGATAATTTAAAAATGGAAGCAGCTTCTTTATTGTGTTCATATGGGAAGCATGATCAGCGCAGACTTGGACTTGTGTCACATACCTCCAGAAGGGTCAGCATGGTGGAGCTGCTGCTTTACAGCGCCAGAGACCCGGTTCCATCCGGACAACGGGTGCTGTCAGTACCGAGTTTGTACGTTCTCCCTGTGATCATGTGGGTTTTCCCCCGTTTCTTCCCACATTCCAAAGACGTGCAGATTTGTAGGTTAATTGGCTTCAGTAAAGATTGTAAATTGTCCCAAATGTGTAAGGTAGCGCAAGTATACGGGAATCGCTGGTCGGCGCAGATTTGGTGGGCCGAAGGGCCTTTTTCTGCACAGTACCTCTAAACAAAACAAAACTAAACCATGTTCCCCGCATCAGCAGCCGGCGCCTAGCGGACTGAGTGGGAAAATTGTGTTTCACCATGGCATGTGAATCCACTGTTACATTTAAAATAAAGCACATATAGAACTCGGATAGCTGCATCCCACACAGTGAAACAACTTTAATTTCATGTTCCAAGGAGACCCTAACTGCAATACATGTTCATTCCCCTCCCCCATGACAATCTATATCCCTCCGTCTGCACTGACACCACACCAAGGTGCCGAGTATTCCCATTCTGAACGCGAAACTGTGCAGCAAATGGGCAATTTAACAGCGAGGAGAAACATGGTCACTATTTCCACTTGTTTCACTCCATTGCTTTCTGGTGGGAATCACAGAAAATAAATTCCTTTTTGTTCCTGCCGCAGCCACCTGCCAACACTGCCAATTGCAAAGTAAGCGATAGCTTCGCTCCGATGAACCCGACTCTGATTAATATTTTCTTTTACGGCTCAAGTCCCTAGGCTGCCTCTTCATTCTGGTAGTGAAAGCCAGTGACTGCACCCTCAGGCTCAGAGAGTGGCGTGTCAGAGTATCAGGGAGCCCACACTGAGCAACCATGAACATAGAGAAAACAAAATAGATTACAAAACTCCCTGCAGCTCCATCGTGAAGTGAACTGGCAAATGTTAGAAGGGTCTCGACCCGAAGCGTCACCCATTCCTTCTCTCCAGAGATGCTGCCTGTCCCGCTGAGTTACTCCAGCATTTTGTGTCTATCTTTGGTTTAAACCAGCATCTGCAGTCCCTTCATACACAAAGGTTAGTCTGAGTTTCTTATACCCAAGTTCAATTCCTGGATGTTTGAGAAGGAACTGCAGATGCTGGAAAATCAAAGGTACACAAAAAAGCTGGAGAAACTCAGCGGGTGCAGTAGCATCTATGGAGCGAAGGAAATAGGCAACGTTTCGGGCCGAAACCCTTCTTCAATTCCTGGATACCCTTCTGCCTAATTTAGACAGGATTCAAAGAAGTAAAATAGACTTCACTTCCCAGTATTAAAATTGCTGAACTTTTATCATGAATTACCGTCCTTAACCTTGTGATTTACATGACACCTTTTGGTCATTCAATTTTCAGTCTTCCACTGCACTATGCCAATCCCTCTATCATTCCCCACCAATTCCAATGACGTGGGATTGTAGTTTAATTGGCACATTGGTACATTGTGTGGGAGAGTGGATGAGAACTAGTGTGAACAAAATTCACTGCGCCTCTGACCAAACCAACACCCTGACCCATTTGCCACCTAATGATTCCCCCATGTTCAAGGCAGTCTCCCCACCCAACCAAACCAAAACTCTGCTGCTATCCTGATTATCTTTCCCATACGGTACAACTCTGTAACTCTCTATGACTCCTTGTTTGCCATGATTCAACGTACCCTCTCCTCCCAACACCTCCTGAAAGTGTAAAGGTCCAGTCATATCCCTGGCCGGCAGCCGGCATGAATTCAACAATAAGTGCGTGCCGGTACAGTTAGAATGTGCACCTTGTAGTGTGAGAGCTGACATCAACCCTGTTGCTGTTTTGGTGCTGTGTTTATCAAGCTGAACCTATTACATGTTCTATTGGAAACATAGGAACATAGAAAATATGTGCAGGAGTAGGCCATTTGGCCCTTCGAGACAGCACCGCCATTCAATATGATCATGGCTGATCATCCAAAATCAGTACCCCTGTTTCTGCTTTCTCCCATTATCCCTTGATTCCGTTAGCCCTAAAATCTAACTCACTCTTTAATATATTGGCCTCCACTGCCTTATGTGGCAGAGAATTCTTCAGATTCACAACTCTCTGGGTGAAAACGTTTTTCCTCATTTCTGTCCTAAAAGGCCTACCCCTTATTCTTAAACTGTGACTCCTGGCTCTGGACTCCTCCAACATCGGGAACATTTTACCTGCATCTAGCCTGTCCAATCCCTTAAGAATTTTATATGTTTCTATAAGATCCCTTTTCATCCTTCTAAATTCCAGTGAATAAAATTCCATTCTTTCATCATATGTCAGTCCCGGCCTTGGCTTGCCTACGTTGTAACAGGAGTTGGCAATTCAATGTTCCATTGCTAGTACATATAATTAAACACTCTTAACTTTTAATGTAGGATCTCTTTTCCTTACTTGCCATGACTCCTACAAGCCCCATTACCTGCCATTAGTTTGATGTCACAAAATATCCCAGTGCTTTCCACTACTTTTGAAAGACACATAGTGTCTGGAGTAACTCAGCGGGTCAGGCAGCATCTCTGGCGAAAAAGGATTGGTGATGTTTCGGGTTGGGACCCTTCTTCAGACTGAAAGTGGGGGGGGGGGGTCTTCACCCGCTGAGTTACTCCAGCACTTTTTCTGGTATAAACCAGCATCCGCAGTTCCATGTTTCTACATTTTGTCCCTCTACTTTTGACCTCATTCTAGTCTCGCCTGTTGTCTTCAGACAAGGGAAATGCTGATGACCGTAAAGAAACCTTCTGCCAAAGGAACAGAACATATGGCACGCAAAAACAGCACTTCCTATTAAAATTGTCCTTGAATCAGGTAGGCAGCTTGGTGAAATGTTCTCCCCCGGCCCAGTCTATAGCATCCTGATTGTTATTGAATGATAAATTGATGGAGCTGACTCCAGGTACTTCCAGGAACAGATGGCTTTAAATTTATAGCTGTTTCTTTAATACATGCATATTATCCGAGTCAACTACGCCACGGTTTCTTTGACATTTATGTCTTTTAATTCAAGTAGTAGAGACAATGTAAGGGGAAAATTAGAAGAATCGTGTAGCTACTAAGGGTAACATACTTCAATGGCATAATACTGCTTAGATTCTATCTTGGTCATACAGCAGTACAGGTACATATCTGTACAAGCAAAGGCTAGGACAGTAGTAAAATACTGCAGATTCACAAGATGCTGGTGTAACTCAGCAGGACAGGCAGCATCTTTGGAGAGAAGGAATGCGTGACATTTCGGGTGCAGATCCTTCTTCAGACTGATCAGCAGTCCCGAAACGTCACACATTCAGACTCTCCAGAGATGCTGCCTGTCCCGCTGAGTTACTCCAGCATATTGCGTCTATCTTCGGTTTAAACCAGCATCTGAGGTTCCTTCCTACACAGTAAAATACTGCAAGCAGAGTAAGGAGGAACAAAAAGATTACCATTTCCAAGCAGACAAAGAAATCGATGCAATGTCTTGCACACAACTTCTACGCATTTGCTCTATTTAGTTTAAACTCTGAGACTGTTATAGCTCCAGATAGAGGTTGCTGTACAGTGATCTAATCACTAATTATGCTTTCTGTGCCATGCATTAATCCTGCAACGCGTAGCAGATGGGTACTAAATGCTTCAGACCTCACATGGTTCATTCAGCCTCAAGGTAATGCAGATGAACCAGCCTATGGGATATGTTACTGATGTGCTGTAAGTGCAGGCTGCCTACCAATTAATGTAACAAGGCTTGGAAATTGTATGTTAATAGATGCAGCTCAATTTTCTTGAGTGGAGAAATCTTCATATGGCCTTTATTACATCTGAATATCAATTAAAAGTCATGGCGGTAAACAGCACAAGAGTGATTACCAGCTGGTCTTCCCGCGGAATGAAGGAAATATTCAGGCAACATCACTTGTTTCTAAGTGAAAAAAGTGCTTGAAGATATAGTTGAATAGGTTTGGTTTTCCCTGGTGGCCTTACCAGTACAGCTTTAAGGCACTATAGCTCACCACCTTCTGTGTGAAATACAGTGTTGCAGGCCCAAAGGACTGAATGGCCTACTCCTATTGTCTATACTTTCAAGAAGTTATCATTACTTTGACTTTAATAGTTTATTAATACTTTGACTTTTTGACAGTTCTCGGTCAGAGGTCTTTAAAAGGGGTCAACATCAGCACCAGCTTTGATGGAATATGAGGCGTACCACCTACCCTCCCCTCTGTTAGGGGCTGTCAGGGCAGAATCAGGGGTGGGACACTGCACTGAATCACACAACGGCTTGAGATTGGAGAGACTCTGCTCATGGGTCAAGGATGCAGGAGGCTAAGCGGTAGATCCTTGCATCTGGCCCAGTTTGAGGGAATCACGCGCGTTGATTCTGGGGCTCAGTTTGAGTGCAGCACAACCATGCTGGTTGAGTAGAGGATGGATAAGGGAGGAGAAAAATATCTTAACATCTTTGGCCACTCCTGAACCAAATAGTAATTATTTCATGTGGTTCCTCACAGTTGGTTCAAAGGGAGGATGTCTATCTGCTGTTCTAGCTGTTAAACACCTTGACATGTTTAGCGCCAGAGACAGTCTCAGGCTGAGAATACGTTTAGACTTGAACAAACAACAAACTGCTGGAGGAGTTTAATGGGTCAACCAGCAGGGAAGTTAATAGACAGACGGCCTTTCGGGTCGGGATCCTTCTTCACTAATCATCAGTTTAAAGAAGGGTCCCGGCCCAACTGGTTGAATATTTCCCTCCATAAATGCTGCTTGACCCACTGAATTTTTCCAGCAGTTTGTATTATTTTTTGTTCAAGATTCCAGCTTCGGCAGTCTTTTGTGTCTCCATATTTTTTCAAATGTAATAGCTGCCTTCACATACAGTAAGTGTGCAGAACTCACATTGTTTCTGTGAAGCAGAGCCTTCCCACAAGAACCACAAGGACATTAAAATGTGTCACAACCAGGAGATCTAAAGGAGGAGTGATCCCTGTGGCCTCCTTTAATACTAGGTTACAGTACCTAATCCTATCAGCTGTGTGTCTATCTGTGTGTCTCAACGCAAGGCCTTTTCTCTACACTGGATAATCCCATTATTTCTGCCTGGATTTTCTTTTCTGAAAATACTCTTGTTAGAAGTGTAAGAGCTTTGGGAGCAAATGTTAGAATGAGGTCGGACACCAAGTAGGGCCAACAGGATTGTTCCCCGGGGTTGGATGATAAAGTCAGATTGCGTTAGGTTCCCAGATCACAAGGCAGTGGAAACACTGAAGCCAATAATAATTGTGTTTCACAGTTGGATTTGGACAGGATGTCGATTCCACGGCACCATCCATTTGGCAGTTCACATTGGATTTGGGTGACAGGGTTTCAGAAATGGGGAGAAAAGGACTATTCGACTGAAAGTTGTCCAAATGGAAAGGTAAAGAATGCGTTCAGTTTTGTAGTGGTGAGGGGAGACTGCTGCATCATGAGGATGAGCAAGTTTAGTCTGAAGAAGGGTTTCGACCCTGAAACGTTGCCTATTTCCTTCGCTCCATAGATGCTGCCTCACCCGCCGAGTTTCTCCGGCATTTTTGTCTACCTTCAAGTTTAGTTTAGTTCAGATTGGAGATACAGCGCAGAAATGGGCCTTTGGCCCAACGAGTCCACGCCGACCAGCGATCATCCTATACACTGACACTATCCTCCACACACGAGGGACAGCTTACAATTATACCGCCAATTAGCATTCCGTCCGTGTAATCTATAATAGGTTTTATAATTATTGACAGGAGTTTTGTAACGAGGAGGATTAAATCTCCAGAAATATAAATATCCCGAAATAACTAAAATCATCAGTCCTCTGGTTAAGTGTTCTGCAAATGCTCACTGGGTGGACTCATGCATAAAAGATTCTCCCCCTAGTGACTGCTTAAGATGAGGGATGGGAGGCTCGCATCTAGAGAGGCGATTCAAAATCCACAAATGTTCCTGAATATGGTAGTTGAGCGAGGAATGGACACCAGGTGAACCATATCATCCGACGGTGCAGAATGTCCTTTCCTATCTGCTCGAAGGTAATGGTGACCTTGGTTTAACATATCACATGAAAGAGAGAATCCCCACCACTGCAGCCTCTCCAGAAATCTGAAGCCATGAATCTGATTTCGGGGAACAAATTGAAACAAGCTGACAAGAGTTGACTGTGGCAATGCTTTCATGCTGCGAGGCAAGAGACTTCTTTTACCCTGGTCATGGTGCACCCCAGGATTGCAAAACAAAGGAAATACCACCTCCTTCATTGGGGGGGAGGGGATGTCCGCAAGTTCTTCAGACATCAGGGGTACAACGAAGACATAAGGAACTGCAGTTGTTGGAATCTTGAGCAAAATACAAAGTACTGGAGAAATCCGCCTGAAGAACAGTCCCGACCCCGGAATGTCCGAAATGTCGCCTGTCCATTCCCTCCATAGATGCTGCCTGACTCATTGGGTTCCTCCGACGCTTTGGGTTATTGCAAAGCTTGCTGTTCTGTGAATTCGAGCTCATAAACTTGCCCCCTCTCCTGAGAATGCTGACACTTGCTCTGTAGTCCTTTATTAGAGAATGGTTTAAAAAAAAGGAATGGTACCGTGCTTCAGATAGTATTTAAGCACAGTTGAGAAAAAGGCTTACTCAATGGGGGGAGGTTTTGAGGAGAATCTTAAAGCATGAAATGTAGAGGAGGAATTTGAGAACTTGGGTTGACGCACAGCCACAAATGTGAGAGCAATTGAAATGAGAGCTGTGCATGAGACCAGAACTATGGAAGCAGAGAGATCGGGAAGATTTCTAGGCTTCAGGAGGTTGCAGAGATAGGCAACGTTGGGGATAGGTGGGTAAGAATCACAGGACTGATGTTTGAAGACAGGTGAGGATGTGTTGGAATGGGCATCAATGTTGGTCAGGAATCACAGGAGCACGGATTAGAAAGTAATGGAGATGATAATTTTTTTGTGAAAATTACTGTGAATTCCAGTTTTGGAGTTTTACAGACTACTCGTGCAGGAAGGAACTGCAGATGCGGGTTTAAACCGAAGACAGACACAAAATGCTGGACTAACTCAGCGGGACATGAGGCATCTCTGGAGGGAAGGAATGGGTGACGTTTCGGGTCGAAACCCTTCTTCAACTTTGGGTAGAGGCCCGCCCCGGGGGAGTCCAAGTGGAGGGGGACCGGTGGAGACGGGAGAAGGGGTATCTTGTGATAATGACAATCTTGTTCACTCAGTTCTTTTTTTCCCACACAATCTTAATCAATGAAATGTCCATGTGAATTAGAATGAGCAGCATTACACACTGCACATCTTGCGGGAGTCACTAGATGGTGATCAGGAGTAGGAATACTGGCTGATTATTGTCACCTTAAGTCAAGGATGCTCAGACCGATTGCACTGTAGATCTCAATTAACCTGGCAAAGAGTGGGAATCGAGCCCAGAATTACCTGGCATCAGCGTAATTAAATGAATATATGATGAAGCCTCAATAACCTCCGAGTGTAACACTTTTAGAAAGATGAATTATTGAAACAGATTTGGCAGGTATAACAGTTGGAAGGTTTTCATTGTTGTCCTTTTGTGACCTGCACAAATCCTCTCATAACTGGCTATGGGGATAGCAGCAAGTCTGGTGACACATTAATTACATGAAACCTGAATAATTTAGAGCCCCTCCTTAACCGAAACAAGAGCTCCTGTGCCGATGGAGAATTTAATGGCTGTATTTGGAAATGAGTTTCACATTCTCTGGAGAGGCCACCGAACAAAAGCTAAGAGCAGAAGGACAGGGCCATCCATTTACAGCCTTACGTCAGAGGCCTGTTACAGAGAAATCCACTTACTTTGTGTTAAAGGGGGCTGACAATTTTGTCAATTATGCAGTTCGGGGTGTTTTATTCATGACGAGGACCTGCAACAGCAGAGAGGCGTTGATCTATTGTGTGTGGAAGGCTGCGTCATCCTGCCTTTTGGCTAATCTGCCCCCTAATTACTGTAGACAGGATTAGGAGCTTCATTCTCAAATTAGTACAAATCAGCGATGGTGCGCTGAGATACAGTCAGGAAGCTGGGTAAGACCAGGACGCTGGGATGCGATGAATCTGAGATTCATTCAACGACACTTCTGCCATGCTTTTTTAACTTTAATGGGAAAGCGAGAGTGGAAGATTTAAGGAAGTTCAACAATTGATCAGCAATGATCCCCCACTGCAGGTCTGGGGGAAGTGCTGATCCTGGCATCTTTCATGTGAGACATTAAAATGTAGTTTTATCAGCTTGTCCTAGCTGTTTACTGGGGTTTTAACGATATCATGATACTTGCGAAAGGCTTGAAGCACTTAAGACGCAGATTGATTTTGCATGAATATTACTTGACCTATATATATCTTCGCTATTTTTATTTCTGGGATCGTCAGAATTTTTTTTTTTGCAGGAACAGTTATTATTTCATTGGGATCTGGGCCCTGAAATCCCAAAGGATGCTTCTCGTTTCTGCACTCCTATTGTTTTGCAACAGTATCTGTTCTCCAAGTCTGGAAAATTACAGTGAGTGGCACAGTGGAAACGGGGGAGAAAGGCTCAACCTACGCTTATCGGAGGTTGTGAGCTCGAGCCCCACTCCAGAATCTAGACAAACAACGCCCAGGCTGCCCCTTCCAGAAGTGGGAAACAATCAGAAGTCCCACATTTTGGAAGGGACTTTAAAACAAAGCATTCCCGCTTCAGGATATCCGTGATCATATTGCTCTGTTTGAAAATAGTGGCTCCTGTGATGAACTGAGCGGCTGATTAAATTATGAGAGGCATGGATAAGGTAGACGGTCGGAAACTTACTCCCAAGATGGAAATATCAAAGATTTAAGGGCATAATTTTAAAGTGAGAGGGGCAAAGTTTAAAAGAGATGTGCGGGGCAAGTTTTTTTGCACAGAATAGTGGTTGATTGGAACACACTGGGAGAGGTAGATATGATAATGGCATTTACAAGGATTTTGGACAGGCACATGGTGTACAGGGAATTGAGGGATATGGCCCATGTGTAGACAGAGGAAATCAGTTTAACTTGGCATCATGTTCGGCATGGACATTGTGGGCTGATGGGCCTGTCCCTGTGCTGTACTGTTCTATGAGCAAAACACAAAGTGCTGGAGGAACTCAGCTGGTCAGGCAGCATCTGTGGAGATCCAGCATCTGTGGTTCCTTGTATCTCATGTACTATTCTATGCTCTATTCTTCTAAACAACCATACCTGGAAACCTCTGTGGCTGTTTGAGGTTCTTCAGCCTACAGCTTCCGATTTGGCACATGCAGTGCCAGCGATTTGATGCCAGTGAGAACAGTGGACTATGAGGGTTAACATGGCAGAAGAACTAGTGGGGGTTTGGGCTTGCAATAAAGGTTTTGCAATTGTAAAACTATAGAGGGATATGGAACAGAAAAAAATTCTTCAGTCCATCATGCCTGCACTGACAATCAAGCACCCATTGACACTAAGCTGCACTAATCCTAGTGTGTACAAAGGAATTAGAGATGCTGGTGTATACCGAAGATAGACACAACGTTTTCTCCAGAGATGCTGTTTGACCCGCTGAGATAGTCCAGCACTTTGTGTCTATCTACACTGATCCTATTGTCTTTCCTCCACACTCCCATTAACTTCCCCCAGATTTCACCACTCAACAACACACCAAGGGTAATGAAAAATGGCCAAACAACTGACCAGGCATCCATTTTGAGGATGTGGGAGGAATCCAGAGAACTCTGGTGGTAACTGATGTGATCACAGGGAGAGGGTGCATGAACTCTTGACCCCTTTGGCTTCTGATCTCTGGAATAAAAATCTACCACCAGGCAATTGTTTTTCTCCATGCAGCGTAACTGATATCTGGAATGCACAGCTAGAGGAGGTGGTGGAATCCGATACAATTACTATGTTTACGAGGCATTTAGACAAGTAGATGGACAAGGCAGAGAGGTATATGAACCTAATGTGGAGCCTCTCGCCCAGAGTGGGGGAATCAAGAACCAGAGGACATCGGTTTAAGGTGAGGGGGGAAAGATTTAATAGGAGCATTTCGGCAGGTACATTGATAGGACAGGTTTGGAGGGATGACGTAGGAAGGTCGGACAAGTGTAGATGGGGGACATGTTGGCCCGTGTGGGCAAGTTGGGACGAAGAGCCGGTTTGCACGCTGTAAGATTCTATGACTCTATGACTCTAAACGGCGTGAGTGTAGATGGGCAAAATGGTCAGCATAGACGTTGTGGGCTAAAGGGCCCATTTATACACTGTACAACTGTAATACTGTATAAGTAGGAAGGAACTGCAGATGCTGGTTTAAACTTAAGATAGACACAAAAAGCTGGAGTAACAGGCAACATCTCTGGAGAGAAGGAATGGGTGACGTTTCAGGTCGTGACGTTTTCGGGTTGAGTTTGAAGAAGGGTCTCGACCCGAAACGTCACCCATTCCTTCTCTCCAGAGATGCCTACTGTCTGTCCCGCTGAATTACTTCGGCTTTTTGTGTCTATCTTCGGTATAATACTGTATGACTCTAAATCTACAGCTGAAAGCCTCCCTCCATGGGTGGTTGGTTACTGGGCCACTGATGATTTTCCTGATGGGACTCAACTGCATGGATGACTTCATGGGAAATCGAGAGAACTCCTGATGCTGCTGGAGTAGCTCGGCTCGCAGCCCTTCTGCTTTCCTGTGAGCGTACCACAATCTCAGAAGCATCTGCGTGCCAAGTGATGGATGACTAGCTCTGACTGTTCGAATGCACCCCTGCCCCTCTCAGCCCCATCTCAGAGATTTTGTTTGTCAGTGCTGACGATCCCAGAGTCGTGAAGAGAAATGCTGCTCAGGTGGACTTCAAAACCTCGACAGACAGTCAGATGCCATATTTGCAGACTCACTTGCAAACTTGCCCTCAGGACATGGAACAGTTTTGGATTGTTTCCATGTGCTGAATCTGAAGGACTGAGTCCAGAAGGCTGACTAAAGGGAACGCTGTAAACATAGCAGTCTATGGCATTTAGCCAGTATGAATCCTAGATGGGTAGAAAAGAACTGCGGATGCTGGTTTAAATCGAAGATAGACACAAAATGCTGAAGTAACTCAGTGGGACAGGCAGCATCACTGGAGAGAAGGAATGGGTGACGTTTCGGGTCGAGACCCTTCTTCAGTCCTTCTCGCCAGAGATGTTAATCCTCGATGTCCCAGTCTGCTGGAGTCACCCATACAAATTCCAAATGAAATAGTCCAAACCATCTCTCAGCAACATTAGAAGCACAATACACAGACACACAGTGATAACACAACACCAACCAAATCCAATATTCTGTACAGAATGAGATGTGAGGGTGTTTGGATAGGTAAATGTTGAGAATTTCAGCCCTGATTAGTGAAGCTAAACACGGCATTGAACAGTGACAGCACTTTCTTTTCTGCTTCTGAAATTCAAATGGAGCTGAATTTCTGAGACAGAGTGGAACACTCTTTGTTACTGTAAAGAATATTTTTCATTCCCAAACGGGTTCCAGGTGCGCACAAGCTTTTCCATTTCAGTCTGCTGGCTTTCAATCATCTCTGATCTGCCATCACTCTTATTTTCCCTTTTTATCCCCGCTGTTTTTGCCCGAATGTGTTCCTCATTATAAGCTGTTCCTCTTTCGCATCCCCCGCTTCTGACGAAAGGTCGTGGACTTGAACGGTAACCCTACCTTCCTCCCTGCACAGATTCAGCCTCACCCGCTGAGCGACTCCAGCACATCGCACTTTTATGGGGCTGGTGCTGATTGTTCTGAGCCTCAGCCCCAGAGGAAGCTCACCTTGGGAAATCACACTAACGCACCATTTTCTGACTCTTAATTGAAACAGCTTAATCGTGGCTTTGTAAACATTTTAACTTTCACAATGAGATGTTAAGCTTCAGAATGATAAACTGACAAAAAAAAAATAGCCCTGGGAGAATTTTGCTCCTTTTTTTAAAGAATGGCAGCAATTGTTTGTAAATGTTTTGGAATGGAACTGCAGATGCTGCTTTACACCAAAGATAGACACAAAATGCTGGAGTAACTCAGCGGGACAGGCAGCATCACTGGAGAGAAGGAATGTGGTGACGTATCGGGTCGAGAAACGTCACCACATTCAGGTTTGACACAAAGCTGGGCGGCAGTGTGAACTGTGAGGAGGATGCCAGGAGGCTGCAGGGTGACTTGGATAGGTTATGCGAGTGGGCAGGTGCATGGCAGATGCAGTATAATGTGGTTAAATGTGAGGTTATCCACTTTGGTGGCAAGAACAAGAAGGCAGATTATTATCTGAATGGTGTCAGATTAGGGAAAGGGGAGGTTTCACACATACCTCAGTATCCTTGTATACAGTCACTGAAAGTAAGCATGCAGGTACAGCAGGCAGTGAAGAAAGCAAATGGCATGTTCATAGCGAGAGGATTTGAGTATAGGAGCAAGGAGGTCCTATTGCAGTTATACAGAGACTGCACCTGGAGTATTGCGTACAGTTTTGGTCTCCTAATTGAGAAAGGACTTTCTTGCTATTGAGGGAGTGCAGCCCAGGTTCACCAGGTTAATTCCCGGGATGGCGGGACTGACATATGATGAAAGAATGGGTCGACTGGGCTTGCATTAATTGGAATTTAGAAGGATGAGGGAGGATCTTATAGAAACATATAAAATTCTTAAGGGATTGGACAGGCTACATGCAGGAACAGATTTTCCGATGTTGGGGGAGTCCAGAAGCAGGGGTCACAGTTTAAGAATAAGGGGTAGGCCATTTAGGACTGAGGTGAGGAAAAACGTTTTCAACCAGAATGTTGTGAATCTGTGGAATTCTCTGCCACAGAAGGCAGTGGTGTCTAATTCAATGGTCTTGCAGCAATAGAGTTGCTGCCTTACAGCGCCAGAGACCCAGGTTTGATCCTGACTACGTGCTATCTCTACGGAGTTTGTACGTCCTCTCCGTGACCTGTGTGAGTTTTCTACGGGATATCCGGTTTCCTCCCACTCTCTAAAGATGTAGGTTAATTGGCTTAGGTTTGGTTGGCACGGAGTCGGTGGGCCGAAGAGCCTATTTCCCAGCTGTATCTCTAAACTATACTAAATTGATGCTGTGGGTACTCTTGAAATACATGTGCAGAGAGAGCTCTGTGTGCAGCAAGCAGTCCGGATCCATGATAGAGTTGAGACTTGCGGGGTGTGCCTACCAAGATTAATTAGGGGCTCTTAGCCTGTGGAGAAGCTGCTTCAGCTACATCCCAGCTGGGCCAGTGTCCGTGACAACAAACTGGGCAGCTAGTGCTCAGATCACCTGCTGCAGGTCTCACACCTAAGCTGCGTTTACACTGAAACATGCGGCTGCAAGGGTCAAGCGAGTCAATAAACTCCCTTCCGCGGCAAGCGCCCAGTAACCGGTGGCGTGTGTCAAATTCGTCAGAGAAACGACAGGGGGATGGCAATTGTTGCTGAATTGTTTTGTTGGAAAATGGAGCTCCCCACACTGATGGACCCTCATTATTCTTCTGCTGCAAAACTACCTGTCACATCAAGTCAAAAAAGATGGATGGTTTTGTCCCTGATGTGATGACAGAGAGTCGTCCTTCTCCTGGCACCATACACCCTTTGTAGTCTTCCAGAGCGAAACATAAATCACCCAGACACAGCTCGCATTGAGCCCAGGGGTAGAGTCATAGAGTCATATGGAAGCAGGCCCTTCGGCCCAACTTGCCCACACCGCCCAACATGTCCAGTTATGACAATAAACAGACCTTTGGACCTTTGAACCTTTGAAGTCCCAGCTACACTAGTCCCACCTGCCCGCGTTTGGTCCATATTCCTCCAAACCTGTCCTATCCATGTACCGGTCTAACTGCTTCTTAAAAGTTGGGATAGTCCCAGCCTCAACTACCTTCTCTGTCAGCTTGTTCCACACACCTACCACCCTTTATTTGAAAAAGTTTCCCCTCAGATTCCTATTAAATCTTTTCCTCTTCACCTTAAACCTATGTCCCCTGGTCCTTGATTCTCCTACTTTGGGCAAGAGACTCTGTGCATCTACCCGATCTATTTCTCTCACAATTTTTGTACACCTCTATAAGATCACCTCTCACCCCTCATCCTCCTGTGCTCCAAGGAATAGAGTCCCAGCCTACTCAACCTCTGCCTGTAGCCCAGACCCTCTAGTCCTGGCAACATAGGAGAGTAAACTGGAGCTTCTGCTTCCCGAATGCAACTTCCACCTGTGGTCACACGGGATCCTGGTTGGAACATCTTGTCACACAGCTGTTACTTTGAAGAGCAGAACACCTTCCACCAGTTTCCATTGTTGAGTGCTGGGGCATCCAAGCGCAGTGCTCCTTGACAATTATCCTCAACCTCGCCTCACCCAGCTACTGCCCCTTTCCATTTGCTTCTATGAAATTCACGTTCAGTCTTATTATTGTCACGTGTACCAAGGTACAGTGGCGCAGCGGTAGAGTTGCAGCCTTGCAGCGCCAGACACCCGGGTTTGATCCTGACCATGGTTGTTTCGTTTTAGTTCGGAGGTACAGGGCTGAAACTGGCCCTTCTGGCCCACGGAGTCCGTGCCGACCAACCGTCCACGTACACTCACACTATCCCACACACGCCAGGGACAATTCACAATTTTACCAAACCAATTAACCTACAAACCTGTACATCTTTGGAGTGTGGGAGGAAATCGGAGCTCCCGGAGAAAACCCACGCAGGTCACGGGGAGAATGTACAAACTCCATACAAACAACACCCATTGTTAGGCTCGAACCCAGGTCACTGGCGCTGTAAGGCAGCAACTTTACTGTTAGAAAAATGAGGGGGGATCTCAATGAAAATCAACCAAATAGTAAAATGCCTGGATAGAGTGGATGTGGAGAGGATGTTTCCACTAGTGGGAGAGTCTAGGACCAGAGGCCATAGCCTCAGAATAAAATGACGTACCTTTAGTCGGAGGGTGGTGAATCTGTGGAATTCATTGCCACAGAAGGCTATGGAGACCGTTAATGGATATTTTTAAGGTGGAGATTAAGATTAAGGGGGAAAGATTTAATAGAAATCTGAGGGGTAACATTTTTACACAAAGGGCAATAGGTGTATTGAACGAGCTGGTGGAGCAGGTAGTTGAGGCAGGTACTATCGCAACGTTTAAGAAACATTTAGACAGGTAGACGGATAGGACAGCTTTGGAGGGATATGGGCAGGTGGGACTAGTGTAGATGGGACATAGACACAAGATGATGGAGCATCTATGGAGAAAAAGGATGGGTGACGTTTTGGGTGGGGACCCTTATTTAGACCACCAGCACCCGCAGATCTTTTCTACGCCTTGTCTGCTCCACTGAAGATGGGATAAGTTGGCCGGTATGGGCAAGTTGAGCGAAGGGCTGTTTCCACGCTGTATGACCCTAAAACAGGTTTGATGTGCAAATCATATATTTATAACACATAAATGGGTCCAGTTTCCAGACATCGGAACCTAATTTAATCCACTGATTCATATTTGGGGCCGCTATTGACATTTAGAGCAATTACTCTTTAAGATTGCCATTTTATCCCCCTGTTCAATGTCTAACAGACCAATCTTAATTTGCCCATAACCCATTTTAATGCAATGGAGACATGCTGATTGCACGGCTGCTATGAGCAACCACGTTGATCTCCTTATCAGATGATAACATGCATTACATGTCAGAAAGGGTATCCGTTTTGTTAACCGTTGCCACAGCAACGGGGTTGGCAGGGCTCCTCACAGTTCAGTGATGGCCTGTCATGAGTGGCAGGATATCGGGCTGAGCTCATCAGGGAGATGACAGCTTTTCAACCAGCGAAGCGGAAACATAAAAGATGGAGCTGGGGTCACCTGGGGAATCCATAATAGAAACCGTGCCTTCTCCTGGAAGGGTGCCAACCGAGATGTCCGGTGTCTCTGCACTGCTCGGCAGTTCTGCCAGACCCACCTGCAGTTAAACCTCTCTTTAAGTTGAACACATTCCCCTTACTCATTCATGAGATGTGGATGATCATAAGATCAGAAGTGACAGGAGCAGAATTAGGCCATTCGGCCCATCAAGTCGATTCCGCCATTCGATCGTGGCTGATCTATCTCTCCCTCCTAACCCCATTCTCCTACCATCTCCCCATAACCTCTGGCACCCTTACTAATCACAAATCTATCTATCTCTGCTTTAAAAATATCCATTGACGGCCACGACAGCCTTCTGTTGCAAAGAATTCCACAGATTCACCACCCTCTGATTAAAGGATGTAAATGGTGGGCCCAGCAATTTTGCCTGTGCCTAATTCCCCCAATTTTGTTCACCTGATAGGACATTTCCTGAGGAAACAAAAAATAACAGAGATAACCAAAATGAATGGGTGACCTATGGAGTCGGAACCCTTCTTCAGACTCCAGAGATGCTGCCTGACCCATTGAGTTGCTCCAGCACTTTATGTCTTTTTTTTTGGAAACCGGCATCTGTAGTTCCTTGTTTCACAAGAGGTAACTACATTACTGTAAGCCTGTAGTCAGATATAAGCCACGTAGTAGGGACACTCAAAAGGCTCTCAACATGTTTGACATTAACTCTTTATCCCTGATTTATTTAATTAACTGAATTTAAGTTCCTCACCCGTGGTTCTGGCAATTGAACATTGAATATAACCGCTGTTTTGCTTGTACAGTACTATAAACATTTAACAGTTAAGTGATGCATAAACGTTTAGATGGATGTGATCCTACCAATGGGACACAATACATCGGAAGCAGGAGAATCTGTCCTGAGAGGGAATGGAGGTGAGGAGGGAAGAGGATGAATGACGACGAGAGGAAAAACGTGAGTGAATAGTGAAAAGAGTGAAATGGCGTAGGGGAAGTGGAGGAGAGCAAGGAGGAAAGAGAGAACTGGCCACCAGAACAAGGCGAGAGAGAAGGTAAAATAACAGTGGGTGAATGAGGGTTAATTGTTGGAGGGGAGAGGTGACAAGAGGGGAGGGGTTGAGAAAGGGATGAGAAGAGGGAAGAAGATGAAAGGCCACAAGGTAGAGAGGGAAACGGGGAAGGGTTTGGAGTTGGACCTAGGAGTATTGGGAAAGTGGGATAAGGAAGAGGAAATGGGATAGATAGCAGGGAGCAGCAATGAGATCTCATTGTGGATTGAGTTTAGTTTAGTTTAGTTTAGAGATACAGTGCTGAAACAGGCCCAAAGAGTCCGCACCGATCCACAATCGCTGCACACTAACACTATCCTACACACACTAAGGACAATTATACAATTTTACCAACGCCGATTCACCTACAATCCTGCCTGTCTTTGGTATGTGGGAGGAATCCGGTACACCAGGAGAAAACCCACGCGGTCACGGGGAGAACATACAAACTCCATACAAGCAGCACCCATAGTCAGGATTAAACGCGGGTCTCCAGCGCTGTAAGGCAGAAACTCTACTGCTGCGCCACCGTGCCGCCATTGAGATGACCCAATTTCTACCTCATGGAGAAAATGAAACACAAACGGTAGCTTTGAGAAGTTGTATTCAGTAAAGTGCCTCCCCCCTAAAGACAGGAGCTCAGGGCTCACCTGAGTGACAGAGAGTAGTCATTGCGGCTGGTCTCGCTGTTCCGCACCAAGTAACTGCATTCCTTACACCGCATCAGCAGGTTCTCCGCATCCGCCCGGCTGATAGCTCCGTGGTACCACCTGACAGAGAAAGGGGACATAGAGAGAGAGAGATTGAGACAGAGCAAGGGAGAGGGGGAACTGGAAGTTGACATATGAAGAAACATATAAAATTCTTAAAGGATTGGACAGGCTAGATGCAGGAAAAATGTTCCCAATGTTGCGGGGAGTCCAGAGCCAGGGGTCAGAGTTTAAGAATAAGGGTTTTAGGACTGAGATGAGGAAAAACATTTTCAGCCAGAGAGTTGTGAATCTGTGCCACAGAATTCTCTGCCACAGAAGGCAGTGGAGGCCAATTCACTAGATGTTTTCAAGAGAGAGTTAGATTGGACTCTTAAGGCTAAAGGAATCAAGAGATAGGGGGGAAAGGCAGGAACGGGGTACTGATTTTAGATGATCAGTCATGATCATATTAATAATAATAATAATATATTTTATTTAATGGGCGCCTTTCAGACATCTCAAGGACACCTTACATAGTAATCGGAATAAAAACATATAATCGGAATATAACAAGTAATAAAGACATCACAGAGACACAAATTAAAAAAAGAATTCAATCCAAAAACAGAAAATCAAAAACACAGTATTGAATGGCAATGCTGGCTTGAAGCCTGCACCTATTTTTGGTGGGCTAAGCCTACTTCTGCACCGATTTCTCTATGTTTCTATGACAGGATGAGACTGAAAGTGAGAAGGAACAAGATGCAGAGTGTGAGAGGCAGAAGGAGCGGGGTGTGAGGGACGTTGACTGCAAGAGAGCAAGCCCCAGCAATGCAGAAGGTGAAAGACACAGTCAGTTTCATACAGTGAATACAATTTTCCACCGAGCCTTTACAGACCGAAGACCAGAACAAATAGTCCTCCTCATCCATCTGTCTCAAAATGTGAAACATCCTGTGGGAACTATTTCGGCATCTAGGACAGAGTTTATCCTCCAAGCAACATCAATAAAATCGAATAAACTCATCACTTATCCTGTTTTCATTTGCTGTTTGAATATTGGTTGTGACATTTCATACGTCGTTAAATTTACTGGGCTGGAATATGTATGGCAGCTAAATGAGAGGTTTAAAGAGAGGATGGGCACTGAATGCTGGAGTAACTCAGCGGGACAGGCAACATCTCTGGGGAGAAGGAATGGGTGATGTTTCGAGACATGAAACATCACCCATTCCTTCTCTCCCGAGATGCTGCCTGACCCGCTGAGTTACTCCAGCATTTTGTGTCTATCTTTTGGGTAAACCATCATCTGCAGTTCCTCCCGACAACAGATGTGTGAATCTTTTCTGCACCCTCACTAGATTAATCACAGCCTTCTTAGAATGAGGTGACCAGGTGCACAAATTAATGCAAGAGAGGTCTAACCAATATTTTGAGGTTCAAACAGTGGATTGAGTTTTGAGGTAAGTACAGATTGTCATTTCCTCTGTTGATTTCTCCAACCTCTCTCTCTATCCCTTCCCCACTCAAGCCTCACCAACTTCTCCACCCAACAAACAGCTAACAATGGCCTGTTACCTTTATCGTCGTTGCGTTTCTGCATATCTTTCATTCATTGTTCACTATCTCTCTACATCATCGTCTATATCTCTCGTTTAACTTCTCCCATTCCTTCTCTCCAGAGATGCTGCCTGTCCCGCTTTTTGTGTCTATCTTCTTGTCATTGCCTCATATTTTCTTATGACTTATTTGAAGGAAGCCATTTGGCCAATCGAGTCTATATCATCTCTTGGCGTATTCCCATCAGTTCCATTCACCTGCTTATTTCCTGGTGTCCCATTCTCTCTCGCGTGCTGAATCTCCCACCACCCCAGCGATGAAGGGTAATGCACTACAAACCAAATGATCCTACCAGCCTGCATGTCCTGCATGTCTTTGCAATACGGGAGGAAAATGTGGGAGCATCCGGAGGAAATGGTCACGAGAAGAATGTGGATCCTCCACACGATAACACTGGAGGCCTGGATTGAACCTGGATTGCTGGAGGATTAAGGCAGCAACAGTATTCACAGATAGACACAAAATGCCGTAGTAACTCAGCTGGTCAGGCAGCATCTCTGGAGGAAAAGAATAAGTGACATTTCAAGTTAGAACTCTTCTTCAGACCTGAAGAAGAGTCTGAAGAAAGGTTCCAACCCAAAATGCCACCTATTATTTTTCTCCGGAGAAGCTGCCTGACCCGCTGAGTTACTCCAGCAATTGTGCCTATCTTCAGTATAAACCTACATCTGCAGTTCCTTCCTACACAACAGCACCCATGGTATCACTGTAAACCTCTGCACCATCCTAAGGATCATTAGAGGAAGTCTCATGACCAGATTTTTTGCTCCACACCAGCTGCTCGTGACGATGTGCCTGCGTGCAAGGAGTGTTAGCCGTGGCTGAGGTAAATCCCATGGTTAAGTCATTTTGTTGGCACTTTCAGTGTGGATATGTTCATGTGTCAAGTTCACCCGCAGAGGTTTTGTTTTGTTTCAAGATACAGTGTGGAAACAGGCCCTTCGGCCCACTGAGTCCACACTATCCTACACACACTGATGGCCCTGTCCCATGATGCAAGTTCATTCAAGAGCTCTCCAGAGTTAAAAAAAACCCCTCAAACTCATGGTAAGCACGGAGAATGTACATAGCAGGTACGTCGGAGCTCGGGGACGTCTCTTAGCGGCTCGTAACGCTGATGGCAGGTACTCGGGAAGATTCGCTAACGTCAGGTAAGCTCGGGAAGACTCTTGAAGATTTTTCAACGTTGAAAAATGTCCACGAGAGCCCCGAGTACCGACGAGCGCCCATTACCTTAAATCTCCGAGTTCAAATCAGGGCAAACTCGGGAGAACTCTTTGAATGAACTCGTAAAGTGGGACAGGGCTTTAAGGACAATTTTACATTATATAAAGCCAATTAGCCTATTAAACCTGTATGTATTTGGGAGTGCTGGAGGAAACTGAAGATTTCAGAGGAAACCCACAAGGTCACGGGGAGAACGTATAAACTCCGTACAGACAGCACCCATAGTCAGGATCGAACTCGAGTCTCTGGTGCTGTAAGGGCTGTAAGTCAGCAACTTTACCGCTGCGCCACCGTGCCGGACTCAGCTCAGTTAAACCTCAGATCCACACAAATTGGTGCCGTCACACAAACGAAAAAGTATTTTAAAAAAATGTTGTTTAAAGATACATAAGGTGCTGTATTCTGGAGTGTATGTATCAACTACAGGTATAGGATACATCCAGAAATTCTCACGTTCATTCCAAACATGCAGGCAAGCTGATAATGACCATTTATTCATCATGAATCTAGCCTTCAGTAAGAGTACTTATTTAATATGCTGCACCATCCCACAGTGCTTTGTTGTTTGGGGTCATGACCTGGGCAGATGGCAGGTTTGAGGGAAGTGTGCCAACGTTCTTTGATTCTATCCGAAAGGTTTGACCGCTTGATGTATTGCATCAGGTGTAATTACGCGATAGGCCAGCCCCCAGTAGACTGGAGGGAAGCAAGTGCTGTTCGAAAGGCAGCAAGGATGATGCAGGTAGCTACAGATGACCCCACACAGGCACAACCTCTTCCACGCCTTGAAGGTCGGCTGCAGGAGGCGACCCTGAAGCACGAAGGTTGAAGATGGCCAGACACAAGGGTGAGGGTGGAGGACTGAGGGTGAGGATGCGAGACAACCGGATGGAGGTCTTTATGCCAGTTGGGACTGTGTAATTCCTCTAAAACCTGCTGACTATCATATATAGACTCAGTGGGCTGTTCCTATGCAGTATGTGTTTAACCGGGGATTGTACATATGTGTGGCAATAATCTTACTGATCTGTTTGCAAAAAAATACAACCTCACTGTACCTCAGTACATGTGATAATAAAGGAACTGCTGAACCATTGACCCTCTGGGGGTTGGTCACTAAATTAGGTTCAACAAGTAACTCATTAACACAGACACAGTGTGGTGATACCTCCTGGGGTTGAACTACAGAGAACTGGCAACCCAACTGACAACAACCGTGCATTGAGCAGGAGGGTCTATCAATCCCACTGGTTTAAGCTGCAGCCTGGAAGTGCCTGAAGATTCGAACTGATTCTGATCCACAGGTTCTGAATATATTCCACAAACAATGTCTTGTTAATTAGTAAATCAGTCAGATCTCTTGCTTGGTGACAGATGGATTTACCTCACAGATTGTTCTTTGTACACTTCAGAAGATCGTGTTTAATTTGGGAAGACTTCTGCACAGTCTGGGAGGTGTTTGGCAATTCTGAATATGTGCAAAGACAGAAGCTTCAAGGTGACTTTTGTAAGAGGGAAGGGGTTTTGTAAAATGTAGTCATTCAGGCAGAGTTGATGGTTTTGCTGTGGTTTCAGGATAAGGGGTTTAGTTCGTAAACTCAAGGAGAAGATTTAGGCCATTCGGCCCATCAAGTCTACTCCACCATTCAATCATGGCTGATCTATCTTTCCCTCTCAACCCCATTCTCCTGCCTTCTCCCTATAACCCCTGACACCCATACTAATCAGGAATCTGACAATCTCCGCCTTAAAAATAACCACTGACAGCCTAAAACAACTAGATTTTCTGCTGGTGATAATGGTAGAGTATTAGGGGACATGTGGAAGTGGAAATAAATGCAACGTTCAGGTGAAAGGACACTGACTTCAAGCGTAGGTGTCACAGGTATAACCATATAACCATATAACAATTACAGCACGGAAACAGGCCATCTCGACCCTTCTAGTCCGTGCCGAACACATAATCTCCCCTAGTCCCATATACCTGCGCTCAGACCATAACCCTCCATTCCTTTCCCATCCATATAACTATCCAAATTATTTTTAAATGATAAAAACGAACCTGCCTCCACCACCTTCACTGGAAGCTCATTCCACACAGCTACCACTCTCTGAGTAAAGAAATTCCCCCTCATGTTACCCCTAAACTTCAGTCCCTTAATTCTCAAGTCATGTCCCCTAGTTTGAATCTTCCCTACTCTCAGTGGGAAAAGCTTTTCCACGTCAACTCTGTCTATCCCTCTCATCATTTTAAAAACCTCTATCAAGTCCCCCCTTAACCTTCTGCGCTCCAAAGAATAAAGCCCTAACTTGTTCAACCTTTCTCTGTAACTTAGTTGCTGAAACCCAGGCAACATTCTAGTAAATCTCCTCTGTACTCTCTCTATTTTGTTGACATCCTTCCTATAATTAGGCGACCAAAATTGTACACCATACTCCAGAATTGGCCTCACCAATGCCTTGTACAATTTTAGCATTACATCCCAACTTCTATACTCAATGCTCTGATTTATAAAGGCCAGCACACCAAAAGCTTTCTTTACCACCCTATCTACATGAGATTCCACTTTCAGGGAACTGTGCACAGTTATTCCCAGATCCCTCTGTTCACCTACATTCTTCAATTCCCTACCATTTACCATGTACGTCCTATTTTGATTTGTCCTGCCAAGATGTAGCACCTCACACTTATCAGCATTAAACTCCATCTGCCATCTTTCAGCCCACTCTTCCAACTGGCATAAATCTCTCTGTAGACTTTGAAACTCTACTTCATTACCCGCAACCCCACCTATCTTAGTATCATCTGCATACTTACTAATCCAATTTACCACACCATCGTCCAGATCATTGATGTACATGACAAACAACAGTGGACCCAACACAGATCCCTGTGGCACCCCACTCGTCACTGGCCTCCAACCTGACAAACAACCATCCACCATTACTCTCTGGCATCTCCCATTCAGCCACTGTTGAATCCATCTTGCTACTCCACCATTAATACCCAACCATTGAACCTTCTTAACCAACCTTCCATGAGGAACCTTGTCAAAGGCCTTACTGAAGTCCATATACACAACATCCACTGCTTTACCCTCATCAATTTCCCGAGTAACATCTTCAAAAAATTCAAGAAGATTAGTTAAACATGATCTTCCGGGCACAAATCCATGTTGACTGTTCCTAATCAGACCCTGTTTATCCAGATGCTTATATATTATCTCTAAGTATTCTTTCCATTAATTTGCCCACCACTGACGTCAAACTAACAGGTCTATAATTGCTAGGTTTACTCTTAGACCCCTTTTTAAACAATGGAACAACATGCGCAGTACGCCAATCCTCCGGCACTATTCCCGTTTCTAATGACATTTGAAATATTTCTGCCATAGCCCCTGCTATTTCTACACTAACTTCCCTCAATGTCCTAGGGAATATCCTGTCCGGACCTGGAGACTTATCCACTTTTATATTTCTCAAAAGTGTCAGTACTTCCTCTTCTTTGATCCTCATAGTTTCCATAGCTACTCTACTTGTTTCCCTTACCTCACATAATTCAATATCCTTCTCCTTGGTGAATACCGAAGAAAAAAAACTGTTCAATATCTCCCCCATCTCTTTTGGTTCTGCAGATAGTTGGCCACTCTGACTCTCTAATGGACCAATTTTATCCCTCGTTATCCTTTTGCTATTAATATAGCGGTAGAAACCCTTCGGATTTACTTTTACCTTACTTGCCAAAGCAACCTCATATCTTCTTTTAGCTTTTCTAATTTATTTCTTAAGATTCTTTTTACATTCTTTATACTCCTCAAGCACCTCATTTACTCCATGCTGCCTATAACTATTGTAGATCTCCCTCTTTTTCCGAACCAAGTGTCCAATTTCCCTTGAAAACCATGGCTCTTTACAATTTTTACGATTTCCTTTCAACCGAACAGGGACATAAAGATTCTGTACTCTTAAAATGTCACCTTTAAATGTACTCCATTTCTCTTCCACATCTTTCCCATAAAACAAACTGTCCCAATTTACTCCTTTTAAATCCTTTCGCATCTCCTCAAAGTTAGCCTTTCTCCAATCAAAAATCTCAACCCTAGGTCCAGTTTTGTCCCTCTCCATAATTATATTGAAACTAATGGTATTGTGATCACTGGACCCGAACTGTTCCCCAACGCATACCTCTGGGTAGATAGGGTAGTCACAAAGGCTTTTGACACATTGACCTTCATCAGCTAAAGTGTTGAGTGTAGAAGTTGGGAGATCATGCTGCAGCTAACATAAGATGGTGTGGCCACAGTTGCATATTTGAAAGATGTTATCAAGCTGGAAAGGGTGCAGAGAAAACTTACGAGGATGTGGCCAGGAATGGAGTTCCTGAGCCAGGGGGAGAAGTTGAACAAGCTTCTTTGGAGCACTGGAGGATGAGGGCTGTTCTTATAGAGGTGTACAAAATCATGAGAGGAATAGTAGACTGACTATTAAATAGTTAACTTGCAGAGTCATTTGCCCAGAGAAGGGGAATCGAGGTCCAGAGGACATAGGTTTAAGGTTTATGGGGGAAGATTTAATTGGAACCTGAGGGGTAACTTTTTCACACAAAGGGTGGTGGGAGATGTCGGAGGAGGTAGTTGAGGGAGGCACTATCGCAACGTTTAAGAAGCATTTAGACAGGTACATGGATAGGATAGGTTTAGGGAGATATGGGCCAAACGTAAGCAGGTGGGACCAGTGTAGGTGGGGCATGTTGGCCGGAGTGGGCAAGTTGAGCCGAAAGGCCTGTTTCCACGCTGCATGACTATAAATAAGGTTCCATGTGGTTCAGCAAGGATCGTTGAGTAAGTTTCTGTATCAATATGGACCATAATTTCCCTTCAAAAATGCAGCCTATCCACCTATCAATACGGTAACACAAAGATGGAATCTAATACGTCTGTGAACAGGTTCTAAATATATTCCACATGCAAGATCGCCTTAATTAGCAAATCAGTCAGAGGCAGCTAACAGTGATTAATGAACCTGCCTTGTACTACTGGGTCATCAGCACGATATAGAGAGAACTAAATTAATTAACCAACATTTTCATAGAATGAAGAGACGGTGCCTGTGCTGACTGCAGTCTGAAAGTCATGACCTTGATTTTAAATTCAGGCAGTCCAATTGTGTGTGCAGGTGTCATGTCCAAAATCCAACGCACTCGACATTTTGAATTCTCTCAGATTTTGCAAAATGTTTGCATAGTGGGTTTTTTTTAACATAACTTTTTTTGTGATAATCAAATAGACAACCAATCATGCATCCATTTTGCAGTTTAAAGAACATAAAGTGATGGAGCAACTCAGTGGGCCAGGGAGTCCCCCTGGAAAACATGGATCGGTGACTTTCATGCTGGGACCTTTCTTCAAACTGATGCATGGACCAGTCTGAAGAAGGGGATCGACTTGAAACATCGCCTATCCATGTTTTGATATTGATAGGGGACGATCAGCCATGATCACAATGAATGGCGGTGCTGGCTCGAAGGGCAGAATGGCCTCCTCCTGCACCTATTTTCTATGTTTCTATGTTTCTATGTTTTCCAGGGAGGCTGCCTGACCTGCTGCGTTACTCCATCATTTTGTGTCTTTTTTTTGTAAACTAGCATCTGCAGTTCCTTGTTTCTTCATCCATTTTGCAATGCTAGTTATGAGGGTGTCTGCTAACCTTTTGTCATGATTCCTCTAGCAAAAGATATTGATTAATAAAATACATCTCTTGATGCTCCTGAACACATCATCAGTGATGTAACCTGGGGTCATTGGGTGTTTTGGGTTTTTCAACATCAGACACCCTCACCCAGGTGACCCAGCCGTGGTTGATCCGACCACGACTTGTTCAGGTGGCATTCGCTCCTCCCCATGGACCTCTTCTCCTGATCCAGAGCCATCTCGAAGCCTTCTCCGCTGCCTCTGTGGTGTTCTTGATGGCTCTTCCCCTCTCCATTCCATTGATGCCCAGCGCACTCAAGGATTTGTAGAGAGATTGCTCTGCAAAACCTCTGCAGCCATCCTCGATGGGCATACACCTTGCTTTCCAGCCCAGCTTACGGCAGTCTATGACCAGCTCTTCGTACTTGGTCATCTTCCTCTCGTGGGCCTCCTCCAGACGGTCCTCCCACGGCACTGTCAGTTCCAACATGACGATGTTTTTGGTCGCCTCTGAGACCAGGAGGGTGTCTGGCCTCAGGGAGGTCCTGGCAATGTGCCGTGGGAACTTCAGCTGTTTCATCAGGTCTAAAGAAAGCTGCCAGTCCTGCACAGCTGCCAGTTTATCTCAGAGGTGATAGTGGTCATGTCTTCAAGCTAGGCCCAAGGATGGTTTGGGCTGATAAAACATGCGACCTGGACAAATGCACCACTGGCAAATGAAGTGGCAAAACCATTTCCCTGTTCACTGTGCCACCAAGAATTAAATCATAGCCCTGGTGTTTGGAGACTAGTTTAGAATTTCATTGAACAGCATGAAATGCCAACTATTAACTAATATTGATTGGTGGAGTTTTGACATCCATCGTGCACAGACTCCACTCTACCCTTCTGGTGGCCATTTTGTGAACACATGTCAGGTGTCGACTAATATTGTGCATTTTTATTTCTTGCAGTAGTTACCATGAGAGTCGCTGAATCTCTGTGTGACTAGAATCCATGATTAACTTGCAGCCATTGTTGGAGTGGAAGACCAAACAATAATGGTCCACATGTGCAAACAACATAATTGCACTAAAGTGACCCTTCACCCTTATCCTAGGTCAGTGATCACATTGAAAGCAAGAGGAAGGCAGCGAACTTATCAAGAAGTGAGTAACCCAACATCATCAAAAGGCTCCCATGTTTCAACCCTTTCCCATAACAGTCTTCCAACACTATCACCCTTTTCTGTACCCCTCTCCTCCTGGTTCCATCCACTTTACCACCCCCTGGCTTGTCACCGCCTCTATTTCCCGTGAAGATTGAGGAGGTTTGATATGACCTTCCACAGGTGTACAGTGGAGTGCATACTGACTAGTTGCATAACAGCCTTGTTTAGCAAACTCAAATGCCCAGGAACAAAGGAAACTACAGAGAGTGGGAGACACTGCCCGGTCTATCAGAGGTAGTGATCTCCTCAACATTGAATGGATAGAAAGGAGATGATGCCTCAAAATGGCAGCCAACGTCATCAAAGACCCACACCATATTAGTCATGCTCCAATTTTGCCATCGGGA
Source organism: Amblyraja radiata (assembly GCF_010909765.2). Classification (NCBI taxonomy): domain Eukaryota; kingdom Metazoa; phylum Chordata; class Chondrichthyes; order Rajiformes; family Rajidae; genus Amblyraja; species Amblyraja radiata. The sequence goes on from NC_045984.1 coordinate 13,192,477, forward strand.
CGAAGGTAAAGGAGCCTGAAAACCCTGATCACTAGGTTCAAGAACAGCTTCTTCCAGCAAACATCAGGTTCTTGAACACTATGCAACGTTAACCTCAGCAACTATGATCATCTGTGAACTGTGTCTTTGGTTGCACAACGAATATTGTTTTTTTTGCACCATTACGGTTATCTAGTATTAGAGTTATAAATGTATTGTATTTTTGAGTTTTACATATTATCTGTGTACTATTGTATTTACAGGCCTGTTAAGCTGCAGGAAGTAAGAATTTCATTGTACCATTTTCAGTACATATGACAATTAAACACTCTTGACTCTCGGTTTCCACAAGTAGAGCCTGTTGCTCAGTCTGAAGAAGGTTCCCGTCCCAAAACGTCACCTCTCTTTGCTCTCCCAGAAATGCTGCCTGACCCGCTGAATTACTTTGTGTAGCACTTTGTGTACTTCTTTGTTGCTTACATTCCTAGGTTTGCTATGTTAGTTCTGGAGTGTGCCACAGTGTAAACTGCACACTTATTATTAAAATAATCAAGAAGCATGCTCTCAAACCAATATAGTTATCCCGACCCAAAATGCCACCTATTCGCCCTATTTGGGTGGGATGTGGCGCAGCGGTAGAGTTGCTGCCTTACAGTGCTTGCAGCGCCAGTGACACAGGTTCGATCCTGACTCCAGGTGCTGTCACGTTTGTACGTTCTCCCCGTGACCACGTGGGTTTTCTCCGAGATCTTCGGTTTCCTCCCACGCTCCAAGTACATACAAGTTTGTAGGCTTGGTATATGTGAACTGTCCCTATTGTGTGTAGGATGGTGTTAACGTGCGGGGATTGTTGGTCAGTGCGGACTCGGTGGGCTGAAGGGCCTGTTTCCACACTGTATCTATAAAACTAAAACTAAATTCTTGCCCTCCAGAGATGCTGCCTGACCCGCTGAGTTACTCCAGCACTGTTTTTTTTGTAAACCAGCATCTGTGCCTACATTGTGAATGCTGTTGGCACGTTCCAACCCGTAATTACCACAAACCTTTCATCCTTTTCATTCCAACACTGGTCCTTTTTCTATCGCCTTGCTGGAGAGCATTGCTCAACAAGTACCCGTGGCTGCGGGTATGGGACAACGCAGCAGGCAGAGACCTTTGTGTACTGCGAGGAGACAGCTTTGCAGATTATGTGGCTGGGGGCAAATGGAAGAAAGGGAGCAGGGGGGAGGGGAAGTCAGAGGTTAGCCAGCAGCACCGGCAGGGAGAGCAGCACACGCTTTGTTCTTTTATTTGTCACTCGTTCACTCACTCACTCATTCATCCATGGAGCCACAGGCATACAATGACCTGCAACGCAAAACACAATACAAGCTGTGCTTTGAATTGATCTTCCGCTGGCAGCATTGTGACATTATGTTCTTCTGATCCTATAAGTCTCCGTTAAAAGGTAACACCAGAAGGCAGAGCATGCTCGACATTACGCTGAGCCAATCACTCTTAAAATGGCCAGCCTCCCACTGGATGTGAGGTGTGGGGGGATGCACAATGTACCAGCAAGGAGCTATTGCAAGGGGGGGGGGCTTGGAGCTGCAAGCTGATAAACTGATGGGTAAACTGATGATAAACTGCAAACTGATGGGTCATTTCAAAGGCTAGTGAATTCTGAGCCAGCAACACCTATCTAAAGACATGGCCTGGGTATTCAGAGACAAGAAACTGTAGAGAGGCACAAAATGCTGGAGTAACTCAGCGGGACAGGCAGCATCTGGATAGAAGGAATGGGTGACGTTTCGGGGTCGAGACCCTTCTTCAGACTGAGACTGAGAAACTGCAAATGCTGGTTTACTAAAGCCAGCATCTGTGTACTTTATCTGTGCACAGTGGACGGCCTGATGTACAGTCTTTTCTTTGACCAGATAACATGCAAACAAAAGCTTTTCACTGTACCTCGACACATGTGAAAGTAATAAATTAAACTAAAACTAAAAAGTGCTGGAGTAACTCAGCAGATCGGGCACAAAGTGCTGGCAGCATCTCTGGAGAACTTGGATAGGTGACGTTTTGGATTGGGATATGGAACAGTACAGCACAAGAACAGGCCTTACAACCAACAATGTCTGTGCCAAACATGATGCCAAGAACATCTCGTATCTACCTGCGTATAATCCATTTCCCTCATTCCCTGTATATCCGTTTGCCTTTCCAAAAGCCTCTTAAATGCCACAATGATGACTGCCCCAACTACCAACCCTGGCAGCACGTTCCAGGCAATCACCACCGTCTGTGTAAAAAAAAGCTACCCTGCACATCTCTGACGTTTCAGGTCAAGACCATTCTTCAGTCTGAAGAACTACTCCTTTTCTCAAAGATGTTGTCTGACCCGCCGTGTTACTCCAGCTTTATGCGTCTACCATGCAAACAACAGTGTGCCGTCCACAATCTTGTTTTTCTGCCCTTGTGTGCTGCCGAAACAAGGACTGTCTAACAATAGGAAAACTGCAGAAACTGGCACAGGGGGTACAGATACCTCTTGGGGCAATGTCAATACCATTCCCCAGACTCTTCTACTTAAACATCTACAAAAGCATTAAAACAAGATAAATCTGGCTGTCATTCATGTACAGTACTGTATTATACAAAGATACTTCTATCAGGATAGATTATTGGTAGTCATTTAACACAGTTTTTCCTCCATTTATCTTGCTTTCTGTTGTTTTGGTAGCTAGCTGTCTACATATTATCATTGCCTTTCATATGGACTTCAATGTTGCATCTTTGCACTAAATGTCCGTTTTATTAGTAAGATTAAACGAGAAATTACCAGTTTGAAGTTTGATCTGTATTTTATGAGGAGTTACGATGAGAGATTACGTGAAGAACCCGTCCAGCACGCATGCGCGACATACTTCAAAGCAGCGGTGTGGAATCACAGAAAACACAATCATTGAAATAAACATAGTAAAGATAAGGAGAACTAAGATACCAGTTAATCTCTATAATTGAGGGTGGGAGCAGAGGGCACGTAATCCCTCATCGGAACTCCTCATAAAATACAGATCAAACTTCAAACTGGTAAGTTCTCGTTTAATCTTACTATTTTACTTCGGAGTCACGTGAGTGACTACGTGAAGATTTTAAAGCTCTGTGATTTCAAACCGTGTAACAGTCCATACTTCACTCGCTGCCGAAGTCATCCAAGGGAGGAAGTATGTTATCGTAATCAAACATGAATCTGCTTGTAAAACAACAATGGTATTATTTGAAAATAATAACAAAGAAATTAATGCTCCCCCGGGCTAAATTATATATTTTTTGCAGCGTCTAAAATTCTCTCTGCAAGTGAAACAGGTTTTATAATGGCTTATTGTAGAATCTTTAAAAGTTCTTCCCATGGACCACCCTGCTTTTACCAGGTTAGGTCCAGTGGCACATCCATACTGTTAGCCACCGACATGGATGCTGCTCTGGTGGAGTGAGATGTGTAATATCGGTATCCACTCCAGCAGCTCCCAATACCTGTTTGAGCCATCTAGAGATGGTTTGACTCGGTACCCTGACCCAGTGGCTTTTTTGTGGCTGACCCATTTTTGTCTCCCTTGGGAATTTTAGGTTGTGTTGATATATTGTAGAAGGTGAGTCATGACATATAACGGTGGTCAAGTGGGTACGCCCGGAATTCCATAATGAGTCCTGAAGTTCCTGGTCTACTCTGTTTTATCAGCTCCTGAATGGTGAATGTTATTTGGTCTGATGTTACGACCATATTATCCAGTCTGAGTAGGTAAAAGGACTGGACCCTTATGCTGAGACTAAGCCATTAGCATGGCCGTATACAGGGTAGCTGTTTTCAGAGTAAGGGATCTGGCTGGTGGCCATCCCTTAGGTATGTCAGGACAATGCTGATATCCTAGATCTTGGTATATCTAGGTCTAGGGGTTTTGAATAGAAGGTGCCTCTCATTAATTTGGCCACCAGTGGACGAGACCTATGGCCTGTTTCTCTTGGTGCCTGTCTTAGATAGGCTGACAGTGCACTTCTAGCACATTTGATAGTGCTATAGTTCAGACCTTCATTGTGGTGAAGGCTGGCCAGGAACTCCGGTACATAGGTTGATTAAAATTGCAAAAAATGTAGATACCCCTGACGTTGGCTATCACTTCACATGCTCATTCCATGGACAGGGTTGACATGCTGACATAGGTTGATTAGTAGGTTGTCTCTGTTCTCGAGCAGTATGTTTCCCATTTTCTTATACTGGAGAGATATTGTTTCTTGGTGGAAGTCGGTGAGATGCTGTCATCGTGTCCATGGTCCTATTTGACAATCCCAGGTCCATCAAAAGGTCTTTTTGGAATCTGCAACCCAGTAGGCTTATTCTGTCATGGCATGGGTGACTTTCGCCTGATACAGGGTGGATCAGTAGATCTGGTCCGTGGGGAAATCTTTGTGAATGGGTACTGAATAGTATGCATCTTTTAAGTCGATGCCTAGCATAAAGTATCCTTAGGAAATCCATTGTTTGGCAGTTACAAATGTTTTCCATTAAAGTGTGTATACCTGACGAAAGTATTCAATGTGGTTAAGTCAATGATGGTGCGACATTCACCATCTTTTTTGTTTTTTTAGTAAATTTAATACGAATTCCAAAGGTTCATATTTAGACTTCTTTATGACCCCTTTGTATGTCTTCTCCAGTTCAGCTTGTCCCTCAAGTTTTCTTTTTAGTGAGAGGGTAAAACCCCTTTGGGGTGCATGCTGAACTGGTGGCTAGTTTTCTTTAAATTCAATTTTTATCCTTGAATACTTTTTGGTACGACAGATGGCACAATGGGCTAAGTGTTCGGCTGGCAACCGGAAGGTAGCTGGTTCGAATCCTGCTTGGAGTGCATACTGTCGTTGTGTCCTTGGGCAAGACACTTCACCCACCTTTGCCTGTGTGTGTCCTTGGGCAAGACACTTCACCCACCTTTGCCTGTGTGTGTGGATGTAATTATGTGAAGCACTTTGGGGTCAATGCAAGTTGACTAAAAATGTGCTATATAAATAAAGAAATTTAATTTAATTTAAAAGTGTGATAGTTATTCATGCTTCCAAAACCAGGTGTAGTTTCCCCCCCCTGTTAACACAATCCCCTCACCTTTTATGTGATGGTAGGAACCATACCCACCTACCTCCACTGTTGTTTGGTGGTGTGTTCATTTCTTCGGTTTCTGGTTCCTTGTCTGTCGGGGTGGTGTTGTTGGGGGGTGGCACGTTTTCCATGGGGCCCGCTCTGGGCCCTGTCCCGAAAGACTTGCGGGGATGGCATGCGGGCCCCGAGCTTTCACCAGTACCATGAAGTAGACGCCTACTGGTGGATGCGTAGAGGTACTGCCATCTGGGTTTTTGCATGGTTTGCTCATTCCAGGTCCTGCCCTCATGAGGTCAAATGCTTTAGATTCCTCGTCCAGATTTTAGGCTTGATTTGGTAATTCTTTGCCAAATAGCAGGATCTGTGGTTCTGAGGTCGGCGTTCTACACAGTCCTGTGAATTTTTGAGGTTGAGGGCAGGTCTTATGACCTCCTTCCGGAGGTTGCCAATCACATACTGTGTTGCACAGTAGAGCCAGGGTGTTTTGGCATGTCAACCCTGTCCATGGAATGATAACCGACGTCAGGGGTATCTACTTTTTTTGCAATTTTAAGTTTTTGGGTTTAAATACCCTGCTCAATGTGCCCCCTGTAATGGCAGGCACATTGAGCAGATGCAAATTTGGGGAGGCGTGATAAAGTCCAATGCCTCAATGACTACCTGTCTTGGAGAGGTTTAAAGGACAGGTAGTAAGCTGGCCGCCAGTTTAGACTGTAACGGCCGTTCCGCTCGTGGTGTTGCCACGTAGCGGTTCACCACACCCAGCAGCTCTTCCTGGTCCTGTACCTCAAGCATACTCCCGGTTTTCTTCAGCCAGTGACCCCTCTTCTTGACCAGCCCAGCCCTGGTCGCCAACGCTCCCCTCTGTTGAGGGAGATGCGATGGCCAGTGCTGTTAGTGCGCTGGAGCGGGAGTGTTTGTGCTCCCTTGGCGAGCTTGCCCCATCTCCCGGAGCCAGTCTCGCTGGAGCTTTTGCTCCATGAGCCTTTCCATAAAGCTTGAAACGGTCACCTTTAGCCGCTCTCGGGCGGGAGTCTACCATGCCGGGCTCTTCTGAGTGAACCGGCCGGTCCGACTTCCGTGTGCCTTACATCCAGCCCGCTGCGGTTGGTCGCCAACGTTCCCTTGAGCTATGCTAGCGGCGCTGGGCTCGGCTCGGAATGCTGTCGGTGACTGTGGACCGCAGCGTTGTGCGGTCCAGGTGCCGCCAGTCGCCCCCCACTGCTGGAACCCTCCTGGTCCATAGCAGTCCGTTGGAATGACCTTCCTTGGTGTTTTCCCTGTTCTATTCCTATTTAAAATAAAACAGAACAGGGTTTCGAAAACACCATGTCCTCAGAGTAAGATTTGCTTACCTGAAGGTCTGTTTTCAAATTGTTGCGGGAGAGCTCGTACTCCCGTCCGTCGCTGTGCACTGCGTGAGACGCTATGTCGCGCACGCGTGCTGGACGGGGTCTTCACGTAGTCACTCACGTGACTCCGAAGTAAAATCTTTAATTTTACACTGTGGATGACTTGATTGTATTCTTGTACATTCTTTTTGTTGGCTGGTTAGTACGCAAACAAAAGTTTCTCACTGTATCTCGGTACAAATAACAATAATGATAAACTAAACTAAACTACAGTGCCATTTCACTCAATGTCCCTTGTTCAATATTGTAATTTGTGTTTTCCCACCTAAAACGTAACCTCATTGTGAAAATATAATTTTGTTGAACCTTGTTGAATTATGGGCGGCATGGTGGCGCAGTGGTAGAGTTGCTACTTTACAGTGCCAGACCCGGGTTCGATCCTGACTTAGGATGCTGTCTGTATGGAGTTTGCCGTGACCTGAGTGCATTTTCTCCGGGATCTCCGTTTCCCTCACTCACTCCAAATATGTACAGGTTTGTAGGTTAATTGGCTTGGTATAATTGCAAATTGTCCTGAGTGTGAGTAGGATAGCGTTAGTGTGCGGGGATCACATGGGATAGGGTGAGCTAGGCAATTGTGTACAAAATTGCCTCTATGGAAGGTGACAGGAGGTGGTAGTGGAGGGTTGTTGGAAGCTTGTGACCAGTTCTTCCCCACAGGGATTGAAACTGGAAATAGCTGCCAGAGGAAGCTGTCGGGGCGGGTACAATTACAACATGTAAAAAATACATTTGGACACCGATACAAAAAGTTTAGAAAGATAAAGGCCAAATGCAGGCAAATGGGACAAGCTCAGATAGACACCTGAATTGAATTGAATTTAATTGAATTTATTTGTCATTCAGACCTTTCAGTCTGAACGAAATTTCGTTTCCCTGCAGTCATACGTATAATAAAAATGACAAAAACACACAATCAACACAAATTTATCATCCACCACAGTGAGTTCATCAAACACCTCCTCACTGTGATGGAAGGCAAAATCTTAAAGTCTCTGTCTCTTCCCTCTTTGTTCTCCCTCTGCACCGAGGCGATCCAGGCTCCAGATGTTGTGACCCCACCGGGTGATGGTAAGTCCTGCGGCTCAACCGTGCTCCGCGAACGGGCCGGTTCAAACTCCGCAGGTGGTCGCTGCCACCGCCACAGCTCTGAGGCCGAGTCGGGTCTCCGCTGCTGCTGCCACAGCTCCGAGGCCGAGTCGGGTTGCCGCTACCGCTGCTGCTGCCGCTGCCACAGCTCCGAGGCCGAGTCGGGTCTCTGCTACCGCTGCCGCTGCTGCCGCCGCCACAGCTCTCAGGCCGAGTCGGGTCTCCGCTGCCGCTGCCACAGCTCCGAGGCCGAGTCGGGTTGCCGCAGCAGCTGCTGCTGCCGCCACCACAGCTCTGAGGCCGAGTCGGGTCTCTGCTGCCGCTGCTGCTGCCGCTGCCACAGCTCCGAGGCCGAGTCGAGTTGCCGCTGCAGCTGCTGCTGCCGCCGCCACAGCTCTGAGGCCGAGTCGGGTCTCCGCTGCCGCTGCCACAGCTCCGAGGCCGAGTCGAGTTGCCGCTGCAGCTGCTGCTGCTGCCACCACAGCACCTTGGTTAGGATGCATGAGTTCAGTGTGAAGGAACTGGTTTCTTGCTGTATAACTCTATAACTCTGGTTAATGGAATCTTACCTTAAATGTATGAGTTCTTAGCCATAACTGTACTGTAGCTGCGACAAGGTGAAATAGTCAATCACTGTAAGTAATGTCTCAACAGCAAGTTGACCCTAGGACATCATGAGCAGAGGTAGGGCTCAGTCCATTGCATAGGGAGGACGAGGAAAAGGGAAATGTATCATAATGTCAGCTATTGCATTAAGGGCACTGTGATGCATCAACCTTTGATATTTCACCAAGGAATGAGCAATTCTACCCCTTTGTTCATACACCCTTTCAGGATTTTGGCATATATGACCGTGGTAGGTGGGTTAGGCTAAGACACCATTCCTTCACTAGCAAAGACTGGAAGAATTATTTCAGTCACACTGCTGCGGATAATTGGAAAGAACCTCCATTGTTGGCTGAATTCTGTCATTAGTCCCAAAGCCACTGTTTATCTCTGCACCCTGTGGAGGCCATTTATACCTCACGCTGCCTTAGCAAGGCCAGCAGCATAATCAAGGGCAAGTCGCACCTTGGCCACTCCCTCTTCTCCCCTCTCCCATCAGGCAAAAGGTATAGAAGTGTGAAAACACACACCCCCAGATTCAGGGACAGTTTCTTCCCAGTTGTTATCAGGGAATTGAATCATCCTACCACAACCAGAGAACAGTGCTGAAATACTATCTACCTCATTGGTGACCCTCAGACTATCCTCGATCGGACTTTTCTGGCTTAATCTTGCACTAAACGTTATTCCCTTATCATTTATCTATACACTGAAATGGCTCGATTGAAATCTCGTATTGTCTTTCCGCTGACTGGATAGCACACGACAAAAGCTTTTCACTGTACCCCAGCACGCGTGACAATAGCTAAACTGGACTGGTCAGGCAAGGGCTGAGGTGCTGAGCCATTTGCTTTGTAATGGTTGGAGAGGACACTTAGAGTTGGCACAGGAAGGTGGTGGTTTGGACTTGACACCATATTCAATGATCCATTCTACATTGTCTTTGATATTTGTTCCCTTTGATCTCTCACTTTCGCACCTTACCCTTCCATATCTTTATGTATCCCTCTCCCCTGACTCTCAGTCCGAAGAAAGGTCTCAAACCGAAACGTTACTCATTCCTTCTCTCCAGAGATGCCACCTGCCCAGCTGAGTTACTCCAGCATTTTGTGTCTATCTTCACCATATTCTTTATACCATTCCTGCCTTCTTCAGGGAGGATAGTAGGGGATAAACCTGGTTATTGTGCATGTGAAACATTTCTAAAAATAAGGTGTGTAGGAAGGAACTACAGATGCTGGTTTAAACCGAAGATAGACACAAAATGCTGGAGTAACTCAGCGGGACAGGCAGCACCTCTGGAGAGAAAGAATGGGTGACGTTTCGGGTCAAGTCTGAAGAAGGGGCTGGACCCTAAACGTCACCCATTCCTTCTCTCCAGAGATGCTGCCTGTCCCGTTGAGTTACTCCAGCATTTTGCATCTATCTAAAAATAAAGGCACTGCGTATAAAGAGAAGAGAGATAATTATTTGGGCGCCTTCTTAGAACAAGAACCTCGTGTCACGTAAACATGCGGGTGTGAATAGCAGGTGAGCAAAATGCTCCCATGCAGAGAGAGCTGTCAGAAGTGGAGTTATGAGCAAAAGAAAAAAGAGATGGGGATAATTTTACAAACTGGCTGAGGAATCTTTCTCTGTTTGTTATTAAACAGAGCGAACATGGAATAAACTGGCAGTTGTCATCATTAAGTGGAAGCTTCAAAAGACTATCTAGATACTCAGCAATACCCAGCGTCAGATTTCCCTCACCCTGCCAGATAAAGATTGCAGACGAGCAGACGTTGTGCTTTGCTTGATCAGGCTGCTTGTACAACACACATGGGTTTCATTTACATAAGCCACATTGCAGTGTGTCCACTTATGAGAGGAAGCGCCTTGGCATTTATCTGGGCAATCACTGGAGCTGTACGTTGAACACTTAGTATCAGGCTTACAAACCTAGATAGACACAAAATGCTGGAGTAATCCAGGCAGCATTTCTGGAGAGAAGGAAATCCACCCACAAACCCGGTATCCTTTACCTGCAGCGACAAAAAATCTAAAGGCAAGAACATCAAATTTAGACACGAAAAGATGGAGTAACTCAACGTGTCAGGCAGCATCTCTAGAGAAAAGGGGATAGGTCGAGACCCTTCTTCAGACTGAGAGTCAGGGGAAAGGGAAACGAGAGATATGGACGGTGATATAGATGGTCCATTGTTGGATGTGGGCTAGGTGATAACGAGTTAGAACATCACCCTGCTCGGATAGAAAATAAGTGCAGGGGTAGGCTATTCGGCCCTTCGAGTTGTTTTCTAATCGTGTGAAAGCTGTGGGTGGAAGCCCCATTTCCAAGAGATGGACATTACCTTGCAGATGAGGTATATGCGACTCACCCCATTTTTGGTCAACTGAAAGATTTCATGGAACTACATGAATGGGAGCCCAGGGTTTCCTCTTGCTAACATTGCTCCTCAGCTAAGTGTACTGTGACTGAAGAAGGGTTTCGGCCCGAAACGTTGCCTATTTCCTTCGCTGCTGCTGCACCCGCTGAGTTTCTCCAGCACTTTTGTCTACCTAATGTACTGTGACCATTCATTTCATTGCTTATGCAAACCAGCCATTGATGTTTGGATACAAGGAATTGCAAGTGCTGGTTGCAAAAAAAAAGACACAAAGTGTTGGAGTAGCTCAGCAGGTCAGGCAGCATTTCTGGAGAACATGGCTAGGTGATGTCTTGGGTCAGGACCCATCTTCCGACTTATATGGAACTGCAGATACCGGTTTCTAAAGAGAGACACAGTGTGCTGGAGTAACTCCGCAGGCCAGGCTGCATCTCTGGAGAGCATGGATAAGGGATGGTTATGATTGGGACCTTCTTCAAACTCCATTGATATTTACCTGTGAAGCAGCCACTTTACGTAGTGAGGTGTCACACGTGGGGCAGGTAAGGCCTTGCATAAATCAAATCCCATCTTGTCTTTCCAGAGGGTAAGACCTTTTCACTCTCTTAGTCCCTTTAAACATTCTCAAGCCCAATCAGTGCTGAATTCAATCAGCTCAGAAATCCAGTCCTATCTCAGACAGATCAGCACCCTCAAGGTAGCATCAAAAATATCATTAGTTACAGAACATTTTGCAGCCAAAACATGACTTCCAAAATGCGGCAAATGTGGGTAAATGCAGCAATCAGCTGAAGCTTCCCACAATGGAAGAACAATGTTTTGACTTTGGACAGCTAAAGAAAGAGAGTGTCCACATCCTGGCCCTGGTAGTCTTTCTGACCTCTGATCCAACTCTTACCATTCAACCACAACCGGTCTGCCAAAGGAAGAATGGAGGATAGACACCAAATGCTGGAGTAACTCAGCGGGGCAGGCAGCATCTCTGGAGTTGCAGTTCCTTCCTACACCATGGGAGAATGGAATTTATTATTTTATGTCTATGTTTTTATGTAGTTTTTGTTATTTTTGTTGGGGTATGTGTGTGGGGGGGTGGGGGTGGTGTGGGGGGGGGGGGGGGGGGGGGGTTGGGGTAACTTTTAAATCTCTCCCTGCACGGGAGACCCGACCTTTTCTTTGTCGGGTCTCCGTTGTCGTTGGGGCTGCAACGAGGAGCGGCCTCCAACAGGAAGACCGGGGGCTGTGGTGCCGACTACTCACCTCACCGTCGCGGAGCTGGCCGAGCCCAGAGCGGGTGGAGCTGTGGTGGACGCTGCTGCGACCCGACCCCTGGAGATTCGGTGGCTGCAACTGCGGGTTTGGCGGACAGTGACACCGGGAGCCCGCGGGTCCCTGGAGGGAGACCGCTTTTCAGGGCTCCCGCAACGGCAACTTCTCCCGCCCGAGTTGCGGGGTTGAAGAGCTCCTGGAGCGGGGCCTACATCACCGCCCCGCGCGGCTTGGAATGTCCGCGGGACTTTGCGAGCGCCCGCCGGGGGCTCCAACAACAAGACCCGGTGCGCGGCCTTGCATCACTCAGCGTGGCTTTAATGGCCGCGGGACAATCGCCATCGCCCGCCGGGGGCTTTGACTTTGACTTTGACTCTGACATCGGGGGGGAGAGTGCAGTGGAGAGATAAGTTTTTTTGGCCTTCCATCACAGCAATGTGATGGATGTTTATGTAAATTATGTTGTGTCTTGGGTCTATTTGTTTGTAATGTATGGCTGCAGAAACGACATTTCGTTTGGACCTCAAGGGGTCCAAATGACAATAAATTGAATTGTATTGTATTGTATTGTATAGGAGGAAGGGAAATGTGCAATAACGCTGGCCAGGGTTTCAATACAACGTTCCTTTCCCTAGTGGTATTATAACATAATTTACGCACCTACACTATTGGCCTTGTGGTCTAATATCACATTCGAAAGGCAAAAATAATTTTAGAAATACTTTTGAATCCGATAACTCAGCGAGTTATTTCGACCACAAGTACAAAGAAGGATCTAGGATGTTCTGTAAACAATGATGATTTGGCCGACATCAAATACGCTATTATGACTGGCACTGCCAATGGTCACAGTATAGCTAGACAAAGAGGTGATAATGAATTGGCTGAGGACACTGCTATTTATTGTCATCCTGTGATGCCTGTTGGGTCTCTGTGGGCTAAAGGAGTTAGCTTGAGCGTTCCACCCTCTGCAGTTAAATTTAGTTTAGTTTAGTTTAGAGATACAGCGTGGAAACAGGACATTCGACCCACTGATCCCGCGCTGACCAGCGGTCCCCATAACATTAAGATTATCCAACATTATTCTATCGCACACTAACAGTATACCACACACATTAGGGACAATTTACAATTTTACCAAGCCAATTAACCGACAAACCTGTGCGTCTATGGAGTGTGGGAGGAAACCGAAGCTCCCGGGGAAAACCCACGCAGGTCACAGGGAGAACGTACAAACTCCACAAAGACAGAACCCATGCTCAGGATCGAACCTGGATCTGTAAGGCAGCAACTCTATTGCTGCGCCACTGTGCCGGCCTTTTAACAAAACTACTGAGAAAACATGGAAACAATTAAAAAAAAAGATTGCAGGGACACTGGGCATCAAATAAGTCAGTGGAAACGGCCATGAAACATCTAAAGACACATTACCCGTGCCCACAATACATAAGGGAACAGTCCCTTTAAAAACTACAAATGCCATGTCTTTTTCTATTTGATTAAAATACATATTTATTCTGCATGTGTAGCTATACTTTAAAAATAAAACGGCATGTCACGCACTATTGAATAATTTACTACATCGGTCCTTAACAGGAAACCACATAGTCCCATCGCACAGACTTTTTAGGTCAAGGATCTTTAATTTTTAAACGAAAAAAAAAGTATTGGTATTCTTATCTTGGCCTCTTTCAATAATATCAATGACTCTGTCCCCTCCAATGACAATCAAGATATATTATTTTTTGAGCTTTATGAAATCTGCCTCCCTGAAATTATCTCCAAAATGACCTCTGCTAAAAATGACCTCTGGTAAAGATGTAAACTGTAACAGGGAGGGTGCTGTTGCCTCTTCTGACGTGAGGTGGAGTGGAGACAGATAGAAGACAAACAAGAAAATGGGCCGTATATTCAAGAGTCAACGGCCTGTCGCACTTGGGCGACCAAATCCGCACGTTCTGGTGAGTTTTCCCTCGACATACTTGCAGCATGGTCGACACGAGGTCGTAGGAGGTCTTCGTAACTCTCCTTCATGCTCGAGAGTGGTCTCTGCGTACTCGAGGCCTCAGATAGGTCACGGCGGTTTTTTTCAATATGTTAAAAAATGCCCGCGAGTAAAAAAAGATCGCCATGGAAAAAATCGATACTTTTTTTACTCGTCAGTTTAGTCGTAGTAGGTCGGCAAGTTAGTCGTAGGTAATCGAAGGTAGTCAAAGGTAGTCGAAAGTAGTCGTAGATAGTCTTCATCATAGTCGAATGGAGGTCGAAGGAGGTCGTCTTCACTCTCCACCATTTGGTGTCTAAGCTTCCCGAAGTTAGTCGTAGCTAGTCGAAGCTGGTCTTCAACATAGCCGAAGGAGGTCGAAAGAGGTCTTCTGCATAGTCGAAGGAGATCTTCAACGACATTTTTTCAAACTCTTCTAAACTCGCCAATTAGGTCGCCCAAGTGGGACAGCCCCTTCAGGCTATTGAACGGGGAAATCAAACTACTTCACACAATGGGTAGAAGCAATCTGGAATTGTTTCCCCAAAAGTCATGGACACCAGTCATTGACACCCCAATATGTAAATGTATCGAAGGGTTTGGAATTTAGGTAGATAAATTAATATAGGATACAGATAAGTGCTGATCTAATTGAATTGAGGTCCAAAGGAGGGCACAGTGGCTTACTACTGATTCTAATTTTTCATACTTTACAATCACACTCTTATAAAGTTTGCCTGAAAGCAGGTTAATGCCTTGCTTTCTCCATTTCTCCCAAATTATTTCACCTTTTCTTGTTTAGTGTCCATCTTAATTTTCTCAAGGTATATAGCATTAACAAGTGTGAGTGACGCTGCAAAAATATTTCTCACAGTGGAAACAATCTTTAAGGAGATACACACACTTGGAGGAATACCTACTATATGACTTTTCCTGTAATATCAAGCTGTTAATATGGGCCCAAATCGTCTGCTGTGGAGCTGACAGTTCCACGATCAAACGACCAGCGCTTGTCCATTAGAGACTCAAGGAATTGCAGATGCTGGAATCTTGAGCAAAATCAAAACTGCTGGAGGAACTCAGCTGCTCAGGAAGCAAATGTGAAGGGAAATGGACAGATGGTATTTTGAATCAGGATTCCTCTTCACACTGAAGCAGGGTCCCAACCTGAAACACACCTGTCCATTTCTCACCACAGATACTTCCTGGCCAGCTGAGTTCCCCCACAATGTGTATTTAACACATATTCTTTCACCAGGGTGTAAGTTTCAACATTCTGGACGATCCAGATGGGGGGCGATGGCTGGAGGCCCTGCAGCAGCCTGGAACTCGCCTGGACTGGGCACCGGGTTAGAAGACTGGCCGTGGACTTAGAAAATGATGCCAAATCCTGGTGACTCTTGCATGTAGTCTCAGTGAACCATTTCTACAGTATGCTCATTGTACTATCTGGCATTGTGCTTAGCTTTGGCGAAACTTGACTGAACTGTGTGCAAAAAAAAATTTCACTGTATGTTTGTACACATGATAATAAAGAACTGTGGAACCATTGAAATGTTCACAAATGCACAAGTCTTGAACTTGTGCACAGCTAAGTGACCAACAAAAACATTGCAAGGGTGAAGAAAAAACATATATTCTGATTTAATAAAATTGATTTAAATGTATTTGTTTTATATTTCATTATACACTTTATTAATTTTTTATTAACTTGAAAACTGTTAAACAGCGTGATAAATCTTTAATCATTTTGAATGTTTTATAATCTTTGTGATGGCCACAAACATTCACTGCCTTTAACAGCTTTGACTGGTAGAAGCCTGGAGCTAATGCCTTAGCCAGTTTTCAAAGTAATTAAGAGGGGATAGTGGGGGGTTGCTATTTATGATGGGGAAAGCTTGGCTTCACCAAGCTGGTTGCTTGCGGTTTACTGCAGTACGCGGTCCACAGGAAGCTAACGTTGAGCCACTCTGCAGGTAGAATTCTGGAAACCCGCAGCGCAATCAGCAACATCTGATCAAGACAAATGCAGTCGTGTTTCACTGTGCGCTCCCTTGCAAGATTTTGACACGAGGTCTTTGCTTCTGCATTATTTACAGCCAGGGAGAAACTGGAAGAAAGCGATGGAACAGAGAGGATTTTCCAAAGATATTGCTAACCTTTGAACTAGGCACCGCGATGCAGTTTAGCATCGACCTATGTTTCTGTCAGATGAACACAACTGTTAACATTTCTGTAATCTTCTTAAATATTTAATGTCTGTGACCCTGTATTCTCTCACTTCCATTGTTATCAGATACTCCTGTTGCAAACATCCCACGTCCTTTCAATTCAATGACTTAGCCTCGAATCATTACAAGACGCTGAATAATAAAGTGAACCTGGAAATGTAAGGTAGTAGACAAAAATGCTGGAGAAACTCAGCGGGTGAGGCAGCATCTATGGAGCAAAGGAATAGGTAGAGTTTTGGGTCGAGACCATGTAACAGTAAGACCTTAACTTCAGTGTAGGCACAAAAAGCTGGAGTAAACTCAATGGGATAGGCAACATCTATGGAGAGAAGGAATGGGTGATCATAGAATCATAGAAAGTAGGTGCGAGAGTAGACCATCAGGTCCGTCGAGCCCGCACCGCCATTCACTCATGGCTGAACACTAAACAGACACACTTACCCACAAACAGTAGACACAAGACACAGAACACAAGACACTACCCTCCCCTCTATACCGCTATCACCCCTCTCCACCCCAAGAACCGCGTGATCTCCTGGGGGAGGCAAAAAACCGGATAAAAACCCAGGTCCAATTCGGGAAAAAAATCCGGGAAATTCCTCTCCGACCCCAATCCAGGCGATCGACACTTGTCCAGGAGATCACTCAGGTCTACTATACTAACCATACCTAGGTCCATATCCCTGCCCTCTCCCCGTAGCCCCTTATCCCCTTGGCAGCTAAAAAACCATCTATTTTTGACTTAAATAAATTTAACGTTTCTGCTTCCACTGCTCCCTGGGGCAGTGAATTCCACAAACTAACCACCCTCTGGGTGAAGAAGTTCTTCCTCATCTCAGTTTTAAAAGAGCCCCCCCTCACTCTGCAACTATGTCCCCTAGTTCTAGCCTCCCCGATCATTGGGAACATCCTCGGTGCATCCACCCGATCAAGGCCCCTCACGATCTTATACGTTTCAATGAGATCGCCTCTCATTCTTCTAAACTCCAAAGAGTAGAGTCCCAGCTTACTTAACCTTTCCTCATATGTCAATCCCCTCATTGCAGGAATTAATCTTGTAAACCTTCGCTGCACTGCCTCCAGGGCTAGTACATCCTTTCTTAAGTATGGACCCCAGAACTGTACACAGTATTCCAAATGTGGTCTCACTAATACCGTGTACAGCGCATTTAGATAAAGCACTTTCAGATGATTTTTACTACCCTTCCTTCCGTTTTTGCCCCTTTTACATCTAGAGCTTTATCTTCACACATTCTGGATCCTCCTGTCACATTTTGATTTTCCGCTTCCCTAGCCTCCCTTAGCTCACTGTACCCTTACTAAATCACTGTACCTTTAACCAAAAAGCAGAAATGCTAACCTGAGGTTGCACCCAATCAGCTGCTTCCTCTAGTCTGCTCCCACCAATCAGCGGCTTCCCCAGAAACCCTCCCTATGGAGTGTGGAACGTCACGGGATTTGGTAAGCTCTGACCCTCCACCGCTGTCTCCAACGGTCCTGGGTCTCTGTGAGAACAAGCCCCGTGCCCGATTCAAGCCCTCACCGCTCTGACCCTCCACCGCTGTCTCCAACGGTCCTGGGTCTCCGCGAGAACAAGCCCCGTGCCCGATTCAAGCCCTCACCGCTCTGACCCTCCACCACTGTCTCCAACGGTCCTGGGTCTCCGCGAGAACAAGCCCCGTGCCCGATTCAAGCCCTCACCGCTCTGACCCTCCACCGCTGTCTCCAACGGTCCTGGGTCTCCGCGAGAACAAGCCCCGTGCCCGATTCAAGCCCTCACCGCTCTGACCCTCCACCGCTGTCTCCAACGGTCCTGGGTCTCCGCGAGAACAAGCCCCGTGCCCGATTCAAGCCCTCACCGCTCTGACCCTCCACCGCTGTCTCCAACGGTCCTGGGTCTCCGCGAGAACAAGCCCCGTGCCCGATTCAAGCCCTCACCGCTCTGACCCTCCACCGCTGTCTCCAACGGTCCTGGGTCTCCGCGAGAACAAGCCCCGTGCCCGATTCAAGCCCTCACCGCTCTGACCCTCCACCGCTGTCTCCAACGGTCCTGGGTCTCCGCGAGAACAAGCCCCGTGCCCGATTCAAGCCCTCACCGCTCTGACCCTCCACCGCTGTCTCCAACGGTCCTGGGTCTCCGCGAGAACAAGCCCCGTGCCCGATTCAAGCCCTCACCGCTCCGACCCTCCACCGCTGTCTCCAACGGTCCTGGGTCTCCGCGAGAACAAGCCCCGTGCCCGATTCAAGCCCTCACCGCTCTGACCCTCCACCGCTGTCTCCAACGGTCCTGGGTCTCCGCGAGAACAAGCCCCGTGCCCGATTCAAGCCCTCACCGCTCTGACCCTCCACCGCTGTCTCCAACGGTCCTGGGTCTCCGCGAGAACAAGCCCCGTGCCCGATTCAAGCCCTCACCGCTCTGACCCTCCACCGCTGTCTCCAACGGTCCTGGGTCTCCGCGAGAACAAGCCCCGTGCCCGATTCAAGCCCTCACCGCTCTGACCCTCCACCGCTGTCTCCAACGGTCCTGGGTCTCCGCGAGAACAAGCCCCGTGCCCGATTCAAGCCCTCACCGCTCTGACCCTCCACCGCTGTCTCCAACGGTCCTGGGTCTCCGCGAGAACAAGCCCCGTGCCCGATTCAAGCCCTCACCGCTCTGACCCTCCACCGCTGTCTCCAACGGTCCTGGGTCTCCGCGAGAACAAGCCCCGTGCCCGATTCAAGCCCTCACCGCTCTGAGCCTCCACCGCTGTCTCCAACGGTCCTGGGTCTCCGCGAGAACAAGCCCCGTGCCCGATTCAAGCCCTCACCGCTCCGACCCTCCACCGCTGTCTCCAACGGTCCTGGGTCTCCGCGAGAACAAGCCCCGTGCCCGATTCAAGCCCTCACCGCTCTGACCCTCCACCGCTGTCTCCAACGGTCCTGGGTCTCCGCGAGAACAAGCCCCGTGCCCGATTCAAGCCCTCACCGCTCTGACCCTCCACCGCTGTCTCCAACGGTCCTGGGTCTCCGCGAGAACAAGCCCCGTGCCCGATTCAAGCCCTCACCGCTCTGACCCTCCACGGGTGATGTTTCGGGTCGAGACCTTCTGAGGGTCCGAAGAAGGGTCTCCACCCGAAACATCACACATCCCTTCCCTTCAGAGATGCTACCTGTCCTGCTGAGTTGCTCCAGCTTTTTGTGTCTATCTTCGGTTTAAACCAGCATTTGCAGTTCCTTCCTACACTTAACTTCAGTGTACTTGATTTTACTACCTTGTGTGTGCTTCCTATGTACACCTATTAGCTTTCAGACCACAGACTGGTCGGCAGGCATCCTGAAGAGGCAATCAAGTTGTAATAACCAGGCACATTTTACACAAAGCACTGAACTAAACATACTGGCCTTGAAATGCCTACGCTTTGTTGACAACGCTGTGCATATGGAAACTTTTTTCTGGATTGGGAAGTGATGAGGACGATTTTCCAGACTCAATTGCACCACTTTGGAAATTCATCTCTGGGACTTTGGTCATCAATCATGCTTGTGTCAAACGTTGCAATTTCCACCTTAGAATTACTTGGAACAACATAATTGTTTGTGAAAAACTCCTTGAGAGCATTGTTGGTGATATTAGGTCATGTTGTTCTGCAGTGTGTGTATTGTTGGGCGGTCTCACAACACTCATGGCTTTGCAGCGCTGAGCCCCGAATATGTCGAGAGTTGGGAACCTCATTCAGATGGAATTCTTTAATTTTACACCTTTCTCCCAGCACTTTCCAATCCCGTTCCCTTGTACTCACCTTTCCTAATGCCCCAGTCAACACCAGTTTTTTACACTGACCCTCGACTGATCAAACTCCCTATTTTCCCCCTGATTCAGACTCAACAACTCCCTAGTCACTCACTGATAACCCATTGACTCACCAATCTCCCCCTGACTCTCTGGCCATCTTCCTAAATGTTCCATTACCCCTCGATGGCTCCAATATCTCTTGCCCTCTCCATATTTGCCCCCCCTGGCACACGAATAGACTCTCCCATTTAACTCTTGACCTCTGTCAAAGACCCCAATCCAATCTTCACCCACGGCTCCAATCCACACCGTACAGCTTGACCAATCCTCTGATTTAATCCCAACAACCACCCCCAACAAATACCCTGGCATATTCTCAGGTCTGAATTTATTTAACACTTCCTTTTACACTCTTTGCAATGGTGCAGTTTGTGAAGGAATATGCATGCAGGTCATTGATTAACAAACTCATCAGGAAGGCTGGCTTCTTCCTGGGAGCTGAGTTGGATTCATGGGAGATGGGCTTGGAGGGGAGGATGCTCCTCAAACTGCGGAGCATCCTGGACAATGCATCTCACCCCCTCCATGACACACTGGTCAACCTGAGGAGTACTTCCAGCAACAGGATAGAACACCACAGGATCTGTTCGGACGGTATGCGAACTGCAGCGGGTTCATGTTGCGAGGGAGGAAGGAGCAGATGTGGTTCTTGATCAGCCTCTCGAAGCATTTCATGACCACCGAGGTGAGGGCCACCGGTCGGTAGCCATTCAAGCAAGCTGGAGAGGCATTCTTTGGCACTGGTACAATGGTGGACCTTTTGAAGCAGGCACCGTGGCCTGTATTATTTTGGTCTAGTTTACCTAGAATAACTAGTAATTTATTGTGTATTTGTTTGTTGTGCATTGTTTAATATCCCTGTAAAACTGCAGAAAGTAAGAATTTAATCATTCTAGTCCTGGTGTTTGTGACATTTAAATACTCTTGACTTTAATTACAGGTATTAAAAAGATAATCTAATAGGCAATGCTCTCACTTTAATTTGGTCTTGATACATTTATTTTGATTTTATTAGATTTACTTGCTAATTTTTTTTTCATTCCATATCAAACCACCAAGTATTAACCTTTCACTAACAAGCTGTATTGTTCATGTATTTTGGTCTCAGAATATTTCCAGTAACTAATAAGAAAGCAATGCATCAATGATTTGTTTTGATAATGGCTTGAAATCAACAGTCGAGAATGTTTGTTCCATGTCCCTTATTACATTGATTCAACTGCATAATTGTTCAAACAATTATATTGAGTTGGAGTTTGTCAGTGATATTGATCCAATCTAGAGTAATCCGCCAGTCTCATATTTCGCTTGGGCAGCTTACAGTCCAGTGGTATGAATATTGATTTCTCTAACTTCAAGTAACCCTGGCATTCCTTCTCTCTCTATCCCTCCCCCACCCAAGTCGCACCAGCATCTCATTTTCACCCAACCAACAGCTAACACTTATGTTTAAGAAGGAACTGCAGATGCTGGAAAATCGAAGGTACACAAAAATGCTGGAGAAACTCAGCGGGTGCAGCAGCATCTATGGAGCGAAGGAAATAGGTAAAGTTTCGGGCCGAAACCCTTCTTCAGACTGATGGGGGGTAGGGGAGGGGGGGGGGGGGGGGCGGGGAGAACAAAGGAAAAAGGAGGAGGAGCCCGAGGGCGGAGGGATGGGAGGAGACAGCCCGAGGGCTGAGGAAAGGGAGGAGACAGCAAGGGCTAACAAAATTGGGAGAATTCAATGTTCATGCCTGCAGGATGTAGACTCCCCAAGCAGAATATGAGGTGCTGTTCCTCCAATTTCCGGTGTTGCTCGCTCTGGCCTTGGAGGAGACCCAGGACAGAGAGGTCGGATGCGGAATGGGAGGGGGAGTTGAAGTGCTGAGCCACCGGGAGGTCAGGTTGGTTATTGCGGACTGAGCGGAGGTGTTCGTCGAAACGATCGCCAAGCCTCCGCTTGGTCTCACCGATGTAGATCAGCTGACATCTAGAGCAGCGGATGCAATAGATGAGGTTGGAGGAGATGCAGGTGAACCACTGTCGCACCTGGAACGACTGCTTGGGTCCTTGAATGGAGTCGAGGGGGGAGGTAAAGGGACAAGTGTTGCATCTCTCGCGGTTGCAACGGAAAGTGCCCGGGGAGGGGGTGGTACGGGAGGGAAGGGAAGAATTGACAAGGGAGTTATGGAGGGAGCGGTCTTTGCGGAAGGCAGACATAGGGGGAGATGGGAAGATGTGGCGAGTGGTGGGGTCACGTTGGAGGTGGCGAAACTGACGGAGGATTACTTGTATGTGACGGCTGGTGGGGTGAAAGGTGAGGACTAGGGGGACTCTGCCCTAACACTGTTACTAACAGCTAACACTGTTTCCTTTATCATCATTACTTTTCTGCATATCTTTCATCCATTGTTCTTTATCTCTCTACATCATCATCCATATCTCTCATTTCCCTTAACCCTAACTAGCCTGAAGAAAGGTGTTGACCCGAAACGTCAACTATTCCTTCTCTCCAGCTTTTGTGTTTAGCTAGAGTAAATCATATTTGTCATAATTTCTGGGTGAAATGACACCAATTGGACAAAGGACTTCTGGTCAGGATCCATGCTTCTGCATACATTTTGTATAATCTAATACATACTTGTGGTTGTCAATGAATGAATGAATGAATGAATGAATGAATGAATGAATGAATGAATGAAAACTTTATTGTCATTCAGATATACACCTAGACACAGTGCACCTTGAACGAAATTTCGTTGCATTTGACTCTCCAAATCAGGTAAATAGTAAAAGTAAAAGTGCTAGGTGCGTCCATAAAAATGCCTCATGTGCATGGTTCTGTAAAATAAATATATATTAAAAGTTTTTTAAAAGTGTCGATATTTAAAAAGTTCTAGCCTCGGTTTTGTTGAATGTTCAGTAATCTTATGGCCTGGGGGATGAAGCTGTTGCAGAACCTGGTTGTCCCGCTCTTCATGCTGCGGTACCTCCTCCCAGAGTTAAGCAGTATAAACAGTCCAAATTGTGGGTGTGTGGGGGCTCTGGTAATGCCCTTAGCTCTAATCAGACAGCGCTTGTACCCCATGTCCATGATGGAAGGAAGAGAAGTCCCAAAGATTTTCCCGCTGTCCTCACCACTCTCTGAAGGCACTTCCAGTCCGCAGCTGTACAGCTGCCGCACCACGTAGAGATGCAGCTGGTCATGACCGACTCAATTGTGCTTCTGTAGAAAGTGGCGAGGATGGGAGGGTGGAGGTGTAAACTTCTCAACCTGCGGAGGAAGTACAAACGCTGCTGTGCCCGTTTTGCCAGAGATGTAATGTTTGTGGACCAGTTTAAGGTGTCCGTTATATGCACCCCCAGGAACTTGATCCTTTTCACCTGCTCCACTGCTGAGTTGTTGATGCAAAGTGGAGTGTGACT
This sequence comes from Amblyraja radiata, assembly GCF_010909765.2. Taxonomy (NCBI): domain Eukaryota; kingdom Metazoa; phylum Chordata; class Chondrichthyes; order Rajiformes; family Rajidae; genus Amblyraja; species Amblyraja radiata. The sequence continues at coordinate 13,215,799 of NC_045984.1, forward strand.
GGGCTGAATTTTCCTTCTGAAATCGACGACAATCTCCTTGGTTTTGTTCACATTTAGGAGAAGGTTGTTCCTGCTGCACCAGCTCACCAGCTGTTCCACCTCCTCTCTATATGCCTGGTCGTCGTTATTGCGGATGAGGCCCACTACTGTTGTGTCATCCGCGTATTTGATGATATGGTTAGTAGTGGACCTGGCGACACAGTCATGTGTCATCAATGTAAAGAGCAGCGGACTCAGGACACAGCCCTGAGGGGAGCCGGTGCTCAGTTTGATGACCGAGGAGGTGTTCTTCCCTACCCGCACAGACTGGGGTCTTTCAGAAAGGAAATCCAGGATCCAGTTGCATAGTATGGTATTGAAACCTAGGGGTGCCAGTTTGCTCACCAGATGCTGGGGGATTATCGTGTTAAATGCTGAGCTGAAATCAACAAACAGCATCCGCACGTGGGTGTTCCTCTCCTCCAGGTGTTGTAGGCCCAGCTTCAATCCCTGCCAATATACCTTGAGATCTCGATAATCACTGTCTTTTGGCAGTCTCTGAAGGGCCAACCCTGTTCTACATTTAGAGCCCATTTCACAAGGCAACTCCAGATATCTCTGGTCACTGCTTGTACACCTCCCAAACTACAGACACAAATTACACACAAATTAATAGGGCAGGATTTAACACATCTTTTATGAGTAGAAACCATAATAAAACTTGCAGTACTTCTATTTTGGGGGAGGGGGAGAAGCTCAGCTAATAATGTTTTAGTACAAAATAAAAGGTGACTTCAGATTTCGACACAATATTGTGGACCGACAGTTTCGCTTTTAGTAATAAAAAATAATAGATAAAGCACTGGAGTAACTCAGCGAGTCAGGCAGCATCTCTGGAGAACATGGATAGGCAATGTGTGTTAGGAATGAACTGCAGATGCTGGAGTAACTCAGCGGGCCAGGCAGCATCTCTGGAGAGAAGGAATGGGTGACGTTTCGGGTCGAGACCCCCCTTCATTCACGGGACAGAACAAGGGTCTTGACCTGAAACGTCACCTGTTGCTTTTCTCCAGAGATGCTGTCTGACCCACTGAGTTACTCCAGCTTTTTGTGTCTCTCACTGGACAATCCTGGCCTCTCGTTTACCTTTAATTTAACTACTGTGCCACCATTGGAGCACAGTTCTCCCATTTCCTCACATGAATGATGCATTTGGATTTTCACAACAACCTGTGAGTCTGTGGAGTGTTTGCTCGCCAACCTGATCCTAGATCTATTGAATTTTGCATTTGCAGGCCGTTGTGACAACCAGCAACTTCTGCAATTAGACTTCCTGAAAGAATTGTAAAAACAAAGAACTGCAGATGCTGATTCATACCAAAGATCAACAGAAAATGCTGGAGTAACTCAGCGGGCCAGGCAGCATCTCTGGAGATAAAGGATGGGTGACTTTTCAGTTAGGGACACCATCAGACTGAAAGTAGGGGGGAGTGGGGAGGGGTGAAGAGATGGAGGCAAGCAAAGACCAGGAGCAACCAGGGCAGGCCACATATTGGGCTAAATTGGGCAGCACGGTGGCACAGCGGTAGAGTTGCTGCCTCACAGCGCTTGCAGCACCGGAGACCCGGGTTTGATCCCGACTACAGGTGCTGTCTGTACAGACTTTGTACATTCTCCCTGTGACAGTGTGGGTTTTCTCAGAGATCTCCTGGTTCCTCCCACACTCTAAAGACATAGAGGTATGTGGGTAAATTGAAAAAATAATTGTCCCTAGTGTGTGTCGGTTAATTTTAATGTTGCGGGATCGCTGGTCGGCATGGGCCCGGTGGGCCGAAGGGCCTGTTTCCGTGCTGTACCTCTAAACTAAACTAAAATGACAGGAATAGGCGACGTTTCGGGTCGAGACCCTTCTTCAGACTGAAGAAGGGTCTCGACCCGAAATGTCGCCTATTCCTTCTCTCCATAGATGCTGCCTCATCTGCTGAGTTTCTCCAGCATTTTTTGTCTACCTTCGATTGGCCCAGCATCTGCAGTCCTTTCTTAAACTAAAATGACCCCAGGCCAGGCAGCATCTCTGGAGATAAAGGTGCCCTAGTAGGCTCATTGTTGGCTGGGGAATGTGTGATTTAAAGAGGGGTACAATGTGGTGAACTGTGGAACTGTTTAAACGACTAGAGTGGGGGAAGATGACATGAGGGGAGGGGAGTGAAAGTAGAAATTAGTTAAAATTAGAAAATTCAATGTTCGTACCGCTGGGTTGTAAGCTGCCTGAGTGAAAGCCGTCCCTGGCTGGTCCTCGTCTTTTCTTGCCTCCAGCTCTTCACCACCCCCACCGGCTACTTCCAGTCTGAAGAAGGATCCCGACCCGAAATGCCACATATCCTTTTTCTCCAGAGATGTTGCCTGAACTGCAGAGTTATTCCAGCACTTTGTGTCTCACTGAAAGAATGAGTTTATTTTTTATTTGAAGAATGGATGAAGGATTTGCTTCCAACCGGCTTTCTGGTTCCTTGTGTAAAGATTAGATCACCGCAGAGTAATAAATCAAAACCTCTCCTTTCATGTCAGTTATATGATCTGTTGAACCAACATGCCTCAAACTGTGGTCAGAAACGAAAAGCATTCTTTTGATTCCTTCCAATTCTACTTTTGTACTTTAATGTTTCATGGAGTCCATGAAAAACAGAATTCTGTTTGCCACTTTGTCTTTTTTACATTGCAGCTTATATTTTTCGTTTTTTTTAAAGAGATACAGCGCGGAAATAGGTCCTTCGGGCCACCGAGTCCATGCCAATCAGCGATCCCCACACACTGACATTATCCTACACACACTGGGGACAATTTACAATTATACCATGCCAATTAGCCTACAGATTTTACGTCTTTGGAGTGTGGGAGGAAAGCAAAACTTCCCGGAGAAAACCACACAGGTCATGGGGAGAATGTACAAACTGCGTACAAACAGCACCCATAGTTAGGATCGAACCCGGGTCTTTGGCGCTGTACGGCAGCAACTCTACCACTGCACCACCGTGCCGCCCCTGATACGTGTAATATATGATGCTAAAACCACTTAAAAAATATCATTACCTCAGTTTAAATTAATTTGCAATTCCACCAAGGTTAAATAAAAAATCTGAAAATATGATAGCTTCATCTTTCCTTCCTTCTCAGCAGATAATTGATCCAGCTTATTTTTAAAGAAGCCAATTAACTCTGAAGACTTTATTATATATCACCGCTATCCTGTACTAATTTTCTTATTGTTGTAACCTTGTCAGTTTTGAACCGCTATTCTCTATTCCTTGTCTCTCTCCTCCAAATTAATGACATGCTTTCTTCACCCTTATCTACACCTTTTGTATTATGTTACATTGCAGACGCAGTGAAACAGCGCGCCACTGTGGAATTTTGCTTCTAAAATCACTCTAATAGGGAGTTAGTGTATCTGGAGGCCCATTTAACAAAGATGTGCTTTAGGAAAAAACCCTTCAAGTCAATTTGTGTGAAGTGCGTACACAGGATAATGGCTTTATCCTGCTCACACATCAATTCCAATCAGCCAGAGTGACCAATTCCCTCAAATTTAAAACATCAATCTTTATTTTCCCTGCTGCGTCAACTGCTGCTCACAAAACCCATTTCTTTAAATCCCTGACTCTTTTACCAAGCTGTTTTTGTTCATCTTCGTTGAAACTACAAGGTCTCACAGCGCCAGTGGAATGGATTGCAGAGAAGAAACCGTACTTATGTCACCCACGGGCAAGTTGAATGGATCCTGCAAGGACCCATCTGCCTTTTTTTTCTCTGTGTAGAAAGGAACTGCAGATGCTGGTTTACACCGAATATAGACACAAAATGCTGGAGTAACTCAGCTGGTCAGTCAGCATCACCAGTTCAGTTTAGGTTAATGTTACCTTCACCGACATACACTGAAAAATCTTTTGTTGCGTGCTATCCAGTCAGCAGAAAGACAATACATGATTACAATTGAGCCATTACGGATATAGGGGATAACGTTTAGTGCAAGGTAAAGCCAGCAAAGTCCGATCAAGGATAGTCCGAGGGTCACCAATGAGGTAGATCGTGGTTCAGCACTGCTCTCTAGTTGTGATAGGATGAGCAGTGTGATAACAGCAGGGAAGAAACTGTCCCCCTGAATCTGGAGGTGTGTGTTTTCACACTTCTCTACATTTTGCCTGATGGGAGAGGGGAATAGAGGGAGTGGCCAGGATGCGGCTCGTCCTTGATTATGCTGCTGGCCTTGTCAAGACAGCACGAGGTACAAATGGAGTCAATAGAAGGGAGGCTGGTTTGGTTGGAGGAAAGGAATAGGTGATGATTGGGGTCAGGTCGGTGAGCCCTTCTATCTATCGATCTTCGCGGTTTGCAGTGCTTACTTTACTGGATTAACAAACCAGCGACGCCGAGATGAAGTTTCACAAAGGCAGTTGTGAAGATGAATTTCACATGCAGTTCATCCACACTGAACATTCATTCCTTTCAATACCAGTGCTTTGAGGTTGAATTAGTACTTCTAGAAAGCTCAGCAAGCTTTCCCCGACAACATCTCTGAAACTCCCAACATCTGGCACCTCCAAGGACAAAGACAACATGTGCATGGAAGTATCACCAATTGCCGGTAGCCCTTAAGGCACAGCTGGGGCAGACATGTATAGCTCTCGATTCATTCTTGCTGGGTCTAAATCCCGGAACTCCCCCAAACCAACAGCAATACCGAATAGTGACAGGCCTGGATAGAGTGGATGCGGAGAGGATGCATCCACTCGTGGGAGAGTCTCGGACCAGAGGCCATAGAGGACGTACCTTTTGTGAAGAGATGACGAGAAATTTATTTAGTGAGTGGGTGATGAATCTGTGGAATTCATTGCCACAAATGGCTGTGGAGACAAAGTCAATGGATATCTTTAGGGTAGAGATTGCTAGATTCTTGATTAGTATGGGTGTCAGGGGTTATGGGGAAAAGGCAGGAGAATGGGGATGAGAGGGAAAGATAGATTGAATGGTGAAGTAGACATGATGGGCCGAGTGGCCTAATTCTGCTCCTACAGCTATGCACATGAACCTATGAACAATTGCAGATGGGTGATAATGGTGCCCTTGCCAGTGACATCCAGTATCGCAAATGAACATTAGCATCATTGTGCTGCCAATAAATACGATCATCATAAGGCTCCATTGCTTCAAGGACATCTTACAGAAAAAATTAATCAGCCATCGCTGTCTGATGGGGTGCCCACTGGATTTAATTGGTAGTTAATGCTTTCAGGTTAAATTATGGATATGCAACAAATGCAACCTGTCAGTATCACCCGCACTCTGGGAGAAAAAAAAAATTCTGAAGGAACTAGAATTTATTGGCCTTAGAACTTAGATGTGGGAGTTAATGGCTTGTAATGTTTTGTTCAATGTTCAAGTGTAATTTACAACATTGACTGTAAAAGCAGTATTTCCCGGTGCTCCAGGTCAATTCTCTCACTTCCAATGTGGCTTTGTAGTGCAGTTCCATCATTTGACTTCATAGTCGTTGGTACCCTATAATACACTGAAGGAAGCCATCAAATCTGTGCTGGTTCGCAAAGCACTCCCACCTCTCCACTGATCTATTCTCCGCACATTGTCATCAACAACCCCTCCACACCCCGCCCCATATTCTACCACCTACACGCCAGGGGAAAATTACAGTGGCCAGTTAAGTTGCCAACCCACATGTCTTTGGCCTGTAGGATGGAACTGGAACACTGGGGGAAGACTCAAAAGGACATGAGGGGAATGTGCAAACTCCACATAGACAGCACTGGAGGTCAGGATCGAACTTGTGTCAATGATGCAACAGCTCTACTCTCTGCACCACAGTGCTTCCCCATCCCTTTCTGCTTCAACTGTCACTAATTATTAACTATTTGGTCTGGAATAATCAACAAATTGTAGCTAATATTAGAGAAAAGATACTCAGGATTGGCAATATCCTTGCAAAATATAGAACTAGAGATACACATGGAAAGGGGAACACGGTGGCGCAGCGGTAGAGTTGCTGCCTTACAGCACCAGAGACCCAGGTTCGATCCTGTACACGGGTGCTGACTGTGTGGAGTTTGAACATTCTTCCCACAACATGCGTGGAATTTTTCTGCATGCTCTAGTTCCCTCCAACACTCCAAAGACGTGCAGGTTTGTAGGCGAATTGGCTTGGTAAAATTGTAAATTGTCCCCAGTGTGTGTTGGATAGTGTTAGTGTGCGGGGGATCTCTGGTCGGCACGGACTCGGTGGGCCGAAGGGCCTGTTTCCACGCTGTATCTTTCCAACCTAAACTAAACAAAACTGCAGATGCTGGAATCTTGTGTTAACTATGCAGGCTGGAAAGGTATTAGCTTTACTGTGCAGTATATACTTATGGAGGGATAATGTAGTGTGTTTGTATGTTTGTACACACACGTAGCAGGAGGTTGCCCTCCTAAGCTTTAAAACAGTTCAGAGAAATGTTGCTATGTGATCACTAATACTAAAAGGGGATTATCATCTTCTCTACAGGCAAAGAAGATTAAAGTAGAATGCAGCGAGGATTTGCTTTGACATTTTCATTGCTGTTGGATTCCCATTAATAGCTGCAGACTTTAAATTCCATCACGCAGTCCAAGCCATTTGTGCACTGAAATAATAACTTGTAAAAATAAATATTTTGATAGCTCATACATATCCAGACCTTTTCTCCGAATCTCCCATGCAAATGATGAGCAAAATCTGCCAGGCATGTGCTTTGATCTCAAGCTTTGTGCAACACTTACTCTCGTGATATTTGTACCAGACAAACAAGGCTGTGAATTGCGAGTGCCTTGGACTGTAAAATTGGTCCACATTAAAGGTTTGGGGCTGCAGAGCGGTTCTTAAAGACCCTGACCCTGAACCTGAGCCATCATCCTTCTGTTAAATTCCTCCTAAAATTGTGTTTGGTTATATACAATCCTTACCATCGACCCTAATGTTCTTGCCAATATCATCAGACACACTCCTAAATGGCTCAATTGCCATCTACTAACCACTTGACTGTGCCTTTCCCAGACTGACTTATGGACACCTCTTTCACCAGAAGACTCTCACCATCGAGGCCACTACCCTCACTGACTGCCACAAAAAGTATTTCCAAATTGGCCTCTTGCAACTATGTACATCACTTTCTGAGAAAACTACTCCCACCTTTCCTCATTGCCCTCCCTAACTATCTGCCTGATTGACTCTTCCAATTGACTCTCACCAACTCTCTTCCAACACATCAACTTTTTATCTCCAATTGTCTTGCCCAACTCTCCCTGACCAACCACTTCCAACCCTCAAACTGTCATACCCTCCCAGCTCAGCTCCCAACCTAATGATAATCCTCATCCCTTCCCTGACCAATTGCTCCCCAACTCTCTGCCTGACCAGCGACCCCCCAAGTGGGCACCCAACAGGTTGCCCCAACTTTCTCTGTGGTTGAGAGCTACTTCCAGCTCTGTCCCCCACTGACCTGCCCTTCATCTCCCACATCGACCTCCACAACTCTCTACTCTTTATTCTTTGCATGGTAGCAGTGAAATGTGCCTGTGGCCAGGGTGGTGTTGGTCTCTGATGATGCTGGCTGCCTTTTTGAGGCAGCGACTCTTGTAGATCCCTTCGATGGTGGGCAGGTCGGCACCCCTGATGGACTGGACAGTGTTCACACTTTCTGCCATCTTCTTTGTTCCCGGGCGTTCGAGTTGCCAAACCAGGCCATGACGCAACTAGTCAGTATGTCCTCAACCTGTAGATCTGTAGAAGTTCGAGAGAGTATCGGTTGACATACCGAATCTCCTCAATCTTCTCAGGAAGTAGAGGCGATGGTGGGCTTTCTTAATGATTGCATCAATGTGCTGGGTCCAGGATAGATCTTCAGAGATATGCACACCCGAGAATTGGAAGTTTTTGACTCCCTCCACCACGGTCCCGTTGTTTCACTTATTTCGCTACAGGTACCATCCTGGAATACCATTGCCTGCCTAGATTAAACTACCAAGATACAACCACACAGTGCCATTTTAATGCTCCTTTGAATTTCCAGGCGACAGTCATAGAGTGATACAGTGTGGAAACAGGCCCTTCGGCCCAAGTTGCCCACACCGCCCAACATGTCCCAGCTTCATTAGCCCCACCTGCCTGTGTTTGGCCCATATCCCTGCAAACCTGTCCTGCCCATGTACCTGTTTCTTAAACAGAGCTTTCCTAAAGTGAAGGAAGCAATACATTGAAGCAGCAAGTTCTTCTCGCAGACTTCACAGCATAGAATTAACTGGTCTGTGTTTTTATTTACGCTCCACATGAAGTTTTACCCATCCAATTTGATCTCATCCAATCAATATTATCTTCTGGTAAGAAAAAACTGGAGTAACTCAACAGGACAGGCAGCGTCTCTGGAGAGAAGGAATGGGTGACGTTTCGGGGTCGAAACCCTTTTTCAGACACTTATATTATCTTCTGTTCCTTTGCCAGGCTTCTAATTATCTGACTTTCCCTAAAATGTTGGATGCATAAACTACATTCTGGGATAGCCAACTACGTCAAAAACAAGACACATAGTCCTGGAGTAACACAGCAGGTCTGGCAGCATCTCTGGAGAAAATGCATAGATGACGTTTCGGGTCAGGACCCTTATTCAAACTCTTTCCCGACCCGAAATGTCACATCCAGAGATGCTGCCTAATCCACTGAGTTACTCCAGTACTTTGTGTCTTTTCTTGTAAAACAGCATCTGTAGTTCGTGATGTCTTGATATATTCTCATTGCCGGCTGAGTTAGAACATCTCTCTTATTCCTCCATCTCCGCCTCTACGGCCACGTTTTAACCCAGACTTGCTACCAAAACCCCCTCTGTGATTCCTCCTGCCCTCTGACTCTGCGAGACTGATGAAGGGTCTCAACCTGAAAGGTCACCCATTCCTTCTAATCAGAGATGCTGCCTATCCCGCTGAATTACTCCAGCATTTTGTGACTATCTCGGACTCTACGACCACGTTTTAACTAGACTCGCTACCAAACATCTCTGTGAATTCTCTTAAATTCCAGACAGGATCTATTGGTGATTTCCTTCTGTGTGCAAATGCTGATCTCTCCCCTAATTGACCGGACCCCAGTGGCTTGGATGGTTTGACACTTACGCTTGTTTCTCCAGCGGTAGAGCAGGGTCCACTCTCTCGGGTAGGGCGGAGCAGTGCTCTGGAGTCTGTGTCTTGCTGTATTTTGACCCTCCGGCCAGGGGGCTGAGCTGTTTCTGTTGCCTCAGTCGATCTTTGGCAGAAGGAGATGACCGGTCCCAATCGCAACCATCAAACTGGACTGTAAAAAGACAGAGGTGCACGTTAGTCAAACGGTCGAAGAGGCGGCCATTTAACCCATCGTGCCTTTACTGACTCTCTGAAAGTTTTTTTCAATCAACCCCACATCCCTGTTTTTATCCCATTATCCTGGAAATGTGTCCTTTTCAAATATCCAATTCCCTATGGAAAGCTACAGTTGAAACTCCTTCCATCCATATTTCAAGCAAAAAAACAATTACTTTGTCCAACCCCTTCATGGTTTTGAACATGTGCTTTTTCTCCTCCTGCTTTCAGAAGAACAGTCTTGTTTTCTCTGGTTGCCCCCCCACACTAGGGAAACCCTCCATTCTAGCTTTGATTCTGATCTGACCCGGGTTCAATCCTGACTGCAGGTGCTGACTGTACGGAGTTTGTACAATCTTCCCGTGATCGCGTGGGTTTTCTCCGGGTGCACTGATTTCCTCCCACACTCCAAAGACATACAGGTTAGTAGGTTAATGGCTTTGGTAAATCGTAAAAATTGTCCCTGGTGTGTGTGGGCAAATGTACGGGGTGATCGCTGGTCGGCATGGACTCGGTGGGATGAAGGCCCTGTTCCCACACTGTATCCCTAACCTCCCAACTCTAAATCTATACTGGCATCTTGCAACTTACGGCAACATTGCCCTCCTCATTGTTGATAGCTCACCTAAATCTGTCTTGAATGTTACATGCAGGAATAATGCGTGCACACTGGGTAATATGGAGGGTACCAGCAGAGCCGAGTCCGATGGTCACCAATATATTCAGAGGTTTGGGATCAGTTTGGATTTGGTGCACATTCTAATAAATCAGTTGGGGTTGAGTTATGACATGCTGCACCATGGGAGGTCATGTTGCAGTTGAATAAGACGTTGGTGAGACCTCATTTAGAATATTGTGTTCTGGGCACCGTGTTATAAGAAAGATATTGTCAAGCTTTAAAGGGTTCAGAAAAGATTCACGAGGATGTTGCCAGGACTAGAGGGTGTGAGCTATAGGGAGAGGTTGAGTAGGCTGGGTCTCTATTCCATGGAGTGCAAGAGGATGAGGGGGAAATCTTATAGAGGTATGCAAAATGATGAGAGGAATAGATCAGGTAGATGCACAGTCTCTTGCCCAGAGTGGGAAATCGAGGACCAGAGGACATAGGTTCAAGGTGAAGGGAGAAAGATTTAATAGGAATCTGAGGGGTAACTTTTTCACACAAAGGGTGGTGGGTGTATGGAACAAGCAGCTAGATGAGGTGGTTGAGGCTGGGACTATCACAACGTTTAAGAAACAGTTAAACAGGTACATAGATAGGACAGGTTTGGAGGGATAAGGACCAAGCGCAGGCAGGTGGGAATAGTGTAGCTGGGACATGTTGGCCGGTGTGGGCGAGTTGGGCTGAAGGGCCTGTTTCCACACTGTATCACTCTATGACTATGACTCTGCCACCCTATATGTTTATACAGTGGAGAGTCTCGAGCCAGCTTCAGTGGGATGATGGTGGCATGTAGGTTGGGGCAATGCCTGGGATTGGAGTTGAATGCGGGGAGATGGAGTGTGGGGATGGTGGTTTTGTGAGACTGTACGTGCTTGGGCAATGGGGTTGTGCGGGGACAAGGAGTGTGTGAGTGAGGGGGGATGTGAGTGAGGGCGATTGTGAATGTAGGGATGCAAGAATGGAGGTATAGGGTTCTAGAGTCATGCAGCATGCAACCAGGTTCTTTGGACTCACATGGCTTCATGTCTGCACCTATTTATACTAATCCCATTTTATTCTTCTCATGATCCTATTGACCTTTCCCAGATTCTAGCACTCATCTTGGGACAATTTGCAATGGACAATAACCTACCAACTTGCAAGTCCTTAAGATGTGGGATGAAACCGGAGCATCTGGAGGAAACCCACGGTGATAGAAGGAATATTCTCACAGCTCCACACGGGGTGTTCCTGAGGTCAGAATTGAACATGGGTCATTGGAGCTGTGAGGCAGCTGCTCTAGTAGCTGCAGCACCCTGTTTGGGGTAAGTGCAGCTTTGTGATTCTCTACACAGTGCAGCCCCTGTTTTGCCCCTGAAGGAAGTGTAGTCTGGGAACCTCCCACTGCATTCATTGCACCACTGCACCTCCTCTCAAGGGGCAGCACGGTGGCACAGCCAATACAGCCACTGCCTCATAGTGTTAGACACCCAGGTTCGATCCTGACCTCGGGTATTGTCTGTGTGGAGTTTGCACATTTTCCCGGTGACCGCATGGGTTTCCTCCCACATCCTAAAGATGTGCGGGTTCGTAGGTAAGTTGACCTCTGTAAAATTGTTCCTAGTGTATACGGAGTGGATGCAAAAGTGGAATAACTAAGAACTAATATGAATGGGTGATCGATGGTCGACATAGACTCACTGGGCTGAAGGGTCTGCTTCCATGTTGTGTCTCTAAACACTAAATGGGCGGCATGATGGCACAGTGGTTGAGTTGCTGCCTTACAGAGTCAGAGACCTGGGTTCGATCCTGACTACAGGTGCTTGTCTGTATGGAGTTTGAACGTTCTCCCCATGACCTGCGCGGGTTTTCGCGGAGATCTTTGGTTTCCTCCCACATTCCAAAGACGTACAAGTTTGTAGGTTAATTGGATTGATATAAGTGTAAATTGTCCCTAGCTTGTGTAGGATAGTGTCAATGTGTGGGGATCGCTGGTCGGTGCGGACTCGGTGGACTGAAGGGCTTGTTTCCGTGCTGCATCTCTAAACAAAACTAAGCTAAAGATAAAACATCCGTTTTCAATCCGGCCTTCTTGTTTGCTCAGTGGAAGCTGAGGTGACCTCAGAGCCTAATGATATTCCTGGCAGAGAGATATATCTGAGCAGTGAGTAAGGTATTATATTCCAGCACAGTCAGTGGTCAAATTTGAATGGAGATTAATGAAGCAGTCGGTCAGCTGAAATTTCACAACTAAGGATATCGTCGTTGAGGAACTGAGGAACATTTTACATTAATCATTCAAGGAATTAATAGTACTTGATTCGTAGAAGACTCTAACCTTGCCTATTATGAATTCATAATTTGCACTAGGACATTAAAGTCCCTTTAATGAATTGTTCACACCCATCCAGCAGTGAGGGTTTTTAGAACTTTCTACTGTTTTGACTCTGAGGTTTACACATAGCGACAGGTTTTTTATAGATTAAAGTCCATTTCACAGGGTTTCAGTTACCATGTCTGCAATTTTAATTGCCGTTGAAATGGCTTCCTGTGGCTGCTCATCAGGAGTGAAGGCCAGAAGCTGGGAAGAGGATTGCTAAAGCGGAACTGAGGGTAAAGTGTCGATCTTGAGCAGCTAACTGGAGCTCGTTAAATGCATTTAGCAGCAAGTGTCATAGGACCTCTTGCCTTCCAGTTCAGCGCGGTGAACTCACAGATCAGCACCGCTGTGCAGTCACACACGGTTGATGCTGAGTAGTTTCCTATCAGGTCAGTCTGAAGAAGGGTCTCGACCCGAAACGTCGCCCATTCCTTCCACCCAGAGATGCTGCCTGTGATGCCCGCTGCGTTACTCCTGCATTTTGTGTCGCGCTTCTTTTCCTGACAGGCAAAAGACCTTTGTAGGACAGGAAAAATTCAAAAGCTGCTCGTCTGCTGAATGGAGTAAAGTGTGGAAGCTGCACTTGGAGTGCAGCACAAAGTTGTGGCCGCGACACTGTGGGAAGGATGTGATCGCGAGGTGGAAGTGCCGAGGAGATTCGCCAGGAAACTGTCTGAGAAAGGGTTTATCGGGAGAAGGCAGAAGAATGAGGTTGAGTGAAAGATAAATCAGCCATGATTGAAAGGCGGAGTAGACTCGATGGGCTGAATGGCCTACTTGTGCTCCCATGACATGAACTTACATCAGTTATGGGGAGAGATTGGATAGACCAGGCTTATTTTCTTGGAGTGAAGTGTACTGAGGGGGAAACCTGCCAGAAGTATACGACGCATCAAAAAGGTAGACATAACCCTTTTTCCCCATAGTAGATGTATCAAATACAAGAGGACATCTGTTTCAGGTGAAAGGGAGGGACTTTAAAGGGAATTTGAGGGATTTTTTTTGTAGAGAGTGGTTGACATCTGGATTGGTGGTCGATTCAGATACAATTACAAGATTTAAGAGGCATTTAGACACCACTCGAGGCAAGGGATGAAGGATATGGTCCTAAGGCAGGCAAATGGGATTAGTGTTGATGGGTAAAAAGGTGGGAAAGGATGTGGTGGGCTGAAGGGCCCATTTCTGAGCTGTATGACTCCGTGACCAACAGCAAAGGGTCTACAGTGGGACAGGAGCTGAGAGTTGGGTGGAATCTCTAAGCATGTTGTCTCATATGGTCCCAAACCTGCATAATTATCTTCCTAAACCTCTCTTCATTTCTGCTTTTAAAAGTCTCCTCACTGCCTCTCACTGTGCCTATACTTTCTGTCCCCATTTCAAACATGCCCGGCCCTGTTTAATGCTATCACTTTCTCGCCCTGCAATGGATTTGGAATATCCTACGTCTGTTTACAGCAAGTTATAGATATTGGCAGAGTTTCACACAGTGAGGAAGATTATTAAAGCGCAACGGGATATACTGTAGACCAGTTGTTGATATCGTCATTGAAATCGTAGATGGCAATTAATCTCAGCAAGCGTGAGATGTTGGACTTTGTGAGGTCAAATATAAGGTGAAAGTATACAGCTAATTATAAGACCATTAAAATCATGATGTTCTTGGGGCCAAGTTTGGGGCTCCCTGAAAATGGCAACACATGTGGATAGAATGGCTAAGAAGGTTGGGGCATTGAGTATAAGAGTCAAGAAGTATGAGAGTCAGGAAGTCATCAGTTGGGGCATTGGGCATCAGGAAATTGCATTGTGGCTTTATCAAATCTTGGGTAGGACACGTTTAGAGTTTTAAGTGCATTTCTGGTCACCCCGTTATAGGTAGGATGTGGAAGTTTTGGAGATGGTGAAGAGGAGATTTACTAGAATGGATCAGAGAGTATTTATCATAGGGAGAGGTTGAACAAACTTGAATTGTTTTCTCTGGAGCGACTGAGGGGAGACCTGGTGAAAGAATATAAAATGATGAGATGCATAGCAGCAGAACCTTTTCCCAGAATGGCAGTATTGACGACTTGGGGGCATAACTTTAAGGTTCAGAGAGAGAAAGTTTAATGGAGATGTGAGGGGCAAGTTTTCTCACGTAGAGAATAGCGATGCCTGGAATACATTGCCAGGGGTGGCGGTGGAAGCAGATGCAACGGTGGTGTTTAAGAGGCTTTGAGATAGGCACTTGGGTATGCAGGGAATTGGGGGGGGGGGGACGACACACATTGCCCATTAGTTAATCTTGGCATCATGTTCCTCACAGACATTGTGAGCTGACATCCCTGCTTCTGTGCTGTGTTGTCCCATGTCCAATTGATTCAAACCAACTAACACACAAATGCCAAAGCCAACCCGTACCACACTTCAACTTTGCTGCCTTTCCCTAGGAATTAATTTCACCATTTTATTCAGAGGTGAATCGTAAAATGGTCACAGACGGACCATCGTAAAATAGTCACAGTTCTGCCCATCATGTTATGCCGGCACTTTACAAGAGCAATAGTTCGACTTCTTTCCCTCTCACTGTAGTCTTGCCAATTTTTCCTCTTCATGTCTTTGTTCAGTTCCTTCATGGATCCTGTTTCTAACGCATCTGAAGGCAGTGCATTCCAAATTCCAACCACACACAGGCAAATGGGAGATTTTTGCTCATGTCACTCTTAATTCCCTACCCCTATTTTTCATACCTATGGCCTCCAAAGCTCAACTCCACTACCAACTGGAGAAGTCATTTGCTATCCATTCTGTATGGAGGGCTCATAATTTTATATATTTATGTCAGTTCGTTCCTCAGCCTTCCCTTTGCCAAAGAAAAGAGTCCCAAGCTCTCCAATACATCTTTGTAAATATAGTCACTCATCCCAAGAACTATTCTTGTAAATCTCCTCTGGACCTTCTCTAAAGCCTCCGCTTTCCTTCAATGTGAGGCAGTTTTGTAAATGTAAGTTGCTGTTTCTGCTGTTTTTCAGGACTTTTCCTCTCACGTGTAAACACATTGGAGTGTGCTGGCAGTTTAGTAGATTATGTGGAGCCTCACACCTAATTCGGCCCAACGAGTCTACTACACCATTCAATCATGGTTGACCGATCTTTTCCTCACAATAGTCGCTAATGCCAACAAAGTAATAATGGGAGTTAACCTGGGAACCTTAGACTGAGACAAAAACAGGAAAGAGACATAAAATGCTCAGTAACATAAAGTAACTCAGCGGGTCAGGCAGCATCTCTGGGGAAAAGGAATAGGTGACATTCCCTTTTCTCCAAAGATGCTGCCTAACCCGCTGAGTTACTCCAGCATTTTGTGTCTATCTTCGATGTAAACCAGCATCTGCAGTTCCTTCCTACACAGGAAAGAGACATCCCTTCCACAGGACTAACGTGACACTAATGGGCTCAGAAGCTTATGACAACAAGCATGACACAGTTGAGACCATTAAGAACATGGCCATGTATCAATGTGGCTGCTACTGTTTTCAGCAAGGGGCTGATTTATTTGGAAAGGACTTTCAGAAGTTGATTTTAGAAAAGGGCTCAGTTGGACACTCCAAGCTTTTAGTTGAATATGATAGAGGTCCATAGTTGAATATGATAGAGAATGTGATGGAGATATATAGCATTTTGGCTGAGGCATAGGATGCACAAGCTGCCATTACACTGTCTCAGCATTGTGGAGGCTTGAGAGTCCATGGGAGCACAGACATTAAGATAAGGAACGCTGTGTTTTTCCGAGCAACTCTTTGAGTGATTGCATTGCAGTCGGATAAAACGGATGAACAACATGTCCTATTGCGGAGACGAGGCTGTAAAGAACAGTGTGTTGAGGTGCTTTTCTCGATGCGCCGCTGTTCAACTCATCAACGCTCCATGCTGACAACCAGTACACAAGTCAGGTCATACGGCAAGGTCTTCCCACACGGGAGCACTATCAGATTACTGATGCATGTTTGTGCAAAGACAGAGCCGACACAGGCTTGAGGCCCAGTACACTCTGAGTAGCATCCACCGGGGAACAAAGAAACCTAAAACTTGGAACAGGCAGCACATTCCAAGGACATGGATGTCTTATAGCAGGACTCTGGGCCCTCTCAGCAGGTGGTTGCTGGAAGCTCTGGCTCTGCTTCTAAGCCGATTATGTCCTCTCAGATCCAAGGATCAGTTTTGCAAGAAAGAGGGATGAAAATAGACGGATGCTGGAAATTTAACATCTTCAATTAAAATGGGAAAATTGATAAAGTCGCAATAGCCAAACTCAGTTGGATTCTCCACCTCAGCAAATGAAGTCCACCATAAGTTATATGGAGAAGATATTCAGCCATGACTGCATGGAATAAACACTGACTTGCACAACATACCCTGCTTCTGAAATTCATTTCCAATGCCTTCAATTAAGATAAATATATGTTGTTATTTTGGTTTTAATAAATTGAAGAAACTATTTTAATTATTGAGCAATTTGGATGTAACAATTCAGAGACTTTAGAGATACGGTATGGAAACAGACCATTCGGCCCACCGAGTCCACGCTGACCAGCAATCACGCCGCATACTAACATTATCCTACACACTAGGGACAATTTACAATTTACAGAAAGCCAATTAACCTAATCTGAAGAAGGGTCTCGACCCGTAAAGTAATCCATTCCTTCTATCCGGAGATGCTACCTGTCTCAATGAGATACTCCACCATTTTGTGTCAACCTACAAACCTGTATGTCTTCGGAGTGTGGGAGGAAACCGGAGCACCCACACGGTCACAGGGAGAACGTACAAACTCCGATTGATGGGTCAAATGGCCTCTTCTTTCAGGCCATGAGTCATGTAAAGGAAACAGGTGGGAGTTTCTTTCCTTCGTTCCAACTGAGAGAAAACTCTGCCCACGGCTTGCCAAGCATTACACTGTAAGTTAATACTTAAATAACTGGTATAATATAAGACTGTAATATATATCTAATTTCTGGGAGCAGGCAATTCACGGTGGGAGGGTTCAGGTATGGGAAGGGCAGAGGATGGCGGGATGTGAGGCAATTCCATGCAAGCAAGCTGGTGCAGAGTGGGGGAATGGGAAAAGCAAAGCAAACAATCACCTTCATCGCTCACTGAGTCATCGTCTAGCTGTCCCACAGGCGGGGGCCAAGGGAGCTCTTTAATTTCCTTAATGTCTACTGCAATGGTGATCATGGATAGGGTTGCAGGATAACAAGAGGGAGGAGAGGTAGGAGAAAAAGGACAGAAAGAGCTGAGAAAGGTCACATGAAGACAGCACATCTCTCTCATCTCTCCATGCGGAGATGGTCTCAACAACTCACCCCGTGTTGACGCATTAAAAATGGCAATTACAAGAAAATTAAACCCTTTGTGCCCCAGCAATCCTCCCACACCCAGCCATGACCACAAGGAGGAAGAAGGATCACCCATTCCTTCATTCCGGAGAAGCTGCCTGTCCCGCTGAGTTACTCCAGCATTTAGTGTCTATCTCCGGTGTAAACTAGCATCTGCAGTTCCTCCTTGCACATCGCCGTAACCCAACTAGTTCTCAGGTGAAAAAAAAGGACACAAAGTTCTGGAGAACATGGATGGGCGACACTTTGGTTCTTTAGTGTCTGAAGAAGAGTCCGGATCCAAAGTGTCTGAGGACGGGTCGTGACTCGAAGCCCACATTTCCACATCCCCCAGAGATTATGTGTTTAAGAAGGAACTGCAGATGCTGGAAAATCGAAGGTACACAAAAATGCTGGAGAAACTCAGCGGGTGCAGCAGCAACTATGGAGTGAAGGAAATAGGCAACGTTTTGGGCCAAAACCCTTCTTCAGACTGAAAAAGAATTTCGGCCCGAAACGTTGCCTATTTCCTTCGCTCAATAGATGCTGCTGCACCCGCTGAGTTTCTCCAGCATTTTTGTGTACCCCAGAGATTATGCCTTGATTTGTAATTTGACTTGCAGAAAAAATGTTCCCCATGTTGGGGGAGTCCAGAACCAGGGGTCACAGTTTTTGGAATAAGGTGTAGGCCATTTAGGACTGAGATGAGGAAAAACATTTTCTCCCAGAGTTGTGGATCTGTGGAATTCTCTGCCACAGAAGGCAGTGGAGGCCGATTCACAGGACGTTTTCAAGAGAGAGTTAGATTTAGCTCATAGGGCTGATGGAAAAGGGATATGGGGAAAAAGCAGGAATGGGGTGCTGATTTTGGATGATCAGCGATGATCATATTGAATGGCGGTGCTGGTTCGAAAGGCCGAGTGGCCTACTCCTGCACCTATTTTCTATGTAAACCAGCATCCGCGGGTTCCTTGTGTCTAGTTTGCTCAGGGGCTAAGTGTTTCACAGCTTCAGTCGCCAGCTTGGTCCAGTGCACTGGGGGGGGGGGGAGGGGAATTAAAGGATCATTCAATCCTCAGCCATTCTATGGCACAGTTTATGGGCTGGATGTATAGTAACAGGCAAACCGCAATCCCTCCTGACCAACCAAACATGAATGAGCTCTTAATTAAAAGCAGGATTGTAAATTTACATAGGTCCCCCTCGTCCCACTCCCCCGATCCATTTCCGAAATCCTGGAGGAGCGGAATGTTCATGTTGAGTTCCTCTGAAGATTCAGCAGGAGGCCAGTCCGCGCGCCGAGAATATTCTATGCCGCAAATTACGACGAGATATTTAATAAATCATACTTTGTAAGAAATCTTCACACCAGATAAAGGGTAACTTGGGACTCAAATCAGAACTTAAGTCTGCCAAAGCTCACTTTGAAAGCAACTTACTTGAAAATTGATAAGGTGCAATATAAAATGAAAATATTTCTTTTGATGTATGCATTCTTAGTTTGAGATTTCACAAATAATAAAAGCTATTGCATTTATGGAAAGATTGTTATATGCTCAATATATCCTGAAGGATTTTTACATTCAATTAATATCTTCTGAAGTGTTATGGCAGAATGTCGCACTCCTTTCATAGTCTTACTGTAACTAGTTCCATTGCACAAATGATCCCGTGTCTTTTAATATTATTTTTGGTTGGTTAAAAACTTCAAAGAGCAATAAACATGATTTTATGACAATCGTGGATTTTAATTAAATTGTCTCTCAAACAATCATTTCCAGGTTAAAGGAACTGTCAGCATATTAGAAAAGACACAAATTGCCTATTCCAATAAATCTCTAGAGCTTTAATTAAATGTGCTGTGACAATCTTCCTTATCTCCAATGAGCTGAAATGAAGACACAATCTCTGCCATCTCCTGATCTAACTTATCCTTTAACAGGCCTAAAAAAACTGTGTACAGTTCACACAGCCCATGTTGTCTCTGAAAATGTATGTGGGATAGAAATTGCAGAAGGTCTGAAGAAGGGTCTCGACCCGAGACCACCCATTCCTTCTCTCCAGAGATGCTGACTGCCCCCTGAGTTACTCCAGCATTTTGCGTCTGTCTTTGGATGGAGATTCATTTGCATTAAGTTTCATGTCAATTACGATTTGGGTATTTCTAGGTGCATACCCAGCTCAAGCTCCAGATCAAAATGCAACAGATGATGGCGGACCCTATCAATGTTACTTTTGCCAGCATTCCTGATGAACGCGAATTGTGTTGTCTGGGCAGCAACCATTGTTGGACATTCCCAGGACAACCTGATCTTCACAGCACAGAGCAATCCCCAAACTCAACTTGCAACATTCAGGTGGCCACTCAGTATTCAGTATTCCTCTTCACATTCCAAAGAGAGACACAAAATTGCTGGAGTAACTCCGCGGGACAGGCAGCATCTCTGGAGAGAAGGAACAGGTGACGGTTCAGGTCGAGGTCCTTCTTCGGACCCGAAACGCCACCCACTCCTTCTCTCCAGAGATGCTGCCTGTCCCGCTGAGTTAGTCCAGCTTTTTGTGTCGATCCACGATTGAAAGCATCTGCAGTTCCTTCCTACACTCTTCACATTCCAAGCTCCACTTCTATAACCCGTGATGCAGCCTAGGTTCTCTGATCTTCCCCCCCTCTGACCCCTGCAATTTCCCCAAGCTCACCCTTCACTCTCCAACCTTCTGCTTCTGCAGCCCCACAAATACCTGGCCCAGCAAGGCCTCGTTGGGGTTTATAAACCATCCTTGCCATTCGCTGAGGATCAGTGTGTTCTACCTCTAGTCCTCACATGACATGACAAAGGTCACCTCTTGTGTTACAGAAAACCGCCTTTTCAAAAGATAATTGTATCAACGGAGTACAGGGGTTGAGGGCCGGAGAGTTTCAGACTCACCGTCACAAAGTGATTTTTCTTACAGTGTTTTCAAAGATATAGGTCTTTTCAACAACAATAAATTAATTTTGTTCAATCTGAGTCTGATTCTGAAGAAGGGTCTCGACTTGAAACCCACTCCTTCTCTCCCGAGATGCTGCCTTACTGTCCCGCTGAGTTACTTCAGCATTTTGTGTCTATCTTTGGTTTAAACCAGCATCTGCAGTTTCTTCCTACGCAATTAATTTTGTTACTGCAAGCTGAAGATACTCAAGTCAGTTTGCAGGGTTTAATGGAATATCATTGCACAAGTGTCAATAGAAGTGATTGTTTATCAATGTCAACAGCCACCCATGGTTAAGGAGACAGCTATGTTCTTCAGGGACAATGTGCTAGATTGCGGCAGGGAGATTGCATGGAAACAGAATGTTTTGTCCCCTGTACTGATTTGGGTCAGCACAGTGACACAGCGGTGGATTAGTTGCCTTACAGCGCCAGAGACCCGGGTTTGATCAAGACTATGGGTACTGTCTGTACGGAGTTTGTACGTTCTCCCCGTGACCAGGTGGATTTTCCCCGGGAGCTCCGTTTGCCTCCCACACTCCAAAGACATAGAAACATAGAAAATAGGTGCAGGAGGAGGCCATTCGGCCCTTCGAGCCAGCACCGCCATTCATTGTGATCATGGCTGATCGTCCCCTATCAATAACCCGTGCCTGCCTTCTCCCCATATCCCTTGACTCCACTAGCCCCTAGAGGTCTATCTAACTCTCTCTTAAATCCATCCAGTGATTTGGCCTCCACTGCCCTCTGTGGCAGGGAATTCCATAAATTCGCAACTCTCTGGGAGAAAAAGTTTTTTCTCTCCTCAGTCTTACTTTTCTCACCAAAGTCTTAATTTTCTCACCACAGTCTTACGACGTACAGGCTTGTAGGTTAATTGGCTTCAGTAAAGGTTGTCTCTGGTCCCTAGTGCGTAGGATAGTACTTGTGTACGGGAATTGCTGGTCGGTGCGGACTTGGTGGGCCGATGGGCCTGTTTCCACGCTATAAACTAAACTAAACTAAATGAAAGACAGCTTTTTTTGGGCTTGTGTATTTCCAAGGTAACCTTCAGGAAGTTCTCAAGTTCCCGATCGAACTCTCATTATATCGATTCGACTCACAGGAAACAAATAGTCTCCCCAGTTCATCACTTGTGCTATATCTAATCTGTGTTATGAAAACATGCGTCATGGCAGAACGACTTGTACTGAAGCAGACCCCACTAATGGTGTGAAGATCTGCCGCACATTGACAGCTGCAGATGGCTGGGACTACACACACATATAAATGAAAATGAGAGGTGTAGTCTTCCAATATACAATATGTACCATTGCACACTTTCGGACCAGCTCATGGAGAGGATTGGAAAGGAAACATTTGGGCCGTACAATTCAGATGGAGACTCCCATTCTATTTTTCATTGCGATTGAATTGTGTGCTGCAGCCTAACATGGTGATAGACACACAAGAGAATGCAGATGCTGGAGCCTTAGGCGAAAAAAAAACCAAGCGTGTTGGAGGAACTCAGCAGGTCAGGCAGCATCTTTGGTGGGTAAAGGACAGAGAATGTTTTGGAATGAGACCGATCTTTATAGTTAGTAGGAAGGAACTGCGGATGCTGGTTTCAACTGAAGATAGACACAAAAAGCTGGAGCAACTCAGCGGGACAGGCAGCATCTCTGGAGAGAAGAAATGGGTGACGTTTCGGGACGAGACCCTTCTTCAGAATGAACAGACTTCTGACTCGACCCGAAACGTCATCCATTCCTTCACTCAAGAGATGCTGCCTGCCCCGCTGAGTTACTCCAGCTTTTTGTGTCTACCTTCTTTATAGTTGGTGGAGTAGGCAGGAGAAAGCTGGGAGAGATGATAGAGATGATAATATTTTTGAATGGAGTCTAGGTGCATTGAAACTGCTCCAGCAGCACGTTGAGGCAGTTGTGTGGGCATATGTGGTAGAGGTTTGCCAGTTGAAAGGGTCAGCTTATGTTGTCAGTCGAAATAACTACACGGATCAGTTGCGTTGTTGAATCCCTGCCAAAAATGTTAGGTTTATTGGAATGTGGTAACTTGATGCCAGCATTCAAATGCTTATGGAAAGGAGGAGACAGAAGGGATTTCCTGATTTACTGCATCACCACTCTTCCTTGTGTCCTACATTTACCCAGAGGGCAGCATTTGTTGGTTGGATTAAAGTACGAATATTTGCTGAGTCTGAATTCTTCCAGCTAATGTTGTATCTCCGCAATCTGTTAAGACTGAGACTAATAGGCTATTTACAAGTAATAATAGTCACCCCAGTTGCTTACAAACAAGACAATCAAAGGCAAATGTTAAGGTATGGATTATTCATCACGTAACGTGCCTTGTGTTGGTTAAGCGGGCGTATTAGTGCGTATTAGTGCATTGCAAATGCACACATCACCGACACATGTATAGGCGCTTCCCGACTTACGAAAGGGTTACATCTCATGGACCTTTGCGTAAGTCTGATGGTACGTAAGTCAGAAACGGAAGTTTAAATTTATACTGTATATTTGTACTGTGTATCTCCTGCACATCTGAAGTTGTGTAAATACCTGGAAATTATAAGTTTGCACCAATAAAACTAGAGGCAGGCTGAGACAATCACTGGGCACGTTATTTTAGTTCAGTTTTGTTTAGTTTAGAGATACAGCGCGGAAACAAGCCCTTCAGCCCACCGAATCCGTGCCGACCAGCAATCCCCATACACTAGCCCTATCCTACGCACTAGGGACAATTTCCAATTTTTATCAAAGCCAATTAACCTACAAACCTGTATGTCTTTGGAGTGTGGGAGGAAACCGGTGCACCCGAGGAAAACCTATGCGGTCACAGGAAGAACAAACAATCTCCATACAGACAGCACCCGTGATCAGGATGGAACCCAGGTCTCTGGCGCTGTAAGGCACCAACTCTAGCACTGTGCCATCGTGCAAAATAATTAGTTCTTGGTCAAACCATAAATTTAAAATGTAGATGCAGCTTAGAGGTCTTTTTAGATCCTGATGTACACAATAGCTATGTGTGTGGACCAAGTGGGAGCCCCGACACGGAGAATGGCCGAGTGGTTTGCAGAAATGACACATGCGACGGCAGTAGCGCACTGCTAGCGAGACGCGCAACTCGGAAATAAAGCTGTGGGCTTAAAGAATTGCTGATGTTAGTGCGAGTTTATGTAAGTCCCCTGGTGCTAAAGTCGGGGCGTGTCTGTACCAGATACACACATGCGAACAAATATCTATTGTGAACAAATGCATACATATGTATGCTTTGACATTTCTCCATAGGCACACGGTATGCATGCTTACCCACGCCAATGCTTATACACAGACTATTATTTTGAGTCAATCACAATGCATCACCAGGCTATTTGATTTTAAATCTTATTTGGTTTCAGCGTGTTAAATGGAGTATTTAATTAGCCAAGTTCACGGAAGTCATATCTTCAAATTGGCTTGTGTTTGATTGTAAACCCAAATGAGCTCCGCAACATTGCTGTTTCTAACTCACACAGATTAGCTCTAATCTCTGTCTGAGGCTCACAGCATCACACACGTAAAACTAATCTTTGGAATTCTTCACCCGAGAGGCCTGTGGAGGCTCTGTGGTTTAATTCATTCAAAAATAAGATTACTATGTTTCTGGATATAAAGGGATTCAAGGGATATAGGGGATAGCGCTGGAAGATTGTGTTGCAGTGGTTCAGCCATAATCTATGTGAATGATAGTCATACAGTGTGTAAACAGGCCCTTCGGCCCAACTTCCCCATGATGACCAACGTGCCCCATCTACACTAGTCCCACTTGCCTGCATTTGGTGTATATCCTTCTACCCTACCCTATCCATGTACCTTTCCAAATGTTTTTTAAACGTTGTGATAGTGCCTGCCTCCTCTGGCAGCTCGCTCTATATATCCACCACCCTTTGTGTAAAAAAGTTGTCTCAGGTTCCTATTAAATATTTCCCCATCCACAGTAAAGCTATTTCCTCTGGTTCTTGATTCCACTACTCTGAGCCACTTAAAAGATTCTGTGCATTTACCCGATCTATTCCTCATGATCTTATACACCTCTATAAGATCACCCTTCACTCTCCTTTGCTCCAGCTAATGAAGTCCTAGCCTGTCCAACCTCTCCCTATAGCTCAGGGCCTTCGAGGCCTGACAACATCCTCGTAAATTTTCTTTGCACCCTTGCCAGCTTAAGGACATCTTTCTAGTGGGCTAAAGGGCCAGATGGCTTAATCCTGCTCCTATTTTTGTGATTCTTATGTTATTATATCGAACCTAATTCTCCATGTAAAGACTAAACATTCTCACTTTCACCACAACACAAATAAAAAACCTTATCCATAAGGATTTATAGATACTTCCAACAGCTCTCAACACAAAGTGATGAAGTATAACAGCTGTAAACTGTGCGTAGTGCTGGGGGGAATAGGCGAACAGACATTGTGGGCCGAAGGGCCTGTTACTCTGCCTACTGAACCATGTTCTAAGGTGGGGTGGGTGGGTTGAAATATAGTCTTAAATCAGGTGTGAATTTACCGTGTGCCAGAACACGGAGACTACACAAAAAATGTGTCCCTATCATTCGAGGTTTTATGTTTCCAAAGGCAGCAATTCCTAATTATATATCTAAAATATCTATTCCTCTTCCATGAGAAATTAGTTTTGCACTTCAATGGTTAATCTACTCCCTCAATCCTGTCACGTCTCCGGCCCGGTAAGATTTATACTTTGATTTCTATTAATGTGCCTCACGATGTTTCATTACGTCCGAGGTGCTATTTCAATACAAGTTGCCGGATTTTTTTCTACAGCTCCTCGTGAATGTTTATGTGTGACAGGCCCGCTTGAGTTCTCTCCCCCCAAAACCCCACGCCCAGCTCCGTGGTACCACTGATTTAATTCTCCGCGTAATGGCCGCCATTCTTCAATTGGCACGAGCAGCTGCTGACAACGTTCGAGAAGGAAGGGAACATCATTGCAGTGTGTCACCGCACTTTCATTACGTTAAAGTGCCAGATTATAATTTACAGGCCTACCTTTCCTGTCGGCGCTGCACATATTACAATAATTGCAGGCTGTTCATCATATCCCAAGGCTACTTTTTAGTGTTAAAAAAAAGCGATTTACCCCCTATTAAATTGCATAACTTTACAAATCATGTTAACGGGTTGTGTTCTTTTCTTCCTCGTTTTCGCGCTGTATGTGATAAGAATGCAAATGCAGAATTGGTCTGACATCCCATTTCATTTGCCTCAGCCTAACGCCGGCTAAAATATTAGTCTGCGAGAACAATTCTAGCAGGTTGTCCCCTTGGGTATTAGCTGGTACAAGGCAGGCAGCGTGGTATGAACATTTCCCTCCACTGCTTCATTTCATCAAGAATTACGAGAATTCAAATCTGTCATGTTAGCCCTAAATAATAATTACACGTAACAAACTACTTGGCTGTTCATTTCATTTCACTGTCCTTGGGAGCAACATAACAACAGGAGCAAGCTACTGAGCCACAGCCTGGATCCATTTACCTACCCTTGGCTCCATGTCCCACACCACCCTTACCGTGCCAACATGTACCAGTCATTTTTACTTCTTTTCACAACATGCTTCATTCCCCCTGCTGCAAAGTGCATTTTGTAGTTTCCATTCATTATGGTACCGAGCCAGAAACAGACCATCCCCCATATTAAGTCCAGTTCAGCAAATTGAGAGCTACGGGGAATTGGCACAGAAGGGAAAGTTGTGGCCTGGAACAGATCAGACATGATCATTTTGAAAGGTTGGACAGAGGCTTGAGGGGCCGAGTGGGCTTTCTCCTATTTTCTGTTCTTATCTACAGATTTGATTCCAAGCCTGCGTTGAGTTGGGTGATCAATGCCAAGATGGTTGGTGGGGTGCATGTGCAGTATGTAAGTGCAAGTAAGAATGGAGTGCAACATGTGAAATTACGTCTGATGTATCCTTTTTCCAGATGCTACAAATATACGTGATTTTACTGCGTTCAATAAAGGAAGGTTTGTTGATAGCTCCTCTTCAGTTAATTGCCTTCGCATGCAGCAACACTAATGGGCTTGCAGACATTGCATTAGTGAAGAGTCTGAGATATTACTGCTTGAGGAAGAAGTAGAGCAGTGATATGATAGGAAGGAAATAATGGATGAGGCACCTGAAGTGGAGCAGTGATGACAAGCAACTGACAAGACAGACATCTTCACAAGTTCACAAGTTATAGGAGTAGAATTACGCCATTTGGCCCATCGAATCTACTCTGCCATTCAATCAAGGCTGATCTCTGCTTCCTAATCCCATTTCCCTGCCTTCACCCCATAACCCTTGGCACCCTTTCTAATCAAGTATTTGTCTATCACTGCTTTAAAAATATCCACTGGCTTGGTCTTCACAGCTCTCTGTGGTAATGGGTTCCACAGATTAACTGCCCTCTGACTAAAGAAGTTCCTCCTCACCTCCTTTCTAAAAGATCATCCTTTAATTCTGAGGCTATGATCTCTGATCCTAGACTCTTCCACCAGTGGAAACATCCTTTCTACATCCACTTTATTTATGCCTTTCATTATTCTGTCAGTTTCAATGAGGTCTCCCCTCAACCTTCTAAACTCCAGCGAGCACAGGCCCAGTGCTGTTAAACGCTCATCATATGCCAGCCCACTCATTCCTGAAATCATTCTTGTAAACCTCCTCTGGACCCTCTCCCGAGCCAACAAATCCTTCCTCAGATATGGGGCCCAATTTTGCTCAGGATGCTCCAAATGCACCTTATAGAGCCTTAGCATTACATCTCTGTTTTTGTATTCTATTCCTCTTGATAGAAATGCTAGAATTGAATTTGCCTTCCTTACTACCGATTCAACTTGCAAATTAACTTTTTTGGGAGTCCTGTACCAGCACGCCCAAGTCCCTTTCCACCTCCGATTTCTGGATTCTCTCTCCATTTAGAAAATAATTTATGCCTTTATTTTTATTCCCAAAATGCATGACTCCACACTTTGCTATACTGAATTTCATCTGCCACTTCTCTGCCCACTCTCCTAACCTGTCCAAGTCCTTCGGCAGAGCCCGTGCTTCCTCTACACTGCCTGCCCCTCCACCTATATTAGCATTATCTGCAAACTTGGCCACAAAGCCATCAATCCCCTTATCCAAATCATTAATATACAACATGAAGAGAAGCGGCCCCAGCACCGACCTCTGCAGAACTCCACTAGTCACTGGTAGCCAACCTAAAAAAGCGTCTTTTATTGCAACCCTTTGCCCTCTGCCATCCAGCCAACCTGCTATCCATGCTAGTATATTCCCTTGAATACCATGGGCTCTCATCTTCCCTAGCAGCCTGAGTTACCGCATCTTATCGAAGGCCGTCTGAAAATCTTGGTAAACAACATCTACAGCCTCCCCTCTGTCTGTCCTGCTGTTAACTTCCACAAAGAACTCCAGCAGATTCATCAGGAAAGATCCATGCTTACTTCGGCCTATTTTATCATGAACTTCCGAGTACTGCGTAACCTCATCCTTTATAATTGGATCTAAAATCTTACCAACCACCAAATTCAGGCTAACTGGCCTATAGTTTCTGCTTTTCTGATTTGCTCCCTTTGTTGAAGAGCGGGGTGATATTCGCATGCCTTCATCGGTCAGGTCAATGAGTACAAGGAGTACAAAAGTCAGGACCAATGAAGGCAAGCATACCTTAAGCTTTCTTTACCACTCTATCTACTAGTATTGCCACTTTCAGAGAGCTGTGGACTTGAGCCTCAAGTTCCCTCTGTACTTTAATGCTGCTATTGGTCTTGCCATTAATTGTATACTATCCCCTTACATTTAGACCCTGAAGATTTATCCGCCTGAATGCTTTTCAGGGGACCCAACACCATCTCCATGATCTCAAACTGCCCCAGGATATTAGTATAGCTCGCACTGATCTCACTATCCTTGTCCTTCTCCTTGGTGAGGGTCTTGGTGAGACCACACCTGGAGTATTGTGTACAGTTTTGGTCTCCTAATCTGAGAAAATTCATTCTTGCCATAGAGGGAGTACAGAGAAGGTTCACCAGACTGATTCCTGGGATGTCAGGACTTTCATATGAAGAAAGACTGGATAGACTCGGCTTGTACTCGCTAGAATTTAGAAGATAGAGGGGGGATCTTATAGAAACGTACAAAATTCTTAAGGGGTTGGACAGGCTAGATGCAGGAAGATTGTTCCCGATGTTGAGGAAGTCCAGAACAAGGGGTCACAGTTTAAGGATAAGGGGGAAATCTTTTAGGACCGAGATGAGGAAAACATTTTTCACACAGAGAATGGTGAATCTCGGGAGTTCTCTGCCACAGAAGGTAGTTGAGGCCAGTTCATTGGCTACATTTAAGAGGGAGTTAGATGTGGCCCTTGTGGCTAAAGGGATCAGGGGGTATGGAGAGAAGGCAGGTACAGGATACTGAGTTGGATGATCAGCCATGATCATATTGAATGGCGGTGCAGGCTCGAAGGGCCGAATGGCCTACTCCTGCACCTATTTTCTATGTTTCTATGTTTCTATGTGAATACAGATACAAAGTACTTCTTTAGTAAACCTTTAGGTTTAGGTTTATTGTTGTCACATGTACCGAGGTACTGTGAAAAGCTTTGTTTTCCATACTATCCAATCAAAGCAGATAATACTATACATAACCACAATCAAGCAAAACTCAAGTTCAATAGGTTGAGCAAAGGTGAAGATGCAGAGTGCAGAATATAGTTCTCAGTATTATAGCGCAACAGTTCCACCTACTTAGTACCTCTCATCCCTTAGTACCTCGCAGACGTGATGGCCGGTGTGTATAAGGTCAGACTGGAGACACTGTCAAACATGTACAACTCCAACCCTTTCTCAATTGGTTGTTAACAGAACACTTTATGGTATGGACTGACAGATGAAATAATTCAGGTGAGACTATCTGATACACTGGACATAACATTTGGAGGACTGTGAATGGGAGACTTCCACTGGTATGGAGACAAGGTTTAAAAATTGCACTCAGGATACATTTCAGAAGGCAGGACAAGTATATTTTGCTGTGGATCAACAAGCTGGATTTGTATTGTGACATGGGATATAAGGTCAGAAAGAGTCAATTAGGGCAGGGCTACCCAAGAAATTGAGAAACATTTCTGCAAAATAAGGAGCAGAAAAACTCTAATAATTCAGCACGCTCAAGACTTTGATGGTGAGGGAACAGACAATATTCTGTACTCTTGAGAGTTAATTTAATTAATTTCCCAACACATTTTAATTGACATTTTTTAAAAGATGTTACACACTATTATAATACATTTCCTTGTGCGCTCGGTAAGTTTCAGAGGAGCACAGGAAAGAGGGCACCTGTGAATGGAAGGGAGTGTGGGGACTGGGGACCCAGTGAAAAGAAATGCGGTAGGTGAACTGTGACACCCACCGCCTAGGTGAGTGGAAAGGGAGTGCGAGAATTTGAGCACCTTTGAGTGAGAAGAGCCTGGAAATCAAGGCCTCAGCGAATGGAGTGTAGATGAACTGGAATCCAGATGAGTAGTAAACAGCAGCTGGTGAGGTAGCCACCAAACCGTTGGGATTTAGTTTTGAGATACAGCACGGAAACAGGCCCTTCGGCCCACCGGGTCCATGCCGACCAGTGATCACTAACACTCTCCTACACACTAGGGATAATTTACAATTTTTACCAAAGCCAAATAATCATCAAATCTGCATGTCTTTGGAGTGCGGGAGAAAACCGTAGCGTCCAGAGAAAACCCACACGGTCAAGGGGAGAATGTACATACTTCGTACAGACAGCACCTGTAGTCAGGATCGCACCTGGTCTCTGGTGCTGTGAGGCAGCAACTCTACCACTGCGCCACTGTGCTGATGTCTGAATCATCATAGGTTCTGAATGATCAGAGGTTTAGTGTGTCAGAGAATAGTGAATAGAACCAGTTTAGTTAAATTTATCTTATTGTCACGTATACCGAGGTACAGTGAAATGCTTTTGTTATGTGCTAACCAGTCAGTAGAAAGACAATACATGATTACAATCAAGCCATTCATGGCTTACAGTTACTTGATGAAGGGAATAACATAATAACATTTAGTGCAAGATAAATCCAGTAAACTCCGATCAAAGATAGCCCAGGGGTCTGCAATGAGGTGGATAGTAGCTCAGGACTGCTCTCCAATTGTTGGCAGGATGGTTCAATTGCTTGATAACAGCTGGGAAAAAACTGTCCCTGAATCTGGAGGTGTGTGTTTTCACACTTCTATACCTGATGGGAGAGGGGAGAAGAGGGAGTGGTCGGGATGTCACATCCTCAGTCGAGGACTAGTGAAAGGCAGCCTAGTGTACATGGAAGATAGACACAAAGAGCTGGAGCATCTCTGGATTGCAGGAATGGGTGATGTTTCGGGTAGAGACTCTTCTTCAGACTACATGGGCCTGAGTCAGAAGCATTATGTGGACAGTAATTTGGCTTCCTCAAACCAAAGGGACTAATCAGAAACCTCAAGGGCAGGTAGTTCTGCAGAAGAGTGTGTAATCTGTTTCAACAGTTTGGTTCACAGGAACTTCAGGACAGCCACGACATCATTACTAGAGACCTCAGACAAGGTGAGAAGCAAAAAGCTTAGCTTGAGCTGCCGGAGTGAAGTAATATTGATTGTATCTGGTAACAGACAATACTGATAGAGACAACAAGACGATAAGATTTCTGGAGAATAACTCAGTGTCTGCGGTGCTCATGTTTCCAGAAGTGCTGAATGGTTTGAACCAAAGCAGAATGAATTGGATATGCTCAGAGCCAACTAACTGCATTGCAATGAGGAGGCAGACTGAAAGCTCTGAAAATCTTTAACTTCACTGTTGTCAGACGTATTAACATCAATGTGTAGGAAAGAACTGCGGATGCTGGTTTACACAGAAGATAAGACACAAAATGCTGGAGTAACTCAGCAGGTCAGGCAGCATCGCTGGGGAAAATGACTAGGTGACGTTTCAGGTGGAGACCCTTCTTTAGACTCAGTCTGAAGAAGGATCTCGACCCGAAACATCACCCATTCCTTTTCTCCAGAGATGCTGCCTGACTCGCTGAGTCACTCCAGCATTTTGTGTCTATCTTTGGTATTAACATCAATGATGAGTTGGAATGCACGAAAGAGATGTGGAACTCTGTGTCATGGCGTTTGAGTTCTTAGTATTCAATAATGTACCAAACAGAATGTAAAAATTGAAACTACTGGAGTAATTTGCAAGAGCACGTATTAAGTTTTAAGTGAACATATTTGTAAATGGCACACAGACACCATGGAAATGTTAAAAACTAGAGGGATGTACATCAGACAATAGAGTCATGTGAATTGTTAAGTGCATACTGGCACCTTTATGTTTATTAAAAAAATGTTAATGGTTAAAGCAACAGTTGGATGTGAGATCAGACAAAGGCAAACTCGAGAAGTGATCCACTAGAATAATCAATGCCTGAGTGGACCCTTCACAGTGAAGAACTTTGCTGAGGAGAAGGCAACAAAAAATATAATTGATTTAATTTATATCTGTACCTTTTTTGTTTGGTTTAGTTTAGAGATACAGAGAGGAAACAGGTCCTTCGGCCCACCAGGTCCGCACCGACCCGCGATCAATGTATTTTAACACTATCCTACACACTCTAGGGGCAATTTTACATTCATACCAAGCCAATCAGCCTACAAACCTGTACGCCTTTGGAGTGTGGGAAGAAACCGAAGATCTCAGTGAAAACCCATGGGGAGAACGTACAAACTCCATACGTGCAGCACCCATAGTCGGGATCGAACCCGGATCTCTGGTGTTGAAAGCGCTGTAAGGCAGCAACTCTACCACTGCGCCACCGTGCCACCCCTCTATAAATAATTAACTACTTGCATAATTTCATGCATGCAAATTATTGATGATTTGCATAGGCATATAAATTTGATTTATAGGAGAAGTTGAGTAATCTATACAGGTCTGGATACTTTTAAGAACTGAGTGGTCACGTGGAATGACTTTTGATATATCACTGCCGCCAGTTGTGTGTTTTGGGGGGGAGTTGATCCAAATGTGGGGAGAATAAAAAACGGGGTTAATGTGGGATTGTGTAAATGGGTGATTGACTGTCAATATGGATTTAGTGGGACAATGGGCCTGTTTCCCTGCTGTACTTCGCAATGATTTTGTTTCACCCTGCAAATGTGTTCACCCAGGTTATTTTGACAGCAATTCAATCTGTTCTGATGCAGGTCTCGACCTGAAATGAAGAACAAGCCTTTACCTCCACAGATGCTGCTTGACCCACTGTAGTTCCTCCAGTAGTTTGTTTTTTCACTGACAGTTCCTCCCAAACCCATTCCATTTTCACTAAGAAGGAAAAGGTCAATGGGTGCATGAGGATACCACCACCTGCAGGTTCCCTTCCACGTCATACAATATCCTGATTTGAAAGTATATATCTGCTCCTTTAACATCTTTAAATCCTGAAATTTATTCCCAAACAGCACCACGGGTCCACTTTCATCAAAGGACTAGAGTGATCAGGAAAGTGGCTTCCCAAAGGATTGGGGATGGGCAGTAAATGCAGGCCTTGTCAATGTCGCGTTGAATCAAGAAATTATGCTGCTTGACCTGCAGAGTATTTTTTCAATTTTAATTTCAGATTTCCAGCATTTGCAATCTTTTTCATCTACCATTTTAGTCAAGGCAATAATCAATATTGAAATAGCAGGTTAATTCTTCACTACAGCAGCAGTTAGAAGAAATCTAGACCAAGAGGGTTAAGGGTTTTTTTATACTGAAATTAGCTAAATTAGGGTGGCCCAGCAGTAGAGTTGCTGCCTTATAGCACCAGAGAATCCGGGTTCGATCCTGACTATGGGTGCTGTCTGTACAGAGTTTGTACATTCTTCCCGTAACCACGTGGGTTTTCTCCGGGTGCTCCAGAGACGTGCAGGTTTGTAGGTTAATTGGCTTCGGTAAAAAGATTGTAAATTGTCCCTAATGTGTCGGATAATGTTAATGTATGGGAATCGCTGGGCGGCGCTGACTCGGTGAGCTGTATAATCTGTTTCAACGCTGTATCTC
Source organism: Amblyraja radiata (assembly GCF_010909765.2). Lineage (NCBI taxonomy): Eukaryota > Metazoa > Chordata > Chondrichthyes > Rajiformes > Rajidae > Amblyraja > Amblyraja radiata. The sequence continues at coordinate 13,249,665 of NC_045984.1, forward strand.
TGAACTAAACTAAAATGTAATCTTTGTCAAATTAATAAATTTCATTTTCTGATCAGATCTTCTACCTGACACAATGACAATTTATTCTATCATTGACCCGTTGAGGGTTCCCAAATGTTCTGTTTATATTTTCAGATATCCTGAATCTGCAGTTTTTTTAATTTTTAATGTATTTTAGACTTCATTAATGTCCAATTATATTTGCACTCATTTCAGTGACTGCACAAACCAAATAGTCCCAGGTCCTCCTGGTACTAATGCATCAATACCAGTGGGATAATGCATAAACAGTTTCTTCTCTTTTGCAATATAATTTGAGGCGTTGTGTGCAGGCAGTCCCGCGGGGCAATGATCTAACATCTCACCGAAATGGCAGCTCATTAATGCACTTGTACAGTGAGTATTGGAGGCAGGAAGGTGAAGGTTGTACATGAGAGAGAAAAATCTGTGTGCTGGAACAGCCTCTTCCCCTCTGTTATCAGGCTTCTGAACGGTCCTTCCATAAGCGAGGGTACTGTCCAATTCACCACCATCCCATTGTGGGCATTAGACATTGTCTCTGGAAATGATGCATAGCAACGCTGCAAGCTATATTCTGCACTGTGTATCTTTCCTTTTGTGCTGCCTATTGTACGTGAATATGGCTAGAATAGTATTATGTATAGTATTATCTGATTTGACTGGTTAGCATGCGAAACAATGCTTTTCACTGTATCTGGTATATGTTATATTAATAAACCAAAACATCTAGTGAAGTTGTAATGACAAGGAACCACAGATGCTGACTTACCAAAGAGGGACACAAAATGCCAGAGTAACTCAGATGAGTAGGCAGCATCAGTGGAGAACATGAATAGGTGATGTCAGATCGGGACACTTCTTGGGGAGATGTGTTTGGGGAGGGCAGGGGACAGGAAGGGGGAACGGGAACAAAAACTGGAAGAGAGGAAAGGCAGGACACAGCCTGGATGATAAAAGATGAACAGAGATGGGGGGGGATATTTGATGGGGAGATTGGTGGACAAAGGCCAGAGATGAAAAAGCAGGTGTGAGTTAAAATTATTAAGAGTTGCAAATTGTGAAGTTCGAGGATAGAAAAGTGCAAATTGTGATGCTGGAGGAAAGAATGTAGGTGGAGGGGGAGGTAAGAAACTAGTACAAGGTCACTCAGTGGAGGGGGAGGGGAGTACGGAGTGGGGAGAGGGGGTTGGGGGATAAAGGAGTGGACGAAAGGTGTTTGTAAAAGTTACCTAAAATTGAAGAATTCAATGAAGCGGTGAAGTTAATTGATTATGAACTGTTGGCACTGTGGTGAGTGGGTGACGACTACAGAAATATTGACTACATTGCCCAACTTTCAATAAGACGAGCCTCACGGTTACAACATGCTTTGTGTTGCATTCTCAAGCATAAAGAGCCTGTCCCACGATGCGAGTTCATCCCGAGTTTACAAAAAAATCAAACTCGTGATAAGTAGGTAGAATGTACGTGGCGGGTACGACGGAGCTCGTGGATGTCTGGTAGCGGCTCGTAATGCTAGCGGCAGGTACTCGGGAAACGCGGAAACTCGTGAAGTTTTTTCAACAGTGTGAAAAATTTCCAAGAGTAAAAAAATACTCGTGACGAGTTTGATTTTTTAAAACTCGGGAGAGCTCTGGGTGAACTCGCATCGTGGCACAGGCCCTTAACAGCGGTGGGCTTTCCACAATCACTCTGCGAGTGTGATTGAACAGGTGTCACAGAGGCATAGAGTGAAACAGGCCCTTCGACCCAACCTGCCCACACCGGCCAACATGTCCTAGCGACACTAGTCCCACCTGCCTGCGTTTGGTCCATATCCCTCCAAACTTGCCCTATCCATGTATCCATGTAAATGTTGGGATAGTCCCAGCCTCAATTACCTCCTCTGGCAGCTTGTTCCATACGCCCACCACCCTTTGTGTGAAAAAGTTACCCCTCAGATTCCTATTAAATCTTTTCCCTTGAACCTTGAACCTATGTCCTCTGGTCCTCGATTCCCCCACTGTGGGCAATTCTGTGCATCTACCTGATTTATTCCGATTTTACCCATGATTTTATACCTCTATAAGATCAAATACACCTCTATAAGATCATACACCACTATAAGATCAAGGTGGACTGTATTTTCTCAACAATCCCATGTCAAGTCCCAGGCAATAGGATGGGTCAGATCAAGATATCATAGCAATAAGGGGGAAGCAGGGTTGAGTTTCTAGTTGCTGAACATCATTCAGTATGAGTGCCTGCATGTGTGGTGATGTTAGGTAAAGATTGTACAAGGTTTGTAAGCCCTCTGGTGCTGCTTCTTACCAATGTAGAGCTAGCAACAAAAACGTGCTTTTATTGAAGGCAGTGAGCTCCCAGCTAACCGTAATGGCTGGTACAATACTGCATAGAGATTTATGTCACACAATACTCTCGCCAGTTAAAGGTGCAGTAACCTGATGTGAGGCAACCAGCTGCTCAATAATCTACTCTCGAGAAATCTCATGGAGAATGGGGGATGGATTCTGGATTAGCAAAACCACAATTACTGGAACTGAAGAAGGGTCCCGACCCGAAATGTCACCCATCCTTTTCCCCCGGAGATGATGCAGGAGAGAAACTGAAGGCAGAAATGCCTCTGCCACATGCTTTGGATGGGTTTGTGGCAGGCAATAGCAAGTGGGCCAGGACACAAGATGCAACATGGACACTGAATGAAAACTAGTTGCAAATATGAAGAAACAAAGAATTGTAGATTCTGGTTAATACACAAAAGGACACAAAATGCTGGAGTAACTCAGCAGGTCATTGGAGCTGGTGAAGTGGCATCAGAGCTTTGATGCTGGGGAGGTGGGCTCATAGGAACATAGGCAATAGTTGCAGGAGTAGGCCATTCGGCCCTTCGTGCCAGCACCGCCTTTCAATATGATCATGGTTGATCACCCAGAATCAGTACCCCGTTCCTGCTTTCTCCCCTTACCCCTTGATTCCGTTAGCACTAAGAGCTATATCTAACCCACTCTTGAATACATCCAGTGAATTGGCCTCCACTGACTTCTGTGGCAGAGAATTCCACAGATTCACTACTCTCTGGGTGAAAAAGTCCTCGGTGAGGACACTGACATTTGTTTGTTTATCCTGTCAAAGGAATGCTTTGCAGTGCTAGCTCGGGTAATCCATGCTTTAGGATAGTTCGGGAGTGCAAGGGTCACTGCTGATGATACACCATGAGATTGTGCTGGGTTTGAAGTCTTGACCTTTTCCCGAAAGTGTTTAGTTTAGTTTTGTTAATTGTCACGGGTACTGAGGTACAGTGAAAAACTTCTTTGTTGAGCGCTATCCAGTCAGCGGAAAGACTATACATGATTCCAATCAAGCCGCCCAGTGTACAAGTACAGGATAATGAGAATAATGTGCAGTGCAAGATAAAGTCCGATTAAATACAGTCCGAGGGTCTCTAATGAGGTGGATGGTCGCTCAGGACCGCTCTCTAGTTGGTGATAGGATGGTTCAGTTGCCTGATAACAGCTGGGAAGAAACTGTCCATGAATCTTCCACACTTTTGTACCTCTTGCCTGATTGGAGAGGGGAGAAGGAGTGTCTGGGGTGAGACTTGTCCTTGGTTATGCTGCTATCCTTGCTGTGGCAGCGTGAAGTGTAGATGGAGTCAATGGAAGGGAGGTTGGTTTGCGTGATGATGTGGGCCACGTCCACAATTCTCTGCAATTTCTTGTGGTCTTAGATGGCCCATGTGCTGGAACATTGAAGGCAACGGTGAATGGTGTTACTTGCCTTTGCTGAGGGACTACTCTGGGGGTGGGGAAAGTGGTCCATGTTTGCCAGAGTCTCTTCGCAGACCTTCTGTATCATGGGGACGTTGGATGATCAGCCATGATCATATTGAATGGCGGTGCAGGCTCGAAGGGCCGAATGGCCAACTCCTGCACCTATTTTCTATGTTTCTATGGACAGTGATGCAGTGGGGACAGACTGGTCAGGGACTTCAGTTTTACACCTTTTTAGTGTAAGAAGTGTCAGAAGTATTGCCTTGCGAATGATTTGTTAGATCAAGGTGTGGCTAAGATCCAGCAGCAGGCGGGACCCTGTCAAGTCCCCCTTCGTTCTCAGTGACCCATTCCAAGATGCAGGGCTGAATGCCACAGGAGATCCTTCTTCCCTGTGGCTATCAAACTTTACAACTCCTCCCCCTTCTGTCATGTGGTAGACTGAGACTGACTCCCCTCCCTCCCCCCTCCCCCCCCCATCCACAATCTTTGCCTATCCCCCAATCCTTTCCACTCATCACTTTAATTTCATGTTTCATATATTTTGTGTATTTATGACTGTTGGCAGATCAACTTCCCTCCTGGGATAAATAAAGTTCTATCGTATCGACTATCCGCTGGCCCCCAACCTAAAACGCTTTGTGGCGTTTGCTACGTGAAGCAGGCCGCCGAGAACTAAGGGGGGACCAACGGGGAGGGGGTCATCGTGAATGAAGGGGGACCCGATAGGGTTCCGCCTGCTGCCACAGGTGGCGGCAGGCTGGAGATAGGACTGTTCGGTGACCTTTTGGGAAATTTGTCGGCACCAGAAATGTGGCGACTCTTGTGTGTACTGCCGAGGTGAGGTCTGCGGTATGATTTTACCGGGATGAATGAAAAACAAAGCATTTCACTGCACTTAGGTACATGTGACAATAAAGTATCATTGAATAAGGACAAAGCCTTCACCCTGTTAACAAAATAACCAGCAAGTCAGGTAGAAATCAACAGGCCGGTTGCACTGCTAAAAATCAGCGACTAAAGGGCCTGCCCCACTTGGGCGTCATTTACGCGACATCATTTACGCGCCACGACGCACGACGCATGCGTCGTAACCAGCACGTGATGCATGCATGCCGTGCATTACGTGCGCGTGGTGCGTGGTGACGTAGGCAGTGATACTCAGTCGCGCGCAGCGCACCCGGATTTTGGGATTCACAAAATCTTCGAGAGCCATCTGCGTGACGCGCAAATGACGCCCAAGTGGGACAGGCCCTTAAAGTTCTTCCATTCAGCTTCAAGGAAGCAATCCCATCAAAGCGGCACTCTGTTCAGATAATTATCAGATCCACAGCATAACAGCTTGATTCTGACAGGTCCATGATGAATTGCTCCAGTGTCTGACAGCACGTTCCAGGGAAGCGTCAGGATAAAAGGATTGGATCCAAATTTAGTGCATTACTAAGAGTGGCTGACTGTGTCTCAGTCTGCAGAGCTGAGCTAACACTGAGCGACAGCTTCCAATAATGATATTTGTGATATACCAGGGGACTGCCTACCATCTCAATTTCTTCACACAGCCCGGCTAATGTAACTCACCGCTGAGTCAGTATTTTGTGGGTTCAAGCCCCACTTTAGCATGTAATGTCGATTGCCAACACGATGCTCTACAGAGTGAGCTGGAGAGGTTATCAGGAGTGGTTAAATCACAGGCCATGTCTGAGCGTAAGACATTGCAGAATATTTCCTGATGATCAGATATCTTGCATCCTGGCCAAAAATTACTTCCTCAAGCAACACTGCCGACACAATCTGACACGAACATCAATTAATTTAAAAGTGATTTTATCCATTATTTTAGCACAGATGTCATGGGATATATTTAATATGTTTCACCTTTGTGTCGGGTCATACTGACTTTGGCTTTATGCCATGCATAGACCCATAGGCATTACCTGCCCACGTCTCTTAAAGGAACTGACTCCCTCTCATATCTTTGGGATGTGGGAGAAAATTGATGCACCCATAGGAAGCGTGTATGGTGACAGGGAGAAAAGGCAAATTCTAGATAGGCAGCATCTAGCATCAGGGTTGAACCCTGAGCTCTGGAATTCTGAGGGCGCAGCTCGAGCAGTTGCACCACAGTGCCATCCTTCAATGTCCAAGAACTAAGGATTATTCTCCACTATGTAATCCAAGAAAGAAATTATTAGGGGCATTAATTCATTATCTTAATCTATTAGTGGGGAAATGTAATTTCTGGCGGCACAGCGGTAAAATGGTAAGAGTTGCTGCCTTACAGTACCAGAGATGATCCTGACTACGGGTGCGGTCTGTGCAGAGTGTGCATGTTCTCCCTGTGACCAAGTGGGTCTTTTCCGGGTGCTCCGGTTTCCTCCCACAAAGGCGTATAGATTTGTAGGTTAATTAGCCTCTGTAAATTGTCACTATGGTGCAGGATAGAACTAGTGTATGGGTGATCGTTGTTCAGCATGGACTTGGTGGGCTGAAGGGCCTGTTTCCACACTGTACCTCTAAACTAAACTGAATACTGTTTGAAGAAGGGTCTTGACCCGAAACGTCGCCTATTTCCTTCGCTCCATAGATGCTGCCTCACCCGCTGAGTTTCTCCAGCATTTTTGTCTACCTTCGGTTTTCCAGCATCTGCAGTTCCTTCTTAAACTGTTTGACAGGGGTCCCTTTTGGGAACATTTATTCACTTTCCAATTGGAATACGAAGGGAGGATATCATAAAAAAGGACCTGTTGGGCAGTGAAGAAACAGAATTAAATAGCAAACCCTTTAGGAATATGTCCAAATAGAATTGGCATCCCCAACACTTACCCTGCTAAACTGATGCACCCCAGATGGGCTGAATAGCCTGTTGGTGCTATAAACTTTGTCAAGAATAGAGAAGGCATTAAGCATGTTTCCACTAGTGGGAGTGTCTAGGACTAGAGGTCATAACCTCAGAATTAAAGGGTGTTCTTTTGGGAAGGAGATGAGGAGAAATTTCTTTGGTCGGAGGGTGGTGAATCTGTGGAATTGCCACAGAAGGCTGTGGAGGCCAAGTCAGTGGATATTTTTAAGGCAGAGATAGATGGATTCTTGATTAGCACAGGTGTCAGAGGTCATGGGGAGAAGGTGGGAGAATGGGGTTAGGAGGGAGAGATAGATCATACATGATTGAATGTCGGAGTAGACTTGATGGATCACATAGCCTGATTCTACTCATATTCCTTATGGATGGTATTGGATTGAAGGGAACATAGACTGGGTGGTCAGTGGCCACCCCACACCAGTGAGTGCCACATTCCTTTGTCTTTCAGTGAGAAGAGAAGTGACAAAGTGCTGTCTGGTGAGATGTAGCAACAGTCCCACTGCAGATAGCAACAGACCCGTCAAGTCACAGTTGGCTCAGTTAAAGATAATCTATTGTCCCTCTGGCAGCCGTGGCTACTATGGATTGAAGATAAGGGTGGTCACCGCCACAGCCACTGGTCATGTATTTAGCCGGGTTCAGCTTAGGAACGAGCGTTGCTGTGGCAACAATTTTAACAGACAACAAAAAAAAACGCTTGATACTTGTTCCATCAATCACAAGGAATGTGTGATCATATCACTGGTAGGTTTACTGGAATTGACCTTACACACTGAGAAACAAAATAGAATCAAGCTTCCAACATGGCCTAGAGAGAAAACCGACTGTCTGGCTGTGGTACTCAACTGCATAGATTAGAAGGCTCAGGTTTGACACAGTTTCTACTAAGGTGAGGCTTGTGAAGCTACAAGTCGCTTCAAAGGCATGGCTAGGGAGGGAGAGAGTACATTAGTGAGAGCTATGGTTTTTAGCAAGGGTGCTGTGTTTCTTATCACTAAGTAATTAGTTTTGTTTAGTTTAGTTTAGTTTAGTGATACAGCACGGAAACAGGCCGTTCGGCCCACCGGGTCCGCACCGACCAGCGATCTCTACACACTAGCACTATCTTACACACTAGACACAATTTCCAATTTAACCAAAGCCAATTAACCTACAAACCTGTATGTCTTTGGAGTGTGGGAGGAAACCGGAGCTCCGGGAGAAATCCCACGAAGGTCACAGGGAGAGGGTACAAACTCTCTGCAGACAGCGCCCGTAGTCAGGATCGAACCCGGGTCTCTGGTGCTGTAAGGCAGCAACTCCACCGCTGCGCCAATGTGCCGCCCTTAATGTGTTCGTGTATGATGGGAAAGTGCGACACAGCAGGACATGGAGTCCAAAATTCAGGTCATGAATAACAATCAATCCAACAGATATTTCCGGGAAAAATAAGAGAGTGGTGGGAATGGAGCACAAGGAACAGCTGATGTGAATAGCACTGACACATTTAAAGGGAAGGTCGATAAGGGAGGACGGGAAGATAAGTAAACGGGATATGACGGCACCAAGAACATAAGGACGAGAAACAGAAGACCATTTGGTCCATCTTGCCAGCACCTACTTGAAGTAAGATGATGGCTGATCTCCTACTCCCATATCACTTGAGGAGGCAGGTTGGGAGGAGTTTTGTAAGGAGCAATATATTCCATGACATTTACAGCCGGAGAGCAGGAATATTGTTACATTCCCTTCCCTGCCTCTCCTACGCCTGCTTCTTTAACCCTCCTCCTATCACCATTTCAAAATGGGCATCAAGACTCCCAATACTCAGGCTGGTCCATGAAGAATGGGGAAGTAACTGTGCTGAGTTGAGATTGAGTCGAGTGAGTCGAGTTTAGTTTTAGTGTAATATAAACTGGTCAGAGAATAGAGTGAACAAAACCAGATGGAAATTTTGAGGTTAGTTGAATTCAGCTTATTGTCACGTGTTCTGAGGTACAGTGAAAAACTATTGTTGAGTGCTAACCAGTCAGCGGAAAGACAATACATGATTACAATCGAGCCATCCACAGTGCACAGATAAAGACATGATAAATGGATTTATGTGAATAATGTTTAGTGCAAGATAAAGTCCAGTAAAGTCTGATCAAAGATAGTCCAAGGGTTAACAAGGCTGGGCGGATTCCATGGAAACAGCCTTCACCCAAAAGGACAAGATGTCTGGGTGAGGAGAGGGAACGAGAGGCTTAATGGAACACATGGGATGTCACCATCCTAATTCCCAGGTGAAGAGGGCATGGCTGAAATAAAAATGTCATTTTCCATAAACTAATCCCCAATCCTTCGACAGTGGAAACTCTAACCAGGCTTTTCTCCTTCGGAATGGAAGTGGGTAATTTTGTCAGACAGCAGAGACTCACAGTTCATAAATAATTCAGCCCAGCAAAGTGCAAACCCATGTCAAATTAATAATAAATCACAGGCAAGACACAGACAACAGCTCCTGCCCTCTCTGTTACCATAATCCTTTTAAGAATTACCAATCTCATCAGGGGTCAACTATTTCTTTTTGTCCACTGACAGACATTATCTGAGCCCGTGCATTTACTGCGGAGAGCCATTATGCCACTTCTCCAGGCCTGGGCCAGCTAAAATTGATGAAACTAATTATAATGGCTCAGTGCTACAGGCTGCAAGGCGCCTGCCTCTAACCAGATGTTTGTGAGGCCAAATCCCATGGACTGCCTGTCACATCGGCCCACCTGCCAGTTTTAAGAATGAGTTTGTTCAGCTCCCCACTGGGAGCGCAGATGAACTGTCATTGCCACAGTGAGGGGTTGAGTCAGGGTGGGAGAGAAGGGGAGGGGGGACGAGGAGGAAGGGAACTGATGAGTTATCCGTTAAGAGCGAGTTCATTTGAGCTCCCTGTAACCTTTTCTTCAATCTCCGCTGCTCACCTCAGCGCTTCCTCTCCACGTACCTGCCAAGTATACACCGGGGAGCTCATTTGCAAGGAACCTCGAGTCAGTGTACGAACCGCTGGTGATTTGGAAACTGCGGCAGGAGTGAAGTGCAGTCTTCACTCTTTCTTTGAAGTGTGCAAGTGTTCCAATTCTTCCTCAGCCCCTCTGTTTCACGTAAAACAAGATGCCAGCCAGCTTGTGACAACTGAGCCTAGGAACCCAGGGTAGCAGCAGTTTCAGGGTGGGAAGCTGTTATTTACCCAAACATAAGTAGCCAAATATACGGGTGTCAGAGGTTATGGGGAGAAGGCAGGAGAATGGGGTAAGGTGGGAGAGCTAGGTCCCATGATTGAATGGCAGAGCAGACTTAATAGGCCAAATGGCATAATTCTGCTCCTATCATTTATGATCTTATGATGTTACGATGAGCACTTGCACTCCTGGGCTATGTCTGCATCCACCCATTTTATCCCATTAATTCCCCCAAAGTATATACAGCCACGACAAATTCCATCACATTTGTTCATTTTGCAGTGCTTGCATCAATGGGGCACAATTCTCCAATCACTCCCCTCCCAGTGGACCTCAGATCCACGTAGTCCCACCAAATAAGATCCAACTCAAACTATTTGGTCACCCCTACTAGTCTTTAGTTTAGTTTAATTTAGTTTAGTTTCGAGATACAGCGCAGAAACAGGTCCTTCGGCCCACCCTAGTGAGCTGCTGGGATAGTGGTTGTGGCAGATATCATTATTTCATTTAAGAGATTTTTGGATGGACATATGGATATACAGGGAACGGAGGGGTATGGTTATGTGCAAGCAGATAAAAGCGGGTCTTCGCATCATGTTCGGAAAAGACATTACAGGCTGAAGGGCCTGTTCTTGTGCTGTACTGTTCCATGTTCTATGTTTAAGTCCCTTTTAAATCTTTCCATGCTAAACTAATGGTTACATCCTCCAATTATGATGAACTTCTGTGCTATCTAAATTGCAGATTTTATCAATATTTTGTCAAATCTGCAATTTAGATAGCACAGATTTTTGACGTGTTGTTCAGAGATACGCGGCGGAAGCAGGCCCTTCAGCCCACCAAGTCCGCACCGACCTGTGATCCCCATACACTTACACTAGGGACAATTGAACATTTTACACCAAGCCAATTAACGTACAAACCTGTACATGTTTGGAGTGTGGGACGAAACCAAAAATCTCGGAGAAAATCTACAAGCCATCCTAGAACGTACAAACTCTGTACAGACAGGCACCCATAGTCAGGATCGAACCCGGGTCTCTGGCGCTGAAAGGCAGTAGCTCTACCACTGCGCCACCGTGCCACCCCTATTGTTTCAGAATGTTTCCCAAATGCAAGACATCTAATTACAAATTGTACGTATAAGTCTGGGAACCAGAGAAATAAAAGCAGCAAGTCTCTCATTGGGCAAGGATTCCACAATCAGCTAAAGAGAATACATGTTGTTTGGCAATGATCTTAATGTATAAACAGCTCTCTCACTTGTCTTATTTCTTTATGGAATGAGGAAAAACGTTTTCACTCAGTGAGTTGTGAATCTGTGGAATTCTCTGCCACCGAAGGCAGTGGAGGCCAATTCACTGGATGTTTTCAAGAGAGAGTTAGATATAGCTCTTTGGGCTAACGGAATCAAGGGGCATGGGGAGAAAGCAGGAATGTGGTACTGATTTTGGATGATCACCCATGATCATATTGTGATCATAAGGACCAAATGCCTCCTCCTGCACCTATTGTCTATGTTTCTATGAATTCTGCAATGCACACAAGGAATGGAACCATTATTCGTGGGACTGATCTTAATGTCTGTCAAATACATGGGAGATATCTTATAAACAGTACCATTTATATTCATGTAACGCCTGATCAATTTGAAATTCCTTGAAACACATCATACAAATGCACATATTTAAGTCCACTGACTATTCCTAATAGACTAATTCACAATCATTAATGATATTTGGCAAGTGCAATTATGGAATGCTCTTTGAAATCCATTGCAGTTTCTTCAGGAATAATGTGGCGAGATTTCATCCAAAATAAATGCACCCTTGTCAGGACAGAGAATAATGGTTTGGACTGCCTGCCTTGATGTACAATTAGGCACCAACCTAGCCCCGTCACCTCACTAAAAAGCAAAAGTACTACAGAAAGGACAAGCAAACTGATTGAAATCCCATCAGCAACATTACCCTCACATTATTTCTTCTATTCTGCAGTCCCCAGAAAGCACAAGAGGGTGTTACTTTGTTGTACTTTGACTTCTACCATGATTACCACTGCAGAATGATCAATTATAGAGTTATACAGCAGAGAGCAGGCCATTTGGCCCAATCTGCCCATGCTGACCAAGATGCCCCTTCAAAACTAGTCCCACCTGCCTGTGATTAGCACATATCCATCTAAACCTTTCCTATCCATGTACCTGTCCAGATATCTTTTAAATGTTATTATAGTACCTACCTCAACTACCTCTTCTAGCAGTTTGTACCACCACCCTTTGTGTGAAAAAGTTGTCCCTCAGATGCTTATTACCCACCACCCTCTGTGTGAAAAAGTTGTCCCTCAGATGCTTATTAAATCTTCCCTCTCTCACTTTAAACTTGTGCCCTCTGGTTCTTGATTCCCCTACTCTGAGTAAAGGACTCTGTGCGTTCACCCTATCTATTTCCCTCATATTTAACCAGGATTTGAACTGAACTATTTCCAGGATGTAAATGGTCAGAAAGAGTGAAAATTAAGAATTAAAAAAAAATTGCCTCATAGTCTACACGGGGAAACTAATTGGGTTACAGGATTATAATGTGTATGTGCTTAAACCACAGATAGCTCCATGTTTTGGGAACAGACACAGTGTAGAACATTTTCCATCTGCACATGCGTTCTACAAAGTCTCCTTGTACCATAAGCACTAGTGGAATCTCTGGCTGATGTTTCCTCAGTGTCTGAAGAAGGTTCTCCACCCAAAATGGCACCCATTCCTTCTACCCAGAGATGCTGCCTGTCCCACTGAGTTACTCCAGCATTTTTGAGTCTATCTTCAGTTGTAAACCAGCATCTGTAGATCCTTCCTACACATTTCATCCGACCACCTTCAGTATAGATACCAAACATGGCTCCGTCACCACGTGACCTTTGCCCTTTAGTTGCCCCACCCTCACACAGTTGCCATTGGTTACCCAACAGGACCATAACTTACAATGCGTTGCTATCCCTCCATGATTTCGAAACAAACAAGGTGACGTCAACATATAATTCATGGCAGTCCTTCCCCCAAATTCCGGGAATTTTATAATGAAGAAAGAAGTTATGGAATCAAATTTAAAGGCCACCATTTTTATTAATGGCCTGTCCCTCAGCCCTTCTTGTACAGCTGAGGCAAAGAGACAAACCTTTCATTCTTGGAGACTGGATTGTCGATGACCTCATCCTACCCTTGGGGTCAGGAGGCCTCTGTGAATATGGCGGTATGGGGATGTTTGGTGAAAATAATTTTAGTGCTAATAATTATAATTTTGGTGTTAGTTCAACAGCTTACTTGTGACTGCTGCAAAATCATAAGCTTTGGCGGTGATGGCTCCTACAGACAAGTGGTGCCATGGTAGAGTTGCTGCCTTACACCGCCAGAGACCCGGGTTCGATCCTGGCTACGGGTGCTGTACGTACGGAGTTTGTACGTTGTCCCTGTGAGCAGGTGCTCTGATTTCATCCTATGCTCCATAGACATACAGGTTTGTAGGTTTGTAGGTTAATAGGCTTTGTAAATGTAAAAATTGTCTCTAGTGTGGGTTGGATAGTGTTAATATATGGAGATTGCGGGTTGGCGCGGACCCGGTAGGTCAAAGGGCATGTTTTCAGGCAGTATCTCTAAACTAAACTAAACAAGTGGCACAACGGTAGAGTTGCTGCCTCACGGCGCCAGAGACCAGGGTTCGACTCTGACTACGGGTGCTGTCCGTACGGAGTTTATACGTTCTCCCCATGTGGGGTTTTTCCGGGTGCTCCAGTTTTCTCCTACACTCCAAAGACATACACGTTTGTAGGTTAATTAGCCTTGGTAAAATCGTAAATTGTCCTTAGTTTGTAGGATGGTGCTAGTGTACGGGGTGATCGCTGGTCGGCGTAGACTCGGTGGGCCAAAGGGCCTGTTTTCACACTGTATCTCTAAAGTGTAAAGTAAAAACAAATAATTTCCCTATGTAAAGCTTCATAGCTGAGGTGAAGAGGTGACATGATGTGGAACTGCAGCCAGTACCGCTCAAGAGAGGGAAGTCGAAGGAGATAAAGTAAGAAGCACGTTATGTTTAGTCCCAAGCTTTCAATAACTGCAGAGGGAATACAGATTGCTGCAAAGATAAATAAATGAAGACAGTCGAATAAAATATTTTATGGATATTGACATGGCTTCAAAGTCAATGGAGCAGTGATACACTCCTTTAAAAAAGAGATGTGTGGATTGAATTTAAAAACAAAGAGAGTGAAAAGAAGATAGAGCAGCACTAAACTAAAGTAGGTTATCTGGGAAACATCAGCGAGAGAGAGGCCCATTTGTCTTGCCGGCTGGCTGTCCTCTCTGAGATTGGACTGTTACAATTCCATTGTTCAGATAGTGTCAGTGGCTGTGGCAAAGCTCAGCCTGCGATGACCTTCCCTTCTCTCCTGATCCGTTATGTGTTGTTGCTGTAATGAACACATCGGTTGATAGCAAAGACTGGTTGCTCTGTTAAAAAAACCTACGCTCAGATAGCTTTTTGTTCTATTTCGACTGGCACAGCATCCTAAACGGAAAATTGTCTGATTCCAAATAAAACAGAACACAGAACACTTTCACCCATGGGGCTCCCGATGCCTCGAGTAATAATTAATGAGATCATCTCACTGCAGGAAAACGAAACATCAATCTGCACAGCACCCACCCTCTGATTTCAGAACCACTTTTGAGCCGTATTCTCAATATCAAGCGCCGTTTTTGACGTGTCAGTTTGATCCTGCATTTTATGTCTTTTCCGTGCTTGATGGGATACAAATGCATAGTTTCCACTTGCAACTCCAAAACCTCAGCCACTTATTGCCACCATCATCCATACTACCGGAATTGGTGAACGGTTTGACCATGAAGGGCATTGCTCCTGACCCCAATACTGTCCTCACTCCACACAGGAACTCAAGCAGTACATCAGCCTTTATTGCACAAAGATCTTAGATGAAGAAAGGGGATCTCTACCTTCACTTTTTTAGGGGAGAGACCTCTGCTTTCTGGTAGACCTAAAACACCCTTTTCTTCAGTGGACCAAAGACCATGCTCGTGAGTTGAGGGTGGTGGTGTACTCATCATCAATGTCTGCTTCTCTGAGAGTTCATAAGTTAATTGATTCCAGGAGCAGAACTCGGCAATTTGGTCCATCATGGCTGCTCCGCCATTCAATCATGGCTGATCTATCTTTCCCGCTCAACCCCATTCTCTTGCCTTGGCCCAATTACCCCTGACACTCTTACTAAACAAGAACCTGTCATACCTCCGCCTTTAAAAATATTCTAAAATGGTCTCCCAAAATATGGAAAGTGGTCGTTGTTTTCCAGGGTCCAGCATAAAATACTGTTGTCAGATGGCACCAGGACAAAGGTTAGTGGGGGACCATTGCAAGCCAACTGATAAAGAGATCAGGGAGCCAGCTCGAGATTTTGTGTCCAGCAGAGTTCAGCAGTGGAAACAAATTGTTCATTTATACACGAACCCTTAGGCGGACCTTGTCTTCAGCTTATAAACTGGGTGGATGACAAATGCATTGTTTATTGACTCAGAAAGACAGTAATGGATTACTGAAGAGGAAAAAACACATAAACATATTTTCTTTTATGTAAAAGCAATAGGCTGCATGGTTCTTTGGTGGCTGATAGGGTATATGCAGTGAACCATCACAGATTAGCAAGATCCCATATCTATTCCCTGATATATGCTACAGGCTCCATCCATGTGTAAACTAGATGGAACCTTCCAACGGGATTAGTGACCCTCATACTCCAGCATGCTGAACTGTTTCTGAATCACTGCCCAGTGCCCCTGCTAGAAAGTAAGGCATCACAGTGGTGCGGATAGTGGATGATAGGTTCACCATGCCATTGATCCAGGGTGAGATGAGGAATGTGCAAACTCCTCCCAGACAGCACCAGAGATTTTGTATCTGACTGTAGCTGAGGCATGGTAGCGCAGCGGTAGAGTTCTTGCCTTACAGCACCAGAAACCCAGGTTCGATTCTGACAACGGGCGCTGTCGGTACGGAGTTTGTACCTTTTCCCCGAGACTGCGTGTGTTTTCTCCTGGTGTTTCGATTTCCTTCCACACTCCAAAAACATACAGGTTTGTAGGTTAATTGGCTTCAGTAAGAATTGTCATTGTCCCCAGTGTCTAGCATAGTTTTATTGTAGGGGTGATTGCTGGTCGGCATGGATGAAGGGCCTATTTCCGCGCTGTATCTCTAAACTAAATTAAAATGAACAAAATCTCTGGTGCTGTCTGGGAGGAGTTTGCACATTCCTCATGTCACTAGGTAGGATTCTTCTGGATGCTCTAGTTTCCTCCAACAACCCAAAGATGTGTGGGTTGATAATCAATTAGCCATTGTTGAAATTCCTTCAGGACTATAATTGAATTTCCTTTATTGTCATTCAGACCTTTCAGTCCGAACGAAATTTCGTGCCTGCAGTCATACATACAATAATACAATAATAAACAACAGAACAGACAGTAAACAAAAAATTAACATCCACCACAGTGAGTCCACCAAGCACCTCCTCACTGTGATGGAGGCAAAAGTCTTAGGGCTGCAGTCTCTTCCCTCCTCTTCTCCCTCTGCGCTGAGGCGATACCCCACCGGGCGATGGTATAATCAGTCCCGCGGCTCACCGAGCTCTGCGAACGGGCCGGTTCAAACACCGCGGCCCGGGGTGGTCGAAGCTGCCGCCCTCCAGTCCAGCGGACGCTGCTGTTGACGACGTCGTCCACTGGCCCGCGGCCGAACCCCGGACTCAGGTCACCGCCGCCAGAACGCCGTCTCAGCCACCGGAGCACCGTTCCAGCCCCGAGCCGCGTCGCCCTCACGTGAGCGTCTCAGCCCCGCTCCAGGCCGCCCTGACGGGAGCGCCGTTCCACCCTCGAGCTGGGCCGCCCCGATGGGAGCGCCGTTACCCTCGAGCTGGGCCGCCCCGATGGGAGCGCCGTTACCCTCGAGCTGGGCCGCCCCAACTAATTAGATGGTAAAATCCCCTAAATAGGGGATAGTTAGGGGATTTAATGGGAATTCAGGGAGAATAAATGACAGGGAAAATTAGTGGGAGATAAAAATAATGTGATTGACCTGTGAACCAGCGGAGACTTGACGGGCTGAATGGTTACCTTGTCATACGGAAATATGGAACAGAAAGCTCCTGGTATTAGGTTCTGATCGGGGTTGTCGAGGAGTTGAAGAGATAACCCCCACCTACGCCACCATTCAAAAACTCAGTTGGGAACTAAAGTCCGATTTGAAACCAGGATTGTAATTATAGGCCGGGGAATGGGAGCAGAAATTCCCTGAGCCAACCAGTGCTGTAATAGGAGAATTGGGCTTTGGGACGAGGCTAGATTGGACCTGAGGAGACCTGGCTGTGATGCTTCCTGTGGCTACACTGCCATGGAATGCATTTAATCAGGATGCATCACAGCCCAGTTTGGGAACAGCTCCAACCAAGACCGCAAGAAATTACAGAGAGTGATGGAGAGGGAGCCGACCATCCCTTCCATTGACCCCATCTGCAGTTCATGCTGCCATCATAATCAAGGACCAGTCTCACCCCAGTCACTCCCTCTTCTCCCTTCTCCCCTCGCCCATCAGGCAAGAGGTACAGAAGTTTGAAAGCGCGTACCTCCAGATTCAGGGACTGATTCCGTTTCTTCCCAGTAGTTATCAGGTAACAGAACGGTCCTCTCATCAGCTAGAGTCCGATCCTGACCTCCCATCCCCCTTATTGGAGACCTTTGAACTATCTTTAATTGGAAAATATATCAAACTTTATCTCGCACTAAATATTGTACACTTTAAAGGTTGAATAAGTTAGGTCTTTATTCTCTGGAGCGCAGAAGGTTAAGGGGGGACTTGATAGAGGTCTTTAAAATGATGAGAGGGATAGACAGAGTTGATGTGGACAAGCTTTTCCCTTTGAGAATAGGGAAGATTCAAATAAGAGGACATGACTTCAGAATTAAGGGACAGAAGTTTAGGGGTAACATGAGGGGGAACTTCTTTACTCAGAGAGTGGTAGCTGTGTGGAATGAGCTTCCAGTGGAAGTGGTGGAGGCAGGTTCGTTGGTATCATTTAAAAATAAATTGGATAGGCATATGGATGAGAAGGGAATGGAGGGTTATGCTATGAGTGCAGGCAGGTGGGACTAAGGGAAAATAATTGTTCGGCACGGACTTGTAGGGCCGAGATGGCCTGTTTCCGTGCTGTAATTGTTATATGGTTATATGGTTATCCTTTATCTGTGTACTGCGGACAGCTTCATTGTAATCATGATTAGTCTTTTTCTCTGACCGGATAGTGCGCAAACAAAAGATTTTCACTGTGCCTTCGTAATAAATAAACTAAACAAGTCTGTGGGACACATTCAATTGCATCATCATCTGTTCTCTATCAACCCTCGAAAAGCGGAATGGTATTATCCGACACACAATAGGAAAGATTAACAATTGAAAGCAAGATGGCCTAGGAATGCCAGAGTGCAGGCCAGGGTCTCCGCTGAACAGGGTTTCGAAAGGCAACGTGTAAAATCATGAAGCAGTAATGCGATGTCACCCTCTTGAGTTTTAAAAGCCTGTTGGAGGAAGGGTAGACTGAGAGGAGAGCTGAGGAATCCCACTGTTTTTTGAAGTACGGGGAACAAGTTAATTAGTGCTGGAGATGGTGCGATGAGTCTTGATTGGAGCGCAGTAGTGAAGCGGAGAATGAAAGATCCCTTGCGGCGAAACTTAATTTTGTTCTCCTGCCTTCGCCCCTCCAGCCCCATGCCATTTCCCTGCATTTGGCTGCTGGCGTGTCGATTCATGTCAGAGAAGGTTTTGAATTATTGATCCTGCTTTTGCTCGGGGTGTCTCATGGGCCTGTCTCTGCTCCAAACCCCGGCCAGCGCCACTCCCCACTTGCCCTCCGCACTGCCATTCACCCAGACAGCCCGGAGACAGAGAGAAATATTTCATTTGTGGCATTCATTTGTTAAATAAATGAATGTGGTTGCTTTAAAAACTCCCATGGAAAGAAAAGCCTTGTATTTCCATTACCCTTGCAGTCAATTAAGCATTATAGAGATGTAACTACTGTTAGAATGCTTCAGTGAATTTATGCATAGCATATCCACAGGTAACAATGTGATAATCACCTGATAATTGTAATTGTGGGCGGCGCGACTCTCGTCAGCAGCGGCCTCTGCAGTCCGTCTGTGATTTATTATTTTTTGTCTAGTTTTTATGTAGTTTTTGTTATTTTTTTTTGTTGGGGTATGTGTGTGTGGGGGGTGGGGTGGGGTGGGGGGGAGGGGGTAACTTTAAAATATTTCCCCTGCACGGGAGACCCGACCTTTTCTTTGTCGGGTCTCTGTTGTCGTTGGGGCTGCAACGTGGAGCGGCCTCCAACAGGAACGACCTGGGGTTCCAGCTACGGAGCTGCCGACTACTCTCCGTCACGGGGCTGGCCGAGTCCGGAGCGGGTGGAGCTGTGGTGGACGCTGCTGCCACCCGACCTCCGGAGATTCGGAGGCTGCAACTGCGGGTCTGGCGGACGGCAGCACCGGGAGCCCGCGGGTCCCTGCTGGGAGACCGCTTTTCGGGGCTTCCGCAACGGCGGCTTCTCCCGCCCGAGTTGCGGGGTTGAAGAGCACCTGGAGCAGGGCCTCACATCACCGCCCCGCGCGGCTTGGAATGGCCGCGGGACTGCGAGCGCACGCCGGGGGCTCTAACACCAAGACCCAGTGCGCGACCTTGCATCACCCGGAGTGGCTTTAATGGCCGCGGGACAATCGCCATCGCCAGCCGGGGGCTTTGACTTTGACTCTGACTCTGACATGGGGGGGAGAGTGCAGTGGAGAGATAAGTTTTTTTGCCTTCCATCACAGCGATGTGATGGATGTTTATGTAAACTGTATTGTGTCTTGGGTCTTTTTGTTTTGTAATGTATGGCTGCAGAAACGACATTTCGTTTGGACCTCAAGGGGTCCAAATGACAATAAATGGTATTGTATTGTATTGTAATGTTTTCAAGTAGTGATTTAGTTTGGTTTAGAGATACAGCACGGAAACAGGCCCTTTGGCCCACCTGGTCCGCGCCGACCAACGATACTGCATATTAACACCATCCTACACCCACTATGGACAATTTTTACATTTACCAAGCCAGTTAACCTACAAACCTGTATGTCTTTGGCGTGTGGGAAGAAACTGAAGATCTCGGAGAAAACCACGCCTGTCACAGGGAGAACATACAAATTCCGTACAGACAACACCCATAGTCGGGATCGAACCCGGGTCTCCAGCGCTGCATTCGCTGTAAGGCAGCAACTCCAGCACTGAGCCACCGTGATGCTGAAGGAAGGTACAATCTTGAAATAACACAGTGGGAAGATTCTATGCCTCACATGTACTTTGTGTCAGTCTTTAAGATTATGAAGACCTTCCAGCGTAAAGAGGCCTAGAACCTTCCCACTGTTTTACTTCAAGATTGTACCTTCCTCCGACATTCCTCAACATCACTAATTAAAATCATTATCAGGTGCTTATCACATTGTTGCCTTTGGGATTTCGCTATGCACAAATTGGCTGCAACATTGCATATAGTCTAACACTAGTTACAATGCTTCATGTTCCACCTGCGTGTCTTACAACGCAATGGAATGAACATTGAATTCTGCAATTTTAGGTCACTCTATAACTCTTCTCTCTCCCTTCATTCCCTCCAACTACCCCCCCCCCCCCCCCCACCACCCTCCACAACCTGTCCTACATTCTCCACCTGGACTCGCACTTATCGGGACAAGCTCCGATAAACCAAATGAGCCCTGCACTGCCTCTTGATTTTTCTCATGCTCTTTTATAAACCGTTGTGATTCCGTCGAGTCCCAACATAAAATAGAAGTCTGACAGGGCATTTAACTCAGTCAGCACCACTGCATGCTGAAACACACACTGACAAAGAGCTCGGAGCTATGCTTCCAAGCTGTACGTAAGAGGGGGGGGGGGGGGGGGGGGGGGGGAAGGAGCAAGCACAGCAATCAACATGTGATAGAGTTCAATTAATCTGTTACACTAAACATTCTCTGATCCCAGATAACTCCTAATCTTTTAAGAATAATTTTGTTTTAATCTGCATGAACCATTAAAATAATAAGACAGTGCTTTTCCGAATCCTCAGGTCGCAGCCAGGTCACGCTCATAAATAAATTAAACCTGGCATCGATTTCCATTACCGTGGATGAAAGAGCTCATTTATTAATTCCCAAGAGATCTGATATGAAGCTATAATTCTTTTTCTTTTTAATACATACACACAAAAAAAAAGTTTTCTTTTAATGCATTATGGTACTGAGTGCTAGGGGAACAATGGCAACCAACCTACTCCACAGACGACTGCGAGGGTAAGGTCCCTCAGGCCCCGTCAATTCTTCAGTACTTGACCTAGGCGTCGTTCTTCACACATACGTTCCAACAACAAACCTCAATAGGAAAAGGTAGGCAGCTGTTTGATTAAATGGGCTCTCACAGCCAAGCTTAACCTTCCAAAGGTGTATACAAGCATGAGGGGGAGAGGGAGGAGGGGGGGGGGGGGGGAGGGGGGGAGAGTGGTGGTAGGGTGAATGCACAGTGTCTTATTACTCAGGTTAGGGGAAACAAGAACCAGAAGACATAGGTTTAAGGTGGGAGAAGAAAGATTTAATAGGAACCTGAGGGGCAACCTTTTCACTCAGAGGACGGAGGGGCAATGGAACAAGCTGCCAGAGGAGGTAGTTGAGCATTTAAAAGTAACTTGGATATTTCATGGATAGGAAAGGTTCAGAGACGACATGGGCCAAATGTGGGTAAATGGAACTAGCTTGGATGGGGTGTCTTGGTCAGCATGGACAAGGGCCTGTTTCTGGACTGGCAATCAAATGAATCCGGTGCATTGCAACCGCTGCCCAGACAATGGCTGAGAATGCTAACATACAACCTTCTGTCCATGATAGACTAGATGCTAGGAAAGCACAAACTTGGGATTGAACCACTTATTCAGTAATATTACCTAAAGGAGAAATACCAGACTGAGTCAATGCCATAATTACCAAAGCCGCGGCTGCCATGCTTGAGTTTACTCAATCAATGTGGTCGTCAGTTATGTCGGCTAATTCTCATCCTATTGAACGCATTTTCCATTTTTGTTTAATTTGATCACCGCCAAAGACAATTGCATCAGGTAACGGTTTCTCAGGTTCAGTTGGTTGGAAAATGCCAGTTCCCCAACAAACCATAGTTTATACTTCACTCCCCCTTTTAGCATTAACATTGCTTTGGTAGATATTGGCCTGAATGGCCTCCATTGTCCTGCGGTCATTCAATGATTCTATAAGGTGGATGATGATATTTGGAGACCGACACATGATAAAGATACCCAGACATGAGTCCGGCAGTGAGAGTTTGGCATAATGGAGGGGGGAAAGAGTATGTTACAGAGTTAGGTGGTTTGAACAACACCTCAAATTTCATGACCCCTCATTCTCCCATCGTTTCTCGAAAATGAAAATAAATCAATTTCCGACATGGAGGAGAAGCAACGGTTTTGCTGTTGTCTGCTGCTCTCTAATGTGAAAGAGCGCCTAAAGGGTTAATGCATTAGGGATGAGATAAAGGCCACAGCTGCTTGGAGAAGCAATTTATCTTTGGAGCGAGCAGCCCAGAATATATTTTCAATTGATGCCAGTTCCAGTAGTTAGGCCTCATTGCTTTTTTCCAAGACTCCCACTCGTGTTATTATAGCAAAAGTAAACCCTTCCCCCAGCTTATTTCTTTAAAACAAGGGTCCCCGAGGAAAGTGTTCAGTACAGAAACTTTCCATTAGCCTTAACTATTTTAGTTGTGGGCTATTTTGTTTGCATTTTCCTAGGCTTCCATTAGATCCCATTCCACTGGGACATCAATCCCAAACGACACTGTTCGACACTGTTCAACGTGCACCTGAATGCATCGACAAGGCTTTGGATTTAACATCTTGTACGACATCCCTGGAACAGCAGTGCACCCACAGGATGGCACTCAACGTGTGCAAGGGATCTCAAGTGAAGCTCCAGCCTGCAGCCACCTACCTGAAGAACACCCAGTGGAGTAAATGGTGCGGAAAGGAACTGCAGATGCTGGTTTACACACGAAGATGGACACAAAATGCTGGAGTAACTCAGCGGGTCAGGAAGCATCTCTGGAGAAAAGGAATAGGCCACGTTTCGGGTCGAGACCCTTCTTCAGACTGAGAGTCAGGGGAGAGGGAAACGAGAGGTATGCAAAGGCACAGAACAAATCAGAGCCGGCACCGATGACTCAGGAAAGGTGGAGCCCACAATGGTCCACTGTTGACTGTGGACAAGGTGATAACGAGTGGAGACCCGAGTTACTACTTTAATCATTTTAAACAGTGTAGCACAATTTGTGTAGTGCTTGCAGGAGTGGATTGTGTGGTATAGGACACCTGTCACACTCACTGCTGGGGTTTAGGCCTGGGGAACAGCTGCTGTGGTAAAGCATCAGATGGCTGCTGCCATCTGCGGAGCCAACAACCCTGGCAGACTCAGTGCCAGCGACAGGGAGAAACGGAGAGTGCGATGTGGGGGGTTGGGTATTGGTATAACTGCAGACCTGCCCGTGCCTTGCACATTCTTTCATTCCGCCTCATTGTATACAGTGCATGGTGAGACAGACATCAAGTCTGGTTGTCATATGGGCTGGCAGCTGTCAGTCCGAGCAGTACTTAAGGGAGGCGTGCATCAACACTCACGCCATCAATTGCAAATATGTCACATCATGATGAAAACGCCGCAGTCAGCAGGCAAACTGTGAGCTGAAGCGTTAGAAGATAGGACAGGCGCAGGTAAAGCATCCTTCACATCCTCAAGGGAGGAAGCTCTCGACTGTCAATTGAGAGTAGTTGACGATTTTCTAATTTTGCCCTTATTTTGAGGGATAGATGAGCAGACAGGAATCTGTCGTGCAGCACACTGACAGGTAGATGCCAGTCAGTATAATACAGGAATAGGCAACTATCAGCCTGCACAGTACATGGATGAGAGCCATCATCCGGCACAGCACATGAGCAGGCAGATTAAAAATATGTATTGTACAGAAATAGGCAGACATCAGCCCATGATACATGGGCAGGCACGTTTCAGTCAGAGAGGTCAACCGGGAGATATATAATAGTTTAAATGACCCTTAGGAAGGCAGTTATCAGTATAGCACAGCTTTAAGGTGAGAGAGGAATAGTTTAAAGGTGATGTGCGGGGCAGGTTTATTTTTTACATAGATGGTGATGAGTGCCTGGAACATGCTGCGGGAGGTGGTGGTTGAAGCAGATATGTTAGTGGCTTTTAAAAGACTTTTGGATAGGCATATGGATATGTAGGGAACCGAGGGACATGAGATATGTTCAGGTAGATGGGCGATGGTCTCTGCATCATGTTCGGTGCGGACATTGTGGGCCGAAGGATCTGTTCTTGTGTAAAGATACAGTGTGGAACCCGGCCCTTCGGCCTACCGCGTCCACGCCGGCCTGCGATCAACCGCCAGCGATCATCCGTACACAAGTTCTATCGTACACGCTTGGGACAATTTTTACAGAAGCCAATTAACCTACAAAGCTGCACGCCTTTGGAATGCAGGAGGAAACTGGAGCGCCCGGAAACAATTTCACAAGTTATTGGAGTAGAATTAGGCCATTCGGCCCATTGAGTCTACTCCGACATTCAACCATGGCTGATCCTACCCCATTTTCCTGCCTTCTTACCATAACCCTTGACAGTGAAAGAATTTATCTTTCACTGCCTCAACCCATGTGATAACAGAGAGAACGTGCAAACTCCACACAGGCAGCACCCAAGATCAGGATTGAACTTGAGTCTCTGGAGCTGTGAGACAGAAGCACTGTAAAAAAACAAATGTAGTCTGCGCCACTGTGCCGCCCACTATGCTGTCCTGTTCTATGTTCTGTGGGCAGAGGGGCCATCAGTCCATACAGTACATGGTGAGACAAACATTAAGCTGTGAGATACAAAGGCAGGCAGGTATTAGGTTGAATGTATAGGTGACAGTGATGAGTTTATGCGATCCATGGCAGACTACATTTGTTTTTTTACAGTGCATATAACAGCAGATATCAGTGAAATAAAAGGGCGGGTAAGAGTCATTGATGGTATGTACTTTGTGAAGATTCCACCTCGTACAAGCGTACCTGCAAAAGCTTTTGAGATGTGGTCCTTCTTCCACTCCCAGGGCTGGTCGTACTCATCAGCAGGCCGCTCGTCATCTTGAGGAAGGCGGCTCTCTCGCACCTTCTGACCAACGGCGTTCTCCGCATCCGACTCTGTATCATTCTCCTGGGGCTCGTAGGGGGTGTCGTAGAGTTGGAGACCCTTCCCCTGTTTCTTCTCACCTTTCCTCTGGAATTCTGCGAAAGGAAGAAAGAGTTTAAGGCCCTGATCACAGAATTTCTCACACTTCCAGATCTCCTCCACACTCTGAGTGACTCACCAATGAGAATAGTGTTCTGTCGGCGTGTTTCCCGTAAAGAACGAGCAATTTGATTGGCTTAAGCCCATCGCACACTATTAATATGCATAAGCATCTACCGACAGCAATCGATCCAAAGTTAAATGGCTATCATAGAGCTCCCATACGCCGTATCCCATAAGCTGCATATGTATACGTTCGTTTTGCCCGCGCGACATGGAGTTGCGCAATGTGGCCAGATCGAGTCTGGGTACGTTATACGTGCAGACGATCTCAGCTCATCATTGCACGTTTGTGAAATTAGAAGTTCGGGCTTCACTGACAGTGACTTTCCACGGCACGTAATTTGTTTATGATTAGTTTGTTTATTCATTTGTGAAGTGAGCGTGTATTAACTTTATTTTCGGGAATTCAGTTTTAAATGGGCAGAAACAAACTAAAGAAGTATCAAGTTAGACTCCCAACTTCTAAGCTTAAGTTAAACGTCGTAGCTTGTCGTATCTTGCCGCGCGCGGGTGGACGTAAGTTGACTTTGGTTGTTGTAGGTTGTCGCCTGTGTGGTCGTAAGTTGTCATAGGTTGTCGTAGGTGGACGTCCCAATTCACGAGGAATTGTGTCGCCGGTCGACGTGGCTTGACGTCGACTAGGAGGTAGCTTGTCCTACACATTGTCGTAGGATGGGCCCAGATTTCTCACTCTCAACTCTCACCCAATGTTGGCAAGTCTGCCTAAACTAAATTAAACATTGTAAAACCTTGCGTGAATTCAGGGCCTGTGCTGTTCTCCACTCTTCTTCTTAACTCCACATGCACACATATGGGTGGCATGGTGGCGCAGCGGTAGAGTTGTTGTCTTACAGCGCCGGAGACCCGGGGTTCGATCCCGACTATTGGTGCTTGTTTGTACGGAGTTTGTATGTTCTCCCTGTGACCTGTGCGGGTTTTCTCCAGGTGCTCCGATTTCCTCCCACACTCCAAAGATGTACAGGTTTGTAAATTAAATAGCTTGGTATAATTGTAAAATGTCCCTAGTCTGTGTAGGATAGTGTTAGTGTGCGGGGATTGCTGGTCGCCATGGGCTCGGTGGGCTGACGTGCCTGTTTCCACAATGTATCTCTAAACTAAACTAAACTCAACTCAACAACTGAGAGTCATTGCACTAACTCCCAGACTACAGTATGTGAACATTCTCATTCATTGCAAAGCAATGAACACCTGATTTTACTTCATTTTCCCTTCCTCCTGACTCGCTCACCTCATCCAGCCTTGTCCAATGTCTGGCACAATGAGTCTGAACCTTTTTCTGATAGTCATCAGCTAAAGGACAAAGGACAAAGGACAAAGGACATTTATTGTCACATACACCAATTGGTGCAGTGAAATGAGTTACCATGCAGCACACAAATAAGATAAACACAACACTATAGAATTTAACATAAAACATAAAACATCCTCCACAGCGGAATCAACGTTTCCCACTGTGAGGGAAGGCAATAAAAGTACAGTCCTCTTCCTCTTATTCACCCGTGGTTGGGGCCTATTGAAGCCTGTGCAGTCACCGCTACAGACGGCCCGATGTTTCAGGCCCTCTCGCCGGATGATGGTACTCCAGCGTCGGAAGAACACACTCAGCGGCTTGGAGTTTCCGAATCGGCTGCTTCCTTCTGGAGACCGCGGCTTCTGAAGTCCACAGGCCGAGCAGGGCGGAGCACCAACACTGGCGATCTCGGCGAAAGATCCCAGGCCTCCGCGATGTTAAAGTCAGTGCCGCCTGCGGCTGGAAGCTCTGCAGACCACAGCTCCACGGTGTTAAAGTCGGCAGTCCCAGCACTCCAGAGCTTCCAACACGGCAACCCTAGTGAGGCATCAGCCACTCCACGATGGTACTTCAGTGCTGCGCCGTCGCTGAAGTTGAAGCTCTGGCTGGTCTCCAGCAGGAAAGGCCCCGCCAATCCAGATAGTAGGCCGCGAGGAGGGGGCGAAGATGCGGCTCGGAGGAAAGACAGATCCTAGACCAGGTAGCGACTGTGAAAAACAGTTTCCCCCTCACCCCCCCACATAAAAAGACTAAAAGACCTCCAAAACAAAACGTTTTGACGGACTAAAAAAAAAAGAATGAAAGTACGAACAGCTGCAGGCGAGGTTGCCACACTCGATGGCGCCACCACCACAAAGGAGGTAGAGGTGCTGATAGTGCTGCTGCCTCACAGTGACCTGCCAGTGACCCAGCCAGGTTCAATCCTGACCTCCAGTGCTGTCTGTGTAAGTTTGCACTTTATCTCTCTGACCTCTCTGGTTTCCACTCACATCACAAAGGCATGTGGGTTGGTAGGTGAGTTGATCACTGTAAGTTACCCCTTATAGAGGTGGGTGGTAGAAAAATCAGGTTGGAGTGGATGGGCAGGTGGGAGAGAATACGAAATAAGTGAGGAAAAGGGAATGACGAGAGGCAGCATAAACTTGATGGGCAGAATGGCCTCCTTCTGTATTATGAGGAAAGGCGAAAAAAAGGATCATTCATACCCGAAGGATGATTCGAAAATAAAATGAGTACAAGCTTAATACTTTCCATTAATCTCACTGCGTTTGACAAAAAATTAACTAACTACCTCCTGCTGTGGTAGGTACCTTGATTCCCAGTCAGGCAACAAGATCTATTAAAGGACTCATCAGCACAGTTTGAAAATGGACCGCTGTGACAATATTTTATCATGCAGATCAGCTTGGGTTTCTGACAGTACAGGGGTGGAATTGTCTTCATGTTATGGAGAGTAAGAGATGTTCTCAGAACCTCTTGATATTTTGTACCATCCTTGCTGATGCCCAGGGACGTCTCGCCCATGACCGCAAGGATGGAGAAGGAGCATTCTTCCATATTGGATGCGAGAACCATGTAGTGGACAAAAGTGCAGTGTAAGAGGAAGAACAATGATTTGGCCTCCACTGCCAACTGGCTCCACCGCTGGCAGCACGGTGGCGTAGCAGCAGAGCTACGACTGCCTTACAGCACCCGAGGCCCAGATTCGATCCTGACTACGGGCGCCAGCTGTGCAAAGTTTGTACGTTCTCCATGTGACCTGCGTGGGTTTTCTCCGAGATCTTCGGTTTCCTCCCGCACTCCAAAGACGTACAGGTTTGCAGGTTAATTGGCTTGGTATAAATGTAAAATTGGCCCTAGTGTGTGTAGGGTGGGGTTAATATGCGGGGATCGCTGGTGGGTGTGGAATCAGTGGGCCGAAGGGCCTGTTTCCATGCTGTATCTCTAAACTAAACTAAACTCAACTGTGGCAATGAATCCTACAGATTCACCACCCTCTGGGTTCAAGGAAAGAGCGTTCATGTGGCGGCCCTGTTTCCACCAATCTTTCCATCACCACCACCATGCACAAGGAGCACAGGAAGCGCAAGACAGACATCATTCTATGCGGATGCCGAGAAGTGTGTTCAGCTCTGGCTGAACAACTTCTAATCTAGTGTGTGGACTCTTCAAGAAGAAGATCACTCTCTGGCTAAAGAAATTCCCCTTCATCTCCTTTCTAAATGTACGCACTTTTATTCAGAGGCTATGCCCTCCGGTTCTAGAATCTCCCATTATTGTAAACATCTTATGTCCATGTCCACTCTTATCCAGGCCTTTCATTATTCTGTAGGTTTCAATGAGATCCAGTAATCCCAGAGGCAATTCCCAACAAACCAAGGCAGGAGACCTGGAAATGATTGTGAAAGAATCAGCTGAATTGTTAGATACCTAGAAGTCTCAGAGGGCTTAAGTTGGTTGAGACCCTTCTTCAGACTCAGGTCTCGACCAGAAACGTTACCCATTCCTTCTATCCAGAGATACTACCTGTCCCGTTGAGTTACTCCAGCATTTTGTGTCTATCTTTGATTGTGGATTCATGCTGTCCCCAAACTTCAGAGTGAGCTACACTGTAGGCAGCAAGGACATGGCAGATAAAACACCAACTGAAAAGGGGAAATAGCTTCATTTGCAATCTCTTATTGTGCTCTTTTCTACATTTTTGTTACAGATCCCACATTGGAGCAAAGGTTCAGGAATCGTTCATAGCCAAAAAGATGCCTCAGGCTGGCAGTGCACAGGAGGTCCACCAATACCATAACTGGATGGCTCACAGCTGAATAAATCTATAACACACAAAGTCCAAAGGCTCATACCCTAAAGAACCAGATCCACACTGTTAATATTTTTTTAATGTGCTCTGCCTTCGAGGAAAATCAGTCATAAGGTCATAAGGGATGGGAGTAGAATTAGGCCATTCAGCCCATCTAGTCTACGCTGCCATTCAATCGTGCCTGATCTATCTCTCCCTCCTAGCCCCATTCTCCTACCTTCTCCCCATAACCTTTGACGCCTGTACTAATCAAGAATCTATCTGCCTGTTGTTTTCATCCACTTTGTGGATCAATGGGATGGGTGCCAAGAGGAGAGATGAAGGGTCCAGTGGAAAAGGGACAACAGGAGGTTTGGGGGCAGATGCACTGTTGTGGTGTTGGGGATGTCCACTTGATGATCCTGGCAAAGAGTGACCTTGGTTTGCTCCGTTAAGAACCAAGATGTAA
This sequence comes from Amblyraja radiata, assembly GCF_010909765.2. Lineage (NCBI taxonomy): Eukaryota > Metazoa > Chordata > Chondrichthyes > Rajiformes > Rajidae > Amblyraja > Amblyraja radiata. The sequence continues at coordinate 13,279,635 of NC_045984.1, forward strand.
TGTTGTAAACTCTGTAATTATTGCAAAATTATATTATGATTGAAATATTATCAGGTAGAAGATAGAAAGGTTGGACATGAAGCAGAATTTCTCGGCTTTACAGTGAGAAAATAAGGAGATGCAGTCATTTCCCTAATGTAGAAAATACAGTATTGGTGGGCATTACAAGGTAAAGTTATTATTTATTGCCTTGCTATCCAATGTCCCCTAATCAGTCACAGGATGAATGAACATTGGATCCAGAGGTCTTTGCAAGTTAGAATAATGGCCTTGAAATTATGCCTCATACACAACTTTTCTTGCCATGATGAATTAAAAAATAACTTGTTGCAAGATCTTCAAGGTCCTCAATTTTCTTTCAAGGTTCCTCATGCATCTGCCACATACCGATGCATGAAGCTGTCCAGGTCTAACGCTATCATGTATAAATACCATTTAATACTAAATGGTCTCATGTATAAATATGTTACTTTGTGAGTTTTAGTCCAGGGAAAAGTAACCCTGGGAAGACACCATCCCCATATACAGTGCCCTCCATAATGTTTTGGACAAAGACCCATCATTTATTTGTTTGCCTCTTTACTCCACAATTTGAGATTTGTAATAGAAAAAAATCACATGTGCTTAAAGTGCACATTGTCAGATTTTATTAAAGGCCATTTTTATACATTTTGGTTTCACCATGTAGAAATTACAGCAGTGTTTATACATAATGTTCCCCCATTTCAGGGCACTATAATGTTTGGGACACGTGGCTTCACAGGCGTTTGTAATTGCTCAGGTGTGTTTAATTGCCCCCTTAATGCAGGTATAAGAGAGCTCTCAGCACCTAGTCTTCCTCCAGTCTTTCAATCACCTTTGGAAACTTTTATTGCTGTTTATCAATATGAGGACCAAAATTGTGATAATGAAAGTCAAAGAAGCCATTATGAGGCTGAAACAAGAATAAAACTATTATTAGAGACATCAGCCAAACCTTAGGTTTACAAAATCTACTGTTTGGAACGTCATTAAGAAGAAAGAGAGCACTGGTGAGCTTATTAATCGCAAAGGGATTGGCAGGCCAAGGAAGATCTCCACAGTTGTTGACAGAAGAATTCTCTCTATAATAAAGAAAAATCCCCAAACACCTATCCGGCAGATCAGAAACACTCTTCAGGAGTCAGGTGTGGATTTGTCAATGACCACTGTCCGCAGAAGACTTCAAGAACAAAAATACAGAGGCTACACTGCAAGATGAAAACCACTGGTTAGCCACAAAAATAGGATGGCCAGGTTACAGTTTGCCAAGAAGTACTTAAAAGAGCAACCACAGTTCTGGAAAAAGGTCTTGTGGACAGATGAGACGAAGATTAACTTATGTCACAGAGTGATGGCAAGAGCAAAGTATGGAGGAGAGAAGGAACTGCCCAAGATCCAAAGCACACCACCTCTGTGAAACACGGTGGTGGGGGTGTTATGGTCTGGGCATGTATAGCTGCTCAAGGTACTGGCTCACTTATCTTCATTGATGATACAACTGCTGATGGTAGTAGCATAATGAATTCTGAAGTGTATAGACACATCCTATCTGCTCAGGTTCAAACAAATGCCTCAAAGCCCATTGGCCGGAGGTTCATTCTACAGCAAGACAATGATCCCAAACATACTGCTAAAGCAACAAAGGAGCTTTTTAAAGCTAAAAAACGGTCAATTCTTGAGTGGCCAAGTCAATCACCCGATCTGAACCCCTTTTATATGCTGAGGAGAAAACTGAATGGGACTAGCCCCCAAAACAAGAATAAGCTAACGATGGCTGCAATACAGGCCTGGCAGAGCATCACCAGAGAAGACACCCAGCAACTGGTGATGTCCATGAATCGCAGACTTCAAGCAGTCATTGCATGCAAAGGATACGCAACAAAATATTAAACATGACTACTTTCATTTTCATGACATTGCTGTGTCCCAAACATTATGGTGCCCTGAATGGGGGTGACTATGTATAAACAGTGCTGTCATTTCTACATGATGAAACCAAAATGTATAACAATGGCCTTTATTAAAATCTGACAAGATGCATTTTTTTCACATGTCATTTTTTTCTATTACAAATCTCAAATTATGGAGTACAGAGGCAAATAAATAAATGATGGGCCTTTGTCCTAAACATTATGGAGGGAACTATATAGTCCCAGAGTAACGCAGCTCTGAACCCTCTTCTGGTTGTAGTACATGAATGAGCAGAAATGGCAATTGATTAAACTAGCTTCAGTAAGTCTGATCACTTGCAGCTTCCTGACAGAAGAAATAAAAACACGAAAGCTGCCAGTGATAAAAATCCAATCCTTCACCGGTGACACCAGCCCACACATTGCAGGAAGAGCAGCGAAAAGAAATACTAATTAAATACTAATTTCACTGAAAGATCTGCCATGTTTTAGAATTCTCTCCCACAAAATCCTCTACCAGAGGAATCCTCTTTGGCTATGTCGACTGTGCCAGTCACTTGAAGATAGCTATTCATATAACCATATAACAATTACAGCACGGAAACAGGCCATCTCGGCCCTACAAGTCCGTGCCGAACAACTTTTTTCCCTTAGTCCCACCTGCCTGCACTCATACCATAACCCTATTCAATCAGTTTTGTTCCCTGTCTCTTTCCTCAGAATCCTGCAAAGTATTTTCTTTTCAAAGTAACCATTGAATCAACTTTAACTACCCTTTAATGGAAGAGTTTCACAATATAATTGGGGCTGTCACCCTATTGTGCAGTCCTCGTTTATTTTCAACCATCCTGTGAAAAGTATCCTTTAGAATAGATCTTTCACTCAAGGATAGATTTACTGATAACGCCTGTTCAAAGCCGAAGCTTCACCCAGCGGGGAATTGCACACGAGTGGTGTTCAGATATGAGTTGCGAACACATAACTGTCTGGCCTTTGTTCCAAGTAGCTGGAGCTCCTTTCTGAGATGACACTGTCATTTTACCCTTCATTATCAGTTCACATTTATTTACAGGTTTTGTCCGTACCCTAGGGTGGCTTTAAACATGGAGTCACTCGGAATGGATGGAAGAATGGGTGTGTCGGAACAAACTGCATATGCTGGTTTCCACCGAAGTCAGACAGAAAATGCCGGAGTAACTTAGCGGGACAGGCAGCATCCCTGGAGCGAAGGAATGGGTGACTTTTTGGGTGGAGATCCTTCTTCAGAATGAATGGGATTTCTGGTATAGTTTCCTGCAGTAGTTTGAGTTGCCTGATCCCAGCTATGCACTCTACAACGGATGTCTTTACTTTAGACTTCACTTTAGTGAAACAGCAGGGAAATAGATCCTTTGGCTCACCAAATCCACGTCGACCAGTGATCGCTGCAGTACACTGGCACCATCCTACACATTAGGGACAATTTACAATTTTTACTGAAGCCTATTAACTACAAAACTGTACATCTTTGCACCCGGAGAAAATCCGCGTGGTCACAGAGAGAACATACAAACTCCATACAGTCAGCACCCATAGTCAGGATCGAACCTGGGTCTCTGGCACCGTAAGGCAGCAACTCATCTGCTGCGCCACCGTGCCGCTTCTGGAGTATAAATATCAGGAATGTATCCAGAAACAGGGGAGTTCCTTCCATGGAGACACCAACTTAATGCATTCCAATGACCATTAATCTCTAGTATAAAGTGTTTGATGATAATTGTTGTTTCCTTGCAGACTCTTGTTCTCCAGTGAAGTTTCAAACGCTAACAACCTTCATGCTAATTAAACTTTGAGTCAAAATCTGCCTCTCAAGTGGTTAAATAAGACAGCCTCCATTTATATGGAGGTTACTTTAGTTTAGTTTAGTTAGAGAACGTACAAAGTCCGTACAGACAGCACCCATAGTCGGGATTGAACCCGGGTCTCTGGCTCTGCAAGCGCAGTAAGGCAGCAACTCTACCGCTGCGCCACCGCGCCGCTCTTCATGTCAATTACGTGGCAGACTCGGTCAGCGCAACTTTCTCTATAGATTTACTGAAAGTTCTTGCAACTGCCAGCATTTGGTCTTGCAGATGCATTTTTCACAGCAAAGACAGACACCACAATACAAAGAACATTCCAACAGCTACAATGAAGTGTTTCTGTTAATGAATAGATGGTGCTGTGGCAAGAGGGTAAGTGGGTGGGTAATATACTCAGGGTGAAAAAGATTCAGGCAGGCTGGTAGAACTGTTGCCTCACAGCGCCAGTGACCCGTGTTTGACCCACAGCTCAGGTGCTGTTTGTGTGGAGTTTGCATGTTCTCCCTGTGACCACACGGTCTGCCTCCAGCAGCTCCAGTTCCCCCCACATCCCAAAGCTGAGCAGGTTTGTAGGTCAATTGGCCACTGTAAATTACCCCCAGAGTGCAGGTTAGTGGATAAGAAAGTAGGATAAGGTAGAACTAATGAATGGGTGAAGAATGGTCAGCGTGGACTCGATGGGCCGAAAAACCTGTTTAGATGCTGTATCTTTCAATCAGAAACAATGTCTGTTGAGACATTCTCTGTATGCAAGTGTACAATGCACACCCTCCTGTGACACAGCCATATGCTTCCAGGAACTGCCAGCGATAACAATACATAACGTACGGGTTTGTAGGCTAATTAGCTTGCTATAAGTGTCCCTAGTGCGTGTAGGATAGTGTGATTGTGTGGATCGCTGGTCGGTGCGGACTCGGTGGGCCGAAGGGCCCATTTCCACACTGTATCTCTAAATTTAAAAATAAATAAATAAGGAGTCTCTGAACGCCTCCACATTGAGGAAAGCACTCTGCCACCTCCTCAATCTTAAGGCACTCATTCAGAAATTTGTCTTGGGTGGGATTCTCATTTTACCCAGCACCTTTTTTTTCAATAAAACTCCCCCAAAAGATGTGATGCAACGGTGATGCAAGAGTGATGCAACGTGTAAAATGCATCTGCAACTTGATCTTCAGCCTCACTTAAAAACAACAGTCCTCATTCATCCATGAAAGCATCAGCTTTTAATAACTGCTCGCTCTGAGCACTCAAGCTGCAAGCTTTGACCTCGCTGAGACCTGTGACCTCAGATACAGCTGCACACGTCTATGTTGCTTGTGGAGGTCAGGGTTACAGTCACTCTCAGCTTCCGCAACTAGGGGGATTATTCCAGTCGGCTGCTCCTGATCACTACCGTTTTCCCAGTTTGCAGGGAGACCGCTCACACTCCAGGTTCAAAGGCAATAAACTTCCTTTATGGCCAACACAGCTGGCAGAGAGCCTTCGCCAAAGTGTAGACAACCAGAACAGGCCCAATGTTGCTTTAGTCTGGGTTAAAGCGACGTCTAAATGGAAAGCACCATTTTGGGAGGTACAAAGGAAGTTCAGTTTAGTTTAGTTTTGAGATACAACGCAGAAACAGGCCCTTCGGCCAAACGAGTTTGTGCCGACCAGCAATCCCCGCACATTAGCACTATCCTACACACTAGAGGCGATTTATAATTTTTACCGTAGCCAATTAACCTACAGGCCTGTACACCTTTGGAGAAACCGGAAATCCCGAGGAAAAGGGGAGAATATACAAACTCCGTACAGACAGCACCTGTGGTCAGTATCGAACCCAGGTCTCTAGTGCTGTAATGCAGCAACTCTACCGCTGCAGCATTGTGTCGCCCATCTAAGCCTTATTTGAATAACCAGGAGACCCATAGCCGGGTCATGGAGGGAGTTCTCAGTGAGAAGTGTTTTGTTCTCCTAATTGAACATTGGGGTCAAAACATTTTCTCATGACGACTTTACCAGTTACAGCTAAATAAGGGGACTTCCTCAGTTTGTTGTCATGTAATTGCAAAAGAATTTCCCTGAATATTTGTACCTTTATCCTGTTTTTCCATTGTGAGTGCAGCCTTATTGTGATCTATTGGAACAGCACAAACGTTGGAAGTTCAGCTTGTTCTGTTGAGATGAATGACCATCCTGGGTTAAAATAATATGGTGTTCCTGAAATCACTTGACATCAATCCCACACGGACACATCCCAAGATCTTGCGTATGTCCACTACTCACAGCTGAACCTTGCTGACGATCACTTATCAGTAGCTTCCCCAACATTGGAACTGGAGAAGTTTGTTTGTTTGTTTATTTTTTTTAAAACATGGATAGTGCATATTTATGAAAATTTACATGTAAATATGCAAGATTATAGCCGGTAGCTAATTTCCATCTTTAGTCCCTGCAGGTTTCTGCAGCCAGACAAGAAGAAACAATTTTACAGGACACACAAGCAACTCAATTTACACAAACATCCATCACAGTGAATCTCCTCCTCACTGTGATGGAAGGCAAAGTCTTGTCTCTCCCCTGCTCTCCATCCTCTCCTGATGTTAAAGACCCCGGCGGGCGATGGTAAGTCCCGCGGCTGTTAAGGCCGCGCCGACGATGTAAGGTCCTGCTCCGGGTCTTAATGCTGGAGCCCCCGGCGAGCAATGGCAAGTCCCGCGGCCGTTAAAGCCACGCCGGGCGATGTAAGGCTACGCTCCGGGACACCCACAGCCCCGCAACTCGGGCGGGAGAAGCTGCCGCCGCGGGAGCTCCGAAAAGCGGTCTCCCACCAGGGACCCACGAGCTCCTGATGTCACCGTCCACAGGCCTGCAGCTGGAGCCTCCGAAGCTCCAAAGTCTGGCCGCAGCCGCGCGCCACCACAGCTCTCCACACTCCAAAGCTGGTCAGCCCCACTGGAGCCCCCAGGGCGTTCCGGCTGGAGGCCGCTCCACGGTGCTAGGCCCCAACGACAACGGAGACGCGACAGGGAAAAGGTCGGGTCTCCCGTACAGGGAAGAGATTCAAAAGTTTCCCCCACCACCCCCACATATACACAGTCAAAATCAATATAAAAACCACAGCAACCTACACATTGAACGGGACAAAAATGAAAAGACAAGGACAGACGGACTGCAGGGGCCGCTGCCGCTAGGCGCCGCCATCTTCTCTTAGGGCAACATGATGGGAGCGTTTGGGGAAAGGAGCGAGCGATCGGCTGAATGGCCTGCCTCAACTTTAGAAGATTTAGTGAGAAGGCTGCATCTCAGCACAGAGTTGGAAAGGAACATTGAGCAATAGCTGTGTGGTCAATAGCTGACAACCAAGTCACTGGCGGAGCAAAATAGCAACTTCACGACAGGTTATGAAAGGATGACGCCCTCTCCATCATCCGTCTCACACCTCCGTACATCACAAGCATATAGTAGCCTCGGGCAACTCTGACACAGTTCCCCCTGATGCATATCCTGTCAGCAGCTGGGGTTGGGTTATAGGATAGAATAGGTGTGCTCCATTTGGCTTCATCAAAAAATAAGAGTCAATGAGTCATACAACACGGAAGCAGGCCCTTCAGCCCAACTCGGTCATGCCAACCAAGATGTACCATCCAAGCAAGTCCCATTTGCCTGCATTTGGCCCACAACCCTCTAACCCTTCTAAATCTATCCATATTCAATAGGTGCAATAACACTGTCAATCCTGACCGATTTCTGGTGAATATAAAATATATTATATTTAGCAGAACTGCTAGATATAAAAAAACAAAATGTTGACAATGTTCATCAGCTCAGCCAGCATCAGTGAAGGGAGAATCATTGCTAAACATTCATTAGCTTTCTCTCTCTCTCTCTCACAGTGACTGTCAAACCTGCTGAGTATTTCCAGCATTTTTTGCTTTTATATCAGACTAGACTAAGTGGGACCCGTTGGGTCCCATGTTCACACGGGAGGGCTGGTCCCCCAACGCAATATTCCACCTCTCCACCAATTCCAATATTGGTGGCCAGTGGGGGGGCTTTCTGGAGCACTGGTATGGGTTCTTGGGGGTGGCAATTCAGTCCCTCAAGCCTGATGTGCTGGCAGCTCACTCACGGCTGGTGGGCTGGCAGTTGACTCATGGCTATTCCTTGAAATTCCATTTCAAGCAGGGTGCAAGGCCAACAAATTCAAATCCATTTTCCTACCATTTCAAGCAGGGTGCAAGGCCACCAAATTCAAGCAGATTCATACCACTTCGAGCAGGGTGCAAGGCCACCAAATTCAAGTGCAGTTTCCTATCACTTCAAGCAGGGTGCAAAGCCACCGAATTCAAGTGCAGTTTCCAACCACTTCAAGCAGGGTGCAAGGCCACCGAATTCAAGTGCAGTTTCATACCACTTCAAGCAGGATGCAAGGCCACCAAATTCAAGTGCAGTTTCATACCATTTCAAGCAGGGTGCAAGGCCGCCAAATTCAAATGCAGCTTCATACCATTTCATGCAGGGTGAAACCACCATAAAACCACACAAAACACCGAACTCACAGTTCAGTAGACATTCAGTGTGTTCAGTTGATTCACAGCTCAGACAGAGTTGTGACCTCTCCCTCCCCAATCATGCAGAGATTGAGCCACACCCACACTTCCGGGTTTTATAACCCCTCCCCCTCCCACCAGAAAAGGTGTGACCTTCATGGCGTGATTGACAGGAAAGAGATTCTCAACATTTTTAAAACACTAATAACACTTATTTTTCATTGATGGGAAGAATCCTCTGCACCTGCTGAGCGGAGGGGGGACTGAGTAAGATGGCCAAAAATCACAGCCGTAAGTGATAGCGTTTAATCTAAAATCAATATACAGTGCAAACAGGAAGTTACCCAATGCACCCAAATCACCATTTGCAGTAGTGCCTTTTAACTTCAAGCCAAAGCACCCAAACCACCATTTGCAGTAGTGCCTTTTAACTTCAAGCCAAAGCACCCAAACCACCATTTGCAATAGTGCATTTTAACTTCAAGCCAAAGCACCCAAACCACCATTTGCAGTAGTGCCTTTTAACTTCAAGCCAAAGCACCCAAACCACCATTTGCAATAGTGCATTTTAACATCAAGCCAAATCCATCAAGCCACCATTTGCAGTAGTGCCTTTCAACTTCAAGCCAAAGCACCCAAGCCATCATTTGCGGTAAGTAGTGCCTTTTAACTTCAAGCCAAAGCTCCCAAGCAACCATTTGCAGTAAGTAGTGCCTTTCAACTTCAAGCCAAAGCTCCCAAGCCACCATTTGCGGTAAGTAGTGCCTTTCAACTTCAAGCCAAAGCACCCAAACAACCATTTGCAGTAAGTAGTACTTTTAACTTCAAGCCAAAACACCCAAGCCACCATTTGCAGTAAGTAGTGCCTTTTAACTTCACCAAAGCACCCAGACAACCATTTGCAGGCCATGCATTTTTACTTCAAACAAACCATATTTTCATTTTCAAACCACATTAAGGGTACTCACAGTTGTGTAGACATTTGTTCAGTGTCATTCAGAGCTCAGAGAGACGTGACCCTTGGCTTCATCCATCTTGCAGAGACTGAGTAAGGCACACCACTTCCTGGTTTTATAGTCCCTCCCCCTCTCTCCAGCAGGAAGTAGTGCCTTTTAACTTCAAGCCAAAGCTCCCAAGCCACCATTTGCGGTAAGTAGTGCCTTTCAACTTCAAGCCAACGCACCCAAGCCACCATTTCCAGTAAAAGTAGTGCCTTTCAACTTCAAGCCAAAGCACCCAAGCCACCATTTGCAGTAAGAAGTGCCTTTCAACTTCAAGCCAAAGCACCCAAGCCACCATTTGCAGTAAGAAGTGCCTTTCAACTTCAAGCCAAAGCACCCAAGCCACCATTTGCAGTAAGTAGTGCCTTTCAACTTCACCCAAGCCACCAGTTGCAGTAATAAGTGCTTTTCAACTTCAAGCCAAAACACCCAAGCCACCATTTGCAGTAAGTAGTGCCTTTCAACTTCAAGCCAAAGCTCCCAAGCCACCATTTGCGGTAAGTAGTGCCTTTCAACTTCAAGCCAAAGCACCCAAGCTACCATTTGCAGTAAGTAGTGCCTTTCAACTTCAAGCCAAAGCACCCAAGCCACCATTTGCAGTAAGTAGTGCCTTTCAACTTCAAGCCAAAGCACCCAAGCCACCATTTGCAGTAAGTAGTGCCTTTCAACTTCAAGCCAAAGCACCAAGCCACCATTTGCAGTAAGTAGTGCCTTTCAACTTCAAGCCAAAGCACACAAGCCACCATTTGCAGTACGTAGTGCCTTTCAACTTAAAGCCAAAGCACCCAAGCCACCATTTGCAGTAAGTAGTGCCTTTTAACTTCAAGCCAAAGCACCCAAACAACCATTTGCAGGCAGTGCCTTTTTACTTCAAACAAACCATATTTTCATTTTCAAACCACATTAAGGGGACTCACAGTTGAGTAGACATTTGTTCAGTGTTATTCAGAGCTCAGAGAGACGTGACCCTTTGTCTTCTTCCATCTTGCAGAGACTCAGTGAGGCACACCATTCCTGGTTTTATAGTCCCTCCCCTTCCCTCCAGCAGGGGCAGCAGAGAGAATGGGGAATTTTGTGAAAACATTAATATATCTCTAATTTTTCATCGACGGGAAAAATCCTCCGCACCCGGAAGGCGGAGGGGGGCTCTGAGCGAGGTGGCCAAAAATGACGGCCGTAGGTGGCGGCGTTCTGTCGGAAATCGCAGCACAGTGGGTCAAAAGCAGTCAAGATCAGAGTTTTAGTAATATAGATGCCCAGCACCTGTAGTGTTGGTTTCTCCATCACTACAGGAAGCAATCCTTTGTGACAAGAAATCCTTTGTGAGCATGATTAGCAAGTTTGCTGATGATACAAAAGTTAGTGGTTTTGCAGATAGTGAAGAAGATTGTGAACGATTGCAGCAGGATCTGGATTGATTGGCCAGGTGGGCGGAGGAATGGTTGATGGAATTTAATACAGAGAAATGTGAGGTGTTGCATTTTGGGACATAGAACAAGGGCAGGACCTATACAGTAAATGGTAGTCCTCTGGGTAGTGATGTAGAGCAGAGGGATCTAAATTTTTTACGAAGGCATCATGGGCGATCATCCAAAATTAGCACCTCGTTCCTGCTTTTTTCCCTTATCCCTTGATTCTGTTAGCCCAAAGAGCTATATCTAACTCTTGGCGGTTGACGTTTCGCGTCAGGACCCTTCTTCAAACTGAAGTGTCGTGACTCAAAACGTTGTCTATAAATATTATCCAGGGATACGGACAGAGCTGCTGAGTTACTCCAGCACTATGTTTCTTTTTATGTGGAAATGCAAGTTCATTTACAATCTGACAAATGGCAATCCAAGAATGGTATATTTTAAACCTGTACCTGCCTGGAGAGAGATTCTGCCCCAGGATGGTGTGGACTTCATTGTCAGCCATCAGCAGTTAAGAGGGATGTTAAATAATGATTTCAGATATGGCGGCTAATGTTAAAGCATTGCCTCGAGTCAAGTCTGGTCCTGACAGGAGCACTCAGGAGATGCTTCATATATTATTGTGCTGTCTGGCAACGGCCATTATCCCAGGCAATGTTTTCAGCTCAAACATAATGTAATCAGTGGAAATAAAATTAAACTAACCACCAACCCTTGAAAGCGCTCGTGTTTTGAAAAGAAAATTGAATAAAGTTTCACATCACTTCTGCTTGCGAAAATATGGTTGGACAGATTCGGCTTGCAACATCCTTCATTTCTGTGTGCCTATTTGTCTTTCTGTCCAATTTGGAATATAGAATAAAATATGGTTAGAAGGCATCTCAAAGTCAAACTATTCCCCTCCTTCTCTGGAAATGTTGTGAGATCAAGGACTTAATGCTTAATTAATTTATATTAATTTATAAATAAATGAGCCATAATACAAGGTACAGGTGCACAACCTTTTATCCGAAAGCCTTGGGACCAGACACTTTTCGTAATTCGGAATTTTTCGGCTTTCGGATTGGAAGATTTTTAGCGTAGATTTTAACGGCTGGCTCAGTGGTAGAGTGCTCGGCTCATATCCGCAAGGTCGCGAGTTTGCGCCTCGATCCCGGCAGTTACTCGATCGCGAGTTTGAGTCTTCAATGTAGTTTTTTCTTGCAGAATAGGAGAGAATAGGGAGGGTTAGGCTGGGATCATTCTCTGCGAGATGATCTTAGTGCGGGAGACAAGTGTAGGAGAGGTGTACTGACTGTGTGGGCAGAACTTTGGAAGTGATTGCCCACCATTCTCAAAAGTCGCTGTGTCTCCCTGTCCCTCCAACTCCAGAGGAATCCGCTCCCCGATGGGCCGCTACGGCGACAAGTGGCAGTTCGCCCACAGCCCGAGCTGCGCAACCCCAAGAACAAGACGTACCTTGCACACCATCAGCTTCTGCCCCTACGGGGAGCGTGTTCCTCTGGAGTTGGAGCGGGGCTGGGCTGGAGTTGCTGATCTGGGATCTCCGTGCTTGCAGTGGGCCTGGGGGTCAGTGTCCCGATGAGGGGGCGCAGCTCGGGCTGTGGGCGAACTGCCACTTGTCGCCGTAGCGGCCCATCGGGGAGCGGCTTCTGGTGGTCCTGACGTCTCTCAGCTCCTGTCCAGGGGGGTGGCCGGAGACGTCAGGACCAACAGGAACCCGCTCCCCGATGGGCCGCTACAGCGACAAGTGGCAGTTCGCCCACAGCCCAAGCTGCGCCCCCTCATCCGCAACCCGGGTTCCTCTGGAGTTGGAGTGGGGCTGGGCTAGAGTTGCTGCTGGCTGTGAGTCTCTGGGATCTCCGTGCTTGCAGTTGGTGTCCCGTTGGTCCTGACATCTCCGGCCACCCCCCTGGACAGGAGCTGAGACTGGGAACTGTACCGCCCTTGCGCCCTCCCTCTGTAACTGCAAACAACCCCACTCCCCTGCTCAAGTTCCCAGCCTCAGCTCCTGTACAGGGGGGTGGCCGGAGACGTCACAGCCCGAGCTGCGCCCCCTCATCCGCAACCCCAAGAATCCCCGATGGGCCGCTACGGCGACAAGTGGCAGTTCGCCCACAGCCCGAGCTGCGCAACCCCAAGAACAAGACGTACCTTGCACACCATCAGCTTCTGTCCCTAAGGGGAGCGTGTTCCTCTGGAGTTGGAACGGGGCTGGGCTGCTGCTGGCTGTGGGTCTCTGGGATCTCCGTGCTTGCAGTGGGCCTGGGGGTCGGTGTCCCATTGGTACTGACGTCTCCGGTGACTGGCACTGACCTGCTGGCATCGCCGACGTGAAGACAGTGCAAAGCCCCCGCACCGGTGCAATGGGCGGGGAGCTGGAGAGGGGAGGGAAGGGGTCACACACATGGCCGGGAAGCAGAGGGGTGTAGGTGGGGTGAAACTGAAGGGAGCGACAATCTGCTGCTGCCTGCCCGCTGAGTTAAAAAGTTCCCAAGCAAGACTCACGATACACTGTATATCGTGAGTCTACCGTCGGAACTTTTTAACTCAGCGGGCAGGCAGCAGAAGATTGTCAATTATTAACCCTCTCGCGCAATATACCCTCACCTTCTCTTTTATGAATGGGGATTTAGTTCCCCTTTCTTCGAGGACCGACCGGAGGTTCCGCTGTCACCTCTGCGGGTCGCCCTCGGTGAATGTTTTCAAGGACCTTTCTTCAAGGACCGAAAAAATGTCCGCTATTCGGAGCTTTTCGTTATTTGGATCCGGATAAAAGGTTGTGCACCTGTATCGGGTTCTGATCCTCATCTACATTGATGTCTATAGTTTGGGCACTCCAATTGGCCTCAATGCCTTATTTAGGGGGATATGTAGCTATTAAGCTATCGAAGATAGACACAAAATGCCGGAGTAACTCAGCGGTACAGGCAGCATCTCTGGAGAGAAGGAATGGGTGACGTTTTGGGTCGAGACCCTTCTTACTCCAGCATTTTGTGTCTATCTTTGGTTAAACCAACATCTGCAGTTCCTTCCTACACCCCTCCTCTCTCCATCCAAGTGTTAGAATGTGAAGCAAGTCTTGGTCAGACATAGCTGTGATACTTCAAGCTGTTCTTGAAACTCCAGTTATCTCCACCCTGTCAGCGAACAAAGATATTTAAAAAAATATCTGAAAATGCTGAAAATCTGAATTAAAGCAGGAAATGCTGGAAATGCTCGACATTTGACAGCATCTGTGGGAAAATGCTGCATATGTCCAAGATTCTTCATCAAAACTGGGAAAGAGAGGAACGTTTTAGGACATAAATTTCACGAATCTTTAAGAATCAGTAAGACACAATAACATGATGTTCCCTAGTTCCGACAAAGTATGTTAGACCTAAACGTTGACCCTGCTTCGCTTTCCACAGATGCTGCCTGACCTGCAGAGTATTTCCAGCATTTTCAGTTTTTATTTCCTCACAAACAAGACTCATTTCTGAATTGGCAGCACACTGAGGAGCCATCGTCAGTTGAATAAATGGAAATTGCTCAGGTGTGGGTAGGGAAATTGGTTGCGATACCAAACAAATGTATTATGTATTGGAGTTCTGCTCATATAATTAACATTTCCAACATCACCTTGGAATGTTATTTTCTTCTCCCACAGTTGACCAAGAATTTATTCCTTTGGGTTTCAGCAGATGTTATTCTTTAATTACATTGCTGCCTTTAAATCCAGCTAGATGGGAACTGCTGCTCATCTTTCCTCCCAACCTGACCATGAGTGACTATACGTATATTGAAAATCTCATTTATTATCTGCTGCTGGTGTGTTCAGGGCCTTTGTTAAGTAGTTTAGTGTCGGAAGGGATTTGCAGTGTGGCTACCCAAGGCTCCCTTGATTATATCCGACTGCGGTGCTCATGTGGTGCCTTGTCTACATGGAGAAGTCCGAAGCTGGAACTAAGCAGAACCTGTCCCCCTCTGGGCTGTGTGTACAAAACGTCTTGGCTGCCATCTTGATAAAGCCGATATACACACACTAGTTCGTTATGATTTCCTATCCATCGGCACCCCTGGCAGAACATGCCAGTTTGAGAGCAGCTTTAATACTAATATATATCCCTTCGAAAATCACAAGGTGGTTTAAAACAGCGAACTGGTATTTTACTCAGGTTTTTATCCTCCCCAGGCACAGGTTCCACTTGTCTGCCCAGAAACATCTTGCCCTCATGTCACACTGATTGTTCAGAGCCTTGAGATTTATGTCCAAAAGTCTTCTGAGAACAGATATCTTGATTTGCCATTCTAGTTTAGCCCTGTGCCAACTAGCCTTACTTGCTGACTAGATCTGAGGCAGCAAGAATCTCCAAGCTGATGAGTGAATCATCATTAAAAAAGACCCACTTAAACCAACAAGCTCAAACCGAATAAACCTGGAACTAAACAGAATAATAAGTAAAAATGGAATGAAGCCACTCTTCTCAGATTGAACGTAAGTGATTAACATCAGAATTGACAAACTCCTTAAATGGACCAAGACTAAGTGAACTGGCAAAAATCAATAAATCACCATGAACTTAAACTTTGGCAATTAGGTAATCATAAGATCATAAGTGATACGAGTAGAATTAGGCCAATCGGCCCGTCAAGTCTTATCCACCATTCAATCATGGCTGATCTATCTCTCCCTCCTAATCCCATTCTCCTGCGTTCTCCCCTTAACCTCTGACACCCGATCAGACAGGAGATTCGACAATGGAGATGCCTTCTGCTTAGATCCTCCCACATCTGGCTGCAGATGTGCACACAACTGTGGTATTCCAGAGCCTCTGCTGTAAAGCAGCCTTCAGCTGGGAACTGCCCATGGAGCCCAGCAAAAACTGTAATTAGTGTTTGTGCTGTTCCGTCTTGTAATTTTTGCAAAATAAAATTGTTAACCAAGTTACATTTTTCATGATTAGACTTTAGACTTTAGAGATACAGCGTGGAAACAAGAGGCTTCGGCCCACCGAGTCCGCGCAGACCAACGATCCCCATACACTAGTTCTATTATACACACTGGGGATAATTTCCGGATAATTAACCTACAAACCTACACGTCATTGGAGCGTGGGAGGAAACTGGAGCAACCGGGGAAATCTCATACGGTCACGGAGAAAACGTACAAACTCCGTACAGACAGCACCTGTAGTCATGATCGAACCGGGGTCTCTGGCGCTGCAAGGCAACAACTCTACTGCTGCACCACTGTGTCACCCTGAAGTTCCTGAGCTGCAGCAATTGTTAGAATTCATGGTAGAATTAGATAATAAAGAAGTGGAAATGTGATACTGAAGTCTATTGCACAGTTATATATATATTTTTAAACAAGTCCAGAATAATTTTGCATGTGAGTGTCTCAGACATACAAACATATCCAAACTCTGTTGGCAGTGAGTGAGCCTGGGGGGCAAGACCTCACTGACTGTCAATGCCATTCTGTGAGTGTAGTCAACGTATTGTGCTGGGATTGTCCATGGGCAGCACTGCTGATGTGTTGGGAGTGAGCGTCCCAGTGTATTACTGTGCCTGAGACCACGATGGAAAGAACCATGTGGCTCACAAACATTCACCTAATCACTGGTTGACAGGACATCTAGCCCACGAGGGGGATAGACACAAAATGCTGGAGTAACTCTGGAGAGAAGGAATGGGTGACGTTTCGGGGTGAGACCCTCCAGACTGAGAGTCAGGGGAGAAGGAGAGTAGAGATATGGAAGGATACGGTGTGAAAATGACAGATCAAAGCAGGCGATGGTCAAGGAAATGCAGAATGGTTCATTCACGAGGAGGTGTCAGTTCTCACACTCTATTCTCACATAGTAACAGTAAAGTTACATGTTGGAAACATGAAATCCCTTTGGGGATTCCTACAACTCTGGCCCAGTGCCACCACCAGGACAACGGGCCTTTATGGCCAAGTACTGACTTAAACAACCTGACCTTGAAAGGTACAAGATGGCAACAGAAAGACGGTAACTTTTGTGTACTGCTTCAGTGTGACTTACTAGGAGTCTTACACTCTTGTACTTAAGTAGATTGTGCCTATGTATAGTAAGATTTTTACTGAACTGTATGCAAAAAAGGAATTTCACTGTACCTTGGAAAATAAAATTCCATCAAACCTATCTGACATTCATTCCTTTGTTAAATAATGATATAAAATTTGTGGTTGAAAGCAATAATTAACCCCAGTGAATGTTGATTGTAGTGGACAGAAGCCACACAACTATGCAGGAGAAGAATGGAAATGTCTTTGTTTGGGGGGCGGGATACTCCAATCACAAAGCTTAGCCAGCTGTCGATATTGCTGGATATTTCTGATGTTTTGAAACATTATCAATCTTAAATAAGTTAAATTATTATACTATCCCATTGTAATTTTATACCAAATTGTGAAACACAAAAACAGTTTAAAAATAATTGCTGGCACATTGATGGAACAGATTCTGCAAGTGAGAGGTGAGGAATTGTGCAAGTTCAGGGGGGGGAGGGGGAGAGAGGGAGAGAGGGAGAGAGGGAGAGAGGGAGAGAGGAGAGAGGGGAGGAGGAGGGGAGGGAGGAGGAGGGAGGGAGGGAGGGGAGAGGGAGAGAGAGGAGAGAGGGAGAGGAGAGAGAGAGAGAGAGAGAAGAGAGGAGGAAGAGAGAGAGAGACGAGAGGAGAGAGAGAGGAGAGAGAGAGAGATATATATATATATATATATTAATTATATATATATAGTGGCTCTTTGGGCCACTATGCCCGTGCCGAGCATGATCCCAGAATATATTATATATATATATCTTGGCATCATGCTCGGCACGGGCATAGTGGCCCAAAGAGCCTCTTCCTGCGCTGTACTTTTGTATGTCCTATGAACAACACTAACATAAAATAGAACCTCCCTGTGTCTGTGCTTTGCCCTGAAAGCATTTAGAGATGTGGATGTACAGAGAAGCATTTGTACACTGGGCTTAGTTCCACCAGCACAGCAGATACCGAGACATTTAAAACTTTATCTAAGTTTGCTATTCTAAAATGCACTGTTATAACTACTGGGATGTTTACCATCAGGAATGTAATTGAAAACTGTGATTTGGTCACATTAAAATTGAAATGGTAATATCCCTGAGGGAGAAAATGTTGTCATTTGCTAAGATGAATAAAAAGGAAGTTATATAAAGTGTGTTGGATCAAAGGCAATTCTGCAACAACAAACAGGAGTTTGTTGCTCCAGCAGTTTTTTCTGTTTGAGATTCCTGCATCTGTCGTCTCTTGTGTCAGCAATTCTGCAGTTTCTATTGGGTGTGGTGGTGTGATTCCACCTTCAACGTGAACCCTTGGCCACTTCAGTCAGCAACAGTGAGTTGGTTATTTGCCAGCAGGCATTTATAGCTTCATGTGTTCTACGAGCAGAATTAGGCCATTTGACCCATCAAGTCTACTCTGCTATTCAATCATGGCTGATCTATCTTTCCCTCTCAATCCCATTCTCCTGCCTTCACCCCCATGACCCCCGACACCCGACACCCCACACCCCCCCACACCCCCCACACCCCCCACACCCCCCACACACCCCACACACCCCACACACCCACACACCCACACACACACACACACACACACACACACACACACACACACACAGTAGGCAGTGCCAGAGATGCTGCCGTATAGCGTCAGTCCCGGCTTCTATGGTCATTGCCTGTATGGAGTTTGTACGTTCTCCCCATGGTTTCCACCCGGTGCTCCGGTTTCCTCCCACATTTCAAAGACGTACAGATTTGTAGGTTAATTGGCTTCAGTAAAAATTGTAAATTGTCCATGTGTGCAGGATAGTGTTAGTGTACGAGGTTCGCTGGTCGGCGTGGACTTGATGGGCCGAAGGGCCTGTTTCTGTGTTGTCGACTGTGGTGTGCTAAGACAAGAAAGAGGGAATATTGCTTGATCATATCGTCACTATGCGGGTCATTTTAGCTTTAATTCAAGGTTGCTGTTTGACCTCATTGATATAGGCTTGCCTGTTTTAGATTAAACTAGACCAAGTGCAGACCCGTTGGGTCTGTTTCCCCAATGGCGTTTGCGGGGGAGGGGGGGGCTGAGGCATCACACTCACATTAACCACTCCCCCAAACACACAGGTGGGGGGAGGGGGGGTGAGAAGAGGGGAGGGAGGGGAGAGGAGAAGGAGGAAACGGGACAGATTTGGGAGGGAAAGGAGAGCGTGGTAGGGGGTGAGAGAGGGGGATGGGGAGAGAGATGTGGGTGAGGGGGGGGGAGGGAGGGGAGGAGGGAGGGAAGGGGAGAGGGATTGGTGGAGAGAGGGGAAAGAGTGGGGAGGGAGAGTGGAGGGGGAAGGGGGGAGAGAAGTGAAGAAAGGGAGGAGAGGGATGGGGAGGGGAGAGAGATGTGGGGGGGGGATGGGGACGGAGAGGAGGAGGGAGGGGTAAGAGTGTGGAGGGAGGGGGAAGTGTGGAGGGAGGGGGAGAGAGGTGGGGGGAGAGGGGGGAAAGAGTGGGGAGGGATAGTGGGAGGGGGAGAGGTGGAAGAGTGGGGAGGGTCAGAGGGGTAGGGGGAAGGGGTGTGGGGGGAGAGGGGAGGGAGGGGAAGGGAGGGAGAGAGAGGGGTGGGGGAGGGAAAGGGGTGGGGTGAGGGAGAGAAGTGGAAGAGTGGGGGGGAGGGGTAGGGGGAGTGGTGGAAGAGGGACAGAGGGGTAGGGGGAAGGGGGTGGGGGGGAGAGAGGGAAGGGGATAGGGTAGAGAGTGAAGGGGGGTGGGGGAGAGAGGGATGGGTGGGAGAGGGAGAGGGGTGAGAAGAGGGAAACTTAGAAACATAGAAATCAGGTGCAGGAGTAGGCCATTCGGCCCTTCGAGCCTGCACCTCCAGTCAATATGATCATGGCTGATCATCCAACTCAGTATCCTGTACCTGCCTTCTCTCCACACCCCCTGATCCCTTTAGCCACAAGGGCCACATCTAACTCCCTCTTAAATATAGCCAATGAACAGGCCTCAACTACCTTCTGTGGCAGTGAATTCCAGAGATTCACCACTCTCTGTGTGAAAAATGTTTTTCTCATCTCGGTCCTAGAAGATTCCCCCCTTATCCTTAAACTGTTTTGGACTTCCCCAACATCGGTTTCTATAAGATCCCCCCTCAATCTTCTAAAATCTAGCGAGTACAAGCCGAGTCTATCCAGTCTTTCTTCATATGAAAGTCCTGACATCTCAGGAATCAGTCTGGTGAACCTTCTCTGTACTCCCTCTATGGCAAGAATGTCTTTGAGCATTGGGCATTGTGACATCACACAATGGAACGTTCACCATGGGCTGGGGCTCCTGCAAAGGCATATGTAAATGGATCCATTCCGATTGGACATATGTGAACATTGGGCATTGTGACATCACACGATGGAACGAATCAAAAGGAAGAAAGGCAGCGGCAGCCGGCCGGACGGACGGCAGGCGGCAGCCACAGACTTTTATATAATAACTAGACCAAGTGCAGACCCGTTGGGTCTGTTTCCCCAACGGCGTTTGCGGGTGGGGAGGGGGGGGTTTGGGGGGGCTGCGACATCACACTCACATTAACCACACCCCAAACACACAGGTGGGGGGAGGGGGGTAAGAAGAGGGGAAGGAGGGGAGAGGAGGAGGAGGAAACGGGTCAGATTTGGGAGGGAAAGGAGAGCGGGGTAGGGGTTGAGAGAGGGGGATGGGGAGAGAGATGTGTGGGAGGGGAGGGATGGGGAGGGAGGGGAGGAGGGAGGGAGGGGGAGAGGTGTGGGGGGAGAGAGGGGAAAAAAGTGGGGAGGGAGAGTGGAGGGGGAAGGGGGAGAGAAGTGGAAGAGTGGGATGGGAGGGGTAGGGGGAGTGGTGGAAGAGGGACAGAGGGATTGGGGAAGGGGGCGGGGGGAGAGGGACGGGGGTGGGGTAGAGAGTGAAGGGGGGTGGGGGAGAGAGGGATGGGTGAGGAGAGGGAAACATAGAAACATAAGATTCTATAAGATCACCCCTCAATCTTCTAAATTCTAGCGAGTACAAGCCGAGTCTATCCAGTCTTTCTTCATATGAAAGTCCTGACATCCCAGGAATCAGTCTGGCGAACCTTCTCTGTACTCCCTCTATGGCAAGAATGTCTTTGGGCATTGGGCATTGTGACATCACACGATGACACGGTCAACAGGGGCTGGGGCTGGTGCAAAGGCATATGTAAATGGAGCCATCCCGATTGGACATATGCGAGCATTGGGCATTGTGACATCACATGATGGAAATGAATCAAAAGGCAGACAGGCAGCCGGACGGACGGCAGGCGGCAGCCACAGACTTTTATATAATAGATAGATAGAAGATAAACATCCTACTCTCGCTAAATTCTTCTGTGTCTATGTGGCGCTTTTGTGGAAAGACAATAATCTTTAGCGTGGATGTTCCGTGGGAAAACACAGACAAGCAGGTTTCAAAGTGCAATGAAATCACTTTGTTGAACGCTAGACGCCAGAGGAGAAAATGGCTGAGTTGTGCTTTAAATAGATCGTTGCAGTGAATGGGGCATAATGAATAGCTGCTTCCCCCTGAGTGTTGCATGAAATCTTCTTAATCGAGCTGGTGAGGGTGAAAATGGTCATTGCATGAAAATCGACACTAACAGTGAACACTGTGCAAGCAAAAGATTGTATGCCTGCTATTTATGCATAAACTCCAGGTACAATTTTTGCAAGCCCTGCAAAAATCACAATTCAAGCGTTTTTTTCAAAAAATTACAAACAGAAGAATTTGCTTACAATTGCTGTACAACTTGCTCCCATTTCTAAAGATAGACACAAAATGTTGGAGTAACTCAGCGGGTCAGGCGATGTTTTGGGTCAGGGTTCCAACCCGAATCATCACCTTTCCATGTTCTCCAGAGATGCTGCCTGACCGGCTGAGTTACTCCAGCACTTTGTGTCCATCTTTGGTATAAACCAGTGTCTGCAGTTCCTTGTGATTACATTGATCTCATTTTTAACCTGTATTTTTATGAATGTCTTTCCCTCCATATAGTAGCTTTTGCATGGGGTTTGATTGGGTGAACATGGTGATGTTACACATAGCTGGTGGCTCTCCCACTTCAAACATGTCTGACAGCAGAGGAAAAAGTGAAGAAATAAGCCATGCCTTTATTTTCATTGGCCTTGATGAATCTGGCAGGTTTATAGGGGAACCGTTGCCAATAGCATGAGAGCTCTGCGTCAAGAACCAGGGTGCCAATGCCCATCTGACATCAAGTATCTAAACAGCTTGTACATATTCTGGATCTTGCACATGATCCCACAGGGTTTCTCTCCCCTTCTTTGCAAACCAAGGCATTGGCAGCAGCCTAAGGATCAAGGCTTCAGTGTTATTTAGGAAATCTATCTGTCATCTCACCAGGTAATTTGCATTCTCGTTTCCTGAAGCAAGTGGGAATGCTTACATTCATCTGTGAAGATTATTCTAGAGGACAAATAGGATGTTTTACATCCTTTTTCCACACACGGTTTGCAGAAGTAACTAATCCTCTATTATTTATCCATTCTACAGACTTTGTTGAAGTAGAAATATTCTAAAGAACCATGTGTATGAAGGAACTGCAGATGCTGGTTTAAATTGAAGATAGACACAAAATGCCGGAGTAACTCAGCGGGACAGGCAGCATCTCTGGAGAGAACGAATGGGTGACATTTCGGGTCGAGACCCTTCTTCAGACCTATACCATGTTCTCCAGAGATGTTGTCGGACCTGCTGAGTTACTCCAGCATTTTGAGTCCGTTTTGGAAATAATGGATCCCACAAAATATACGCAAATCGGAAGTTCCTGGCATTCTCTTTAAGTAATATCAAAACCCTCGTTTAATTTCTTTGGTTCAGGAGGCAGACTTTACATTTCCTTAGCTCCATTACTTTGTTTGTATTACTAACAATATAAACTCACTGGTGCAAAACTAATCAGAAGCATTGGTTTAGTTGAAGAAACACCTGATCTCTTTAGATTAAAATTATAGGCAACTCAGCAGGATATCTGCCATGCAGGAAATGCAATCAAAAGCATTGGCATGACATATTTCTATTCTGAACAAATGCCTTCTTTCTAATTTTAAATTCTCCTGCCTGATAGTCACGTAATTTAGTGTATAACGAATGTGAAAATGAGTAAAGAGACCCAGATAATTCTAGGTCTCATTCCCTGTTTTAATTCCCTATTTGTATGCAGTTCACTCCCCAGTCCTCTGGGAATTTTGAATTTAATGATTTGGAAAATTCCCTTGTTCTTATGTAACATAGCATTAAACAATGCTATTTTAACCCAAAATACTTGTTCATTTTAGATGACGGTTTTTTTTAAATGCACTTAAACCTCTTACTTTATGTATTGAACTTTCAGTAACCCCTCTCACACTGTACGTTGCACATTTCCAACTTGTGTTACTCATGTACATTAGTTTTGAGACTAGACGTTTCAGCAAGGAATAGGGAGAATTCAAAGTGTTATTACTATTCTATGAGTTTCAAAGTGTTATTACTATTCTATGAATTTCCATCGGCCAAGAGGAGTGAACATGTAATTGCTCATTATAGGTAAGCTATTTCATTCTCACCAGGTTAGTTCACGGGGTACCTGGAATTATTGTCCCCTTGCTGTGACAGAAATTGATAAATATTAGAAAAACGATGGGAGTTGATATGAATGAAACTGATCCTAGTTCCTTTTGTTTCGTTTGTCTGGGTTGGGGTAAGAAAGGGTAGAAGATGTCTAGATGGCTGGGGAAAGGAAACTCTCCGCTCTGTAATATTTACGTTGCGTAAAGAGTCATTAATGCATTCTGATTGAACTGGCACTGGAACTGACTCACTTGTGCTGAGAAAACACAAGCAAAACTCCGTGACGAAGTGATTAAGGTAAGCAGCCAGATCTCAAAATGAATCCTTCAATTAATTGGAATCAAATAGAAAGTGTTTTGTATAAACTGTGGCACCTTAGGATTAATCCATTTCAAGGGGAGAATGGGAGAGGTAAAGTATTTGGAGTGTTTCGTTCAGTTTTAGGAAGGATGTTAAGCTGGAAAGTGCAGAGAAGATCTCTGAGCATTTGTCAGGACTTGAGGGCTTGAGCTATAGACAGTAGACAATAGACAATAGGTGCAGTAGGCCATTCCGCCCTTCGAGCCAGCACCGCCATTCAATGTGATCATGGCTGATCATCCCCAATTAATACCCCGTTCCTGCCTTTTCCCCGTATCCCCTGACTCCGCTATCTTTAAGAGCCCTATCTCTTGAAAGTACCCAGAGAACTGGCCTCTACCGCCCTCTGAGGCAGAGAACTCCACAGACTCACAACTCTCTGCGAGAAAAAGTGTTTCCTCGTCTCTGTTCTAAATGGCTTACTCCTTATTCTTAAACTGTGGCCCCTGTTTCTGGACTACCCAACATCGGGAACATGTTTCCTGCCTCTAGCGTGTCCAAATCCTTAACAATCTTACAAGTTTCAATAAGATCCCCTCTCATCTTTCTAAACTCCAGAGTGTATAAGCCCAGCTGCTCCATTCTCTCAGCATATGACAGTTCCAACATCCCGGGAATTAACCTTGTAAACCTACGCTGCACTCCCTCAATAGCAAGAATGTCCTTCCTCAAATTAGGGGACCAAAACTGCAAACAATACTCCAGGTGTGGTCTCACTGGGGCCCTGTACAACTGCAAAAGGACCTCTTTGCTCCTATACTTGATTCCTCTTGCTATAAAGGCCAACATGCCATTTCTTCACTGCCTGCTGTACCTGCATACTTACTTTCATAGACTGATGAACAAGGACCCCCCAGATCCCGTTGTACTTCTCCTTTTCCCAACGACGCCATTTAGATAGTAATCTGCTGTCCTGTTTTTGATACCAAAGTGGATAACCTCACATTTATCCACATTAAACTTCATCTGCCATGCATCTGCGCACTCCTCCAACCTGTCCAAGTCACCCTGCATTCTCATAGCATCCTCCTCACAGTTCACACTGCCACCCAGCTTTGTGTCATCTGCAAATCTGCTAATGTTACTGTTAGGTATGTGATAATTAGCATATGTAATTAGTGTCTTGTGATATGTTGTGCAAGTACGCATGTGCAGGGGAGACTCAAGGTGGCATCCTGCAGTAAAGAAGCTTGTATGATTACTCCCGTATCCGAGCCTTTATTCAAGTGTTCCAAGCATCCAAATACACAACAATTGGCGACGAGGATAAAAGAACGAAGATAAGAACAAGGCCAGCAAGAAGAATCGAAAACAAGTTTAAAAATAGTAGTATTTGGAAACAAAGTGGAACAGCGCCAAGCCAAAAAGAAAAAAAGGTAGGAACGGGAAGCAATAGCTCAGGGAAGAGCTAGGAAAACAAGCAGGGGCAGTAAGGGTCACCGAGCACAGTGTCAGCTTACCTGGAATGTATCCAGGGCTGTGCAGCCCACAGCCAAGCCCAAGCAGCAGCCACAGATGTCGGGTGGGGGCCTAGTACCGTGAAGGCCACGGACAGGTCTGGAAAAGCCACCGACAAAAGAGGACCGTGTAGCCCACGGCCAGCCACAGTAGAAGCCACCAGCGTTGGGTGAGGGCCTCGTACCGTGTAGGCCACGGACAGGTCCAGAGAGCCACCGACAGAAGCTGAGTCTTCAGCCCAACCGGGAACAGTCAGCCCGGTGAGGGGAGAAAGTAGAGAAAGCCCGGTCTGGAGCAGAGTCAGCCCGACCGTGAGCCGAAAAGTGGACAGGCCCGCGAGAGAAGCGGAGAGAAGCCGAGAGCCGTGAAAGCCCGGTCGCAAGGGACGGCCGAGAGTGGAGAAAGCTGAGAAAGCTGAGAGGCACAGTCCCGATGCTTGGAGCAGCGGGGACCAGCAGCAGAAACGAGCAGCGACTCACCTTCACCTTCCGCAGGGTGACCACGGGAGCCAGCGATGAGCCGTGCAGCGGGTCCATTAGCAGCCAGGAGGGCTGTGGAGACAGCAGGCAGGCAAGTCGGCGGAACAGTGGTGGAGAGGAAGGTCAGCAGGTCAGCAGGCAAGCAGGCCAGCAAAGCAGCAACAGCCAGCCCGGGAAGCCAGCAAAAGCCAGCCTGGAAGGCCAGCCCGTGGAGTCAGCGAGAGCCAGCGGAGGCAATAGCAACAGCTGAGCCAGCAGCAGCATCGGAGGTCCGGAGTGGCCAGCGGTGTTTAGAAGTAACAG
Organism: Amblyraja radiata; assembly: GCF_010909765.2. Classification (NCBI taxonomy): domain Eukaryota; kingdom Metazoa; phylum Chordata; class Chondrichthyes; order Rajiformes; family Rajidae; genus Amblyraja; species Amblyraja radiata. Next base: position 13,305,582 of record NC_045984.1, read on the forward strand.
TGAAGCCCCGGGGGGGAGCCAGCTAAAGCAGCAGTGGAAGTCCGGTGAGACCAACAGCAAAAGTACCGGTGGGGACAGCTCGAGAGGTCAAGAATACACCAGAGTCCACAGCAAAGATACTAGAGCATCTTTGGTCCACAGGCCGCAAGCTGGAGCAGTGAAATCCTTCACAATAAAACTGTGATGCATTGTCACAGTAAAACAGGACTGTTGGATGTGTAATGCATTGGACTGTTATCAATAATTTAAGTAAATCTATGTGCATAGGAAGAATATGTTTAAAATGTTCTAGTTGCTATTAACAGAAAATGTTGGTTAATAGTATAAATCTGTTATTATAAGATTAAGTAAGAGACAGTGATTGTTGCTAAAGCTAATTAATACAGAACTGTGTTATCCAGGGCAGAAGCCAGTGTTTTGGCTGTACAGGAGATATGTGTTTTCTTATCTTGAGGTAAGCAGTGTTTTGTCTGTACAAGAGCACCTGAATAGGGCACCTGGATAGCAACAGGGAGCATGGCTATTCAATGGATAGGAAAATGGCCCCAGTTAGATTCTGGGTGCAATTTTGAGAAATGGACTGAAGTCTTGGAGGCTTTGTTCATTTCCAATGATATCACTACAGAGGAGAAGAAGAGAGCATGGTTCATATTAGGCTTAGGAAGAGAGAATTATCACACCTTCCGTACGTTACTGCTGCCAGCAGCACCCACGGATAAAACGTATGAGGAGTGTAAGGAGGTATTAATGGCTCATTTCTCGCCAAAACCTCCAAGGGCATCCAGAGGCAAGGAGCCTGAACTAAAGATGGCAGGGAGTCCCTCAAAGGACACAAGTCAAGTGCAAATGGACACAAGTCAAGTGCAAAGGGACACAAGTCAAGTGCAAAGGGACACAAGTCAAGTGCCAAGTGACGAAGGTCAAGTGCAGAGGGAAAAGGCCAAAGGGAAAAGGCAAAGGAAAAGGAGTCAAAGGAAAAGGGAAATTGCCATCCAAAGAGCAACCCTAGTTATTCAAGCTGCATTCAGGGGTATGAAGGTACGGAGAGAGAGCCGGAACAAACAGAAGGCAGCAACGGTAATACAAGCAGCATCTAGAATGCATAGAGTATACCGTCAATACAAGGCAATGAGAAGGGCAGCTATAATAGTGCAAACCCATTATAGGGCACACTTTCAAATGGTAAGTGATCTCAAAACTTACATGAAGGTACGCAGCAGTGTTGTACTGCTTCAAGCAGCCTACCGAGGAGTGCTTGTTCGAAAGCAATTGCGGTGCATGCACAAATCTGCCAAGGTCATACAGACTTATTATCAGATGCATAAACAGCGTCAGTATTTTAAGAAACTACGCTGGTCTGCCATTGCGATACAGCAACGATACAGAGCTTGCCAGATAAGAAAGGTCTAAGTGAGACAGTATAATAGTTTGAGAAAAGCAGTGGTTTGTATTCAAGCCTTATTCCGCGGGATCAAAGCCAGAGTATTGGTTGAGAAAATCAAGGCAGCATGCTGTATTAAGTCATTCATAAGAATGTGCATTACAAGAAAGCATTTCTTGATGCAAAAGGCGGCTGTAGTCACTCTGCAAGCAGCATACCGTGGTTACCGATTACGGGTACACTACAAAGCTGTGCGTCAAGCAGTCATTTCGATCCAGAGATGGTACAAAGCATGCAAAATAGGGCATTCCCAGTTTGTGCAATATCAGTCAATGAGGGATGCAACTATTACCATTCAGACTGCCTACAAGAGTATGGTGGTTAGGCAGTGGGTTAAGCAAAAGAGAGCTACTGTAAAAGGTCAGTCAGTACTCCGTGGGAGTTGGTATCGGAAAGACTTAAAAAGACAAATAAAGGCACAACAGAAAAGGCTGAAACGATACAAAAGGCTTAAACGATATAGGAAAGACTTCCTCAAACGGAAAGATACAACAATTGTAGTGCAGTCTCACTACCATGCTTATAAAGCAAGAAAACTAAACAGAGCACAAATCAAAGCCAGTGTTGTAGTGAAAAGACAATATAGATCTTACTCGATGAAGAACCAGAGATGTGACTTAAGTGGACAAATAGATAAACAACAGAAAAGGCTTAAATGATACAAAATGATATAAAAGGCTTAAACAATATAGGAAAGCCAATGAAAGACAATATAGATCTTACTTGATGAAGAACCAGAGATGTGACTTAAGTGGACAAATAGATAAACTACAGAAAAAGCTTAAACTATACAAAAGGCTTAAACGATATAGGAAAGCCAGTGTTGTATTGCAAAGACAATATAGATCCTACTTATTGATAAAGAACCAGAAAGATGACTTAAGAAGACGAGTAGATGAACAACAGAAAAGGCTTGAACGATGCAAGGAAAGGTTGAATAAATGTGTGACAATGAGTAGAAAGCGGCTAATAGAAAAGTCTAAAGAAGAGAGGTGGTCGGTCAAGACAAAAGTATGCAGGACCGATTGCGATTAGTACACTTCACTATAGTCCAGCATGGAGCCTCCTTCACTGAGCAATGGACAAAGGGTTATGCATTGCAGAATCTCATGAAATACCAAGAGCAGATAAGTAAGCAGAGAATGGAAATTGAACAGCAGAGGAAGCTGCTAGAAAACGAAAACTTGCAGCCATGGGTCAGATCCCACCTACAAAGAGGAAAAGAAAACAAATACATGAACCAGAAAATGATAACTCATAACGCAAGGGGTAATGTATTTGGTTTAAGTATAATACCATGGTGCAACAGTGTATTATTCAATGATAAGTAGGAAAAGAGCAGATACCGTACAGGTGAAATGGACTTAAAAGGGGAGGAGTGCGGTGTATGTAATAGAAATGGTATTACCTGCCTCCAAGTTAAAGGGGGAGGAGTGTTGAGTATGTATGTGATAATTAGCATATGTAATTAGTGTCTTGTGATATCTTGTGCAAGTACGCATGTGCAGGGGGAGACTCAAGGTGGCGTGCTGCAGTAAAGAAGCTTGTATGATTCCTCCCGTGTCCGAGCCTTATTGCAAGACTGTTCCAAGCATCCAAATACACAAGTTACTTTGAAAGATTGGGAGTGGTTGGGAAAGCTAGGACTTTATTTCTTGGAGCGCAGGAGATTGAGGGGTGATCTTATCGAGGTGTATAAGATCATGACGGGAATACGTGGGGTAATTGCACAGTCCTTTAGCCAGAGTAGGGGGATTCTAGAGGATATATGTTTAAGGTGAGAGGGTAAATATTTAAAAGGAACTCGAGGGCCAACTTTGCACACAGAGGGTCGTGGGTATATGGAACGAGCTGCGAGAGGAGGTAGTTGAAGCAGGTACTATAACAACATTTAGAAGACGGACAGGCATATGGATAGAAAGACAGATGGACAGGTACATGGATAGCAGTGATAGAGGGTTTAGAGGGATATGAGCCAAATGCAGGTAGGTGGGACTAGTGTAGTTGGTGCATCTTGGTTAGCACGAGCAAGTTGGGCCAAAAGGCCTGTTTCCATTCTGTATGTCTCTATGAGGTAAACTGGTTTTAACGCGCACCAGTGGCTCTGTTCAAGGGTTAAAGTGCATCACTAGGATGACAACAATGTTATATATGACCTGCCATATCTCCTTAATTTATTAGAACCAACAGATTGATATTAATGTCTGCAGTGCAGTTAATGGGTTTTGCAATTATTCATCCATTCAGCACAAAGTCTGCCTCGTCCAACTATAGGCTAAAACACTTCAATCAGTTTGGAACCTGACTTTCATACAACCAACTGCCCAACCCTTGTGTTCCACTTAAACCCTGCAGTGTTACAGCTTCACCCTGCACCTTGCTCACATCGTCAAGCACAAGAGGTTGGAGCAAATGACCTTGTCCATGGAGCCACAGCGGGTGGGAGGAAGGGAGGGGTGACAGAGAAAGCCCGTCAATGCCTCTACGTCCTTAGTAGATTGAGGAGATTCGATATGCCATCAAATACTTTCTTGAGCTTCTGCAGGTGTACAATAGGGAGCATATTGACTGGTTGCATCACGGCCTGGCTCGGCAACTCGAATGCCCAGGAACGAAGAAGATCGCAAAAAGTGGTTCTGACCTCCACACCATCCAAGGGGTCTACACGAGTTACGTCCTCAAAAAGGCAGCCAGCATTGTCAGTGACCCACACACCCCTGGCCACACACTCAGGTCACTCCTGCCTTCGGGAAGAAGGTACAGGAGCCTGAAAACTGTTCTTCCCCGCAACCACCATGCTATAAAACACTACAACCTCCTAATAAGCTCCAAACTGCATAGACTTTGGAACATTGCATTGGGGGGGGGGGGGGGGGGGGGGGGGTCTGTCTACCTGTCTCTTTTTCTCTCTCTATTGGTTGTGCTGCTGCAAGTAAGAAATTAATTGTTCTGTTTTGGGATATATGACAATAACAAACTTTTGACTCGAGACATGATCACTGTCACCTTCTGTCCCATTCTTGCCTGGATGCACGCATCCTGTTGCTGCCTCTTCCAAAAATGTGGGGCATGAGATCATGGGTTTGATCATGGTGGAGTACAGTTCTGTCCCCTGTGGGGGTGGGGGTGGGGGTGAGGGGGGGGGGAGGGGAGGAGGGGTGGACACCACTCGGGCCGTTGAATGGCATTGAGGAGCTGGTTTTCTACCTTCTCATGAATTGAGGTCAAGTCTACAGACATGACCACTACAAGGAGGAGAGCAGCATTACACAGAAAACGAGTACATTTCTGTGTATCACCACATCTTTTTTTTACCTTCTTTCAACACTTTTTTTTTAAAGAAAATTTGAAAGAAGATAGTAAATTCTTGAGGACAGAAGGAACTGCAGATGCTGGTTTACTAAAAAAAACCCCACAAAGTGCTGGGAGTAACTCAGTGGGTCAGACAGCATTTCCGTGGGTCAGACACAGATAGGTGACATTTCAAAAGGTTCCAGACTTGAAACGTCATCTGTCCATGTCCTCCAGAAGGTTCTTGCATGGTAATAATCACATTTCAGGGCAAAGGTGAACACAGTCCGAAGGATGAGTCAAGAAAGACAAATTCTGAAATTGTGAGGTTTCATGTTAGATCACATTTCGAGTGGGAATCAAGGATCTTTCTTCCATTTAGAGTCACAGAGTGATGCAGTGTGGAAACAGGCCCTTCGGCCCAACTTGCCCACACCGGCCAACAATGTCCCAGCTACACTAGTCCCACTTGCCTACACTTGGTCCATATCCCTCCAAACTGTCCTATCCATGTACCCGTCCAACTGTTTCTTAAATGATGGGATATTCCCAGCCTCAACTACCGCCTCTGGCAGCTTGTTCCATACACCCACCATCCTTTGTGCGAAAAAGGTACCTAGGAAAAAGGATTCCTATTAAATCCTTCCCCCTTCACCTATGTCCTCTGGTCCTCAATCCCCCTTCTCTGGGCAAGAGACTGTGCATCTACCCGATCTATTCCTCTCATAATTTTGTATACCTCTATAAGATCACCACTCATCCTCCTGCACTCCATGGAATAGAGACCCAGCCTACTCAGCCTCTCCCTATAGCTTACACCCTCTAGGCCTGGCAACATCCTCACAAATGTTTTCTGAACCCTTCCAAGCCCGACAATATCTTTTGTATGACATGGTGTCCAGAACTGAACACAATATTCTTAATGCGGTCTCACCAAAATCTTATAGAACTGCAACATGACCTCCCAGCTTCTATGCTCAATACTCTGACTGATGAAGGCCAAAGAGCCAAAAGCCTTTTTGACCACCTTATCCACCTGCAACTCGACCTTCGAGGAACCATGCACCTGTAGATCCCTCTGCTCCACAACCCAGTGGCCTACCATTTACTCTGTAGGTGTTGCCCTTGTTTGACGTCCCAAAATGCAATGCCTCACACTTCACTGTATTAAATTCCATCGACCGTTCCTCCGCCCACCTGGCCAATCGATCCAGATCCTGCTGCAATCGTTCACAACCATCTTCACTTTCTGCAAAACCACTCGCTTTTGCATCATCTGGGTTGTTTGTTAGTGCCTAATAGAATCCAAGTACTGACTTGTAAAACAACAGATGACCCTTAGCTTGTGACAATTTATTGTTTTAAATTTCTGTTATTCAGAGGTATAATCTATTTCCTACTTTTACTGATTATATAAGGAATACCCACACAGTGGCTAACTCCTGCCACTGATTGAATTACCAAGGACTCTACAATCACAGTTTATCAAATTCAAATTGAAAGCAAATTTATTCAAATTGAGTACTTCCTGTGGGCACTTTAGGATGAGCTATTTTCAGTGACCATATCTGGGCAGTGAGAAGGAATTGAGGAGCCATTAGCTTTACTCAGTGTGGAAACATTTGGCTAAATGTCCTGGGGTTCAAAATGGAATTGGATTTGTGCCAACCATTCATTACCCAGCAAAGACTCTCAAGGGTTGGTTCAAAAATGAATTATTTCAATTGCTCTCTCTGGTTCCAGAAGCTGCTGGTCTTTAGTCCAGCCAAGTTTCATCTGGGGAGTCCTGCTTTACGTGAAACCGGATTTATGGGTCTTGCTGGCTTCAGAGTGACTTAATTTTTTTAATTACTTTCCACATCTTCTGTTGGCATTGCCAAGATATTTTGAAATCACAGCTGTTAGTTACCAATTGGGAGTCGTTGGCATATTACATGTTCTCTTCATTCTTGGAAATGGGATATAAAGTCCTCTGCAAGCCTTAAATTTGTCTACTCACTCCCTGTGCCTCTTGCTGTTCTCCTAAACTTACATTACTAATAACAAACCTTACTTGACTACCTGTCCTAAGATCTCCTCAGAGAGATACAAAATGCTGGAGGAAGCCAACGGGACAGATTGCAACTCTGGAGTGAAGGAATGGTCGACGTTTCAGGTTGCGACCCTTCTTTAGTCAGAAGAAAGGTCTCAACCCGAGACGTCACCCGTATCTTCTTCAGTCTGAAGAAGCGCCTCGATTCGAAAACATCACCCATTTCTTCTTTAGTCTGAAGAAGGGTCTCGATCCGAAACGCCACCCATTCCTTCTCTCCAGAGAGACTGTCTGTCCCTCTGAGTTACTCGTGCATTTTGTGTCTATCTTCGGTGTAAACCAGCATCGGCAGTTCCTTCCAACATTTAAGATCTCCTCAAGTGGTTTGATGCCAAATATTGTTTGCAATCCTGGGATGTATTTGTAGGAACATACGGGAAAATGGTGTTGCCAAATGTTCAATTGTACTACGTGGCATTAAATTGCCTTCTAGTTAAGATTCCTCCAAGCCATTGATTAGTAGTCAATGACACAGCCCATAACATGGCCATGTGGCCATCAAACCATTGCCAGCCCTCTGAAAGACCTGTCAATATATCCTACTCTTCCTCCACATCGCCTACTTGAGATCGAACCTGTTTCCACCACACGTCCAAGCCATAATAATTTCTTACGTCAAAAGATTCACATCCGCTGCCCAATTGTTTTATTTCATGACCTCCAGTTTCCACTCTTAACAAAGCCCCTAGGAAATTTGAAGCACCTCCAACTCTTGTTACATCTGTGCTAAACTTCTCTGCTCCAAGAAAATGCTTCTTGGACTCAAGACAGGCATGTAAACCTTGTACCCTCAGATTAATAGTCTGATGCCTCATTGCCCATTCATAATGCGTTGCATTCATGTTAATCCCAAACAATAAATGGAGCCAGCTGTGTAACCTTCTCTGCTTCATACACATAGCCACCATTTACACAAAGTTACAACGATGAATGCTCATTTCAAATTTATTTATTAGTTTCTCTGCAGACGTTTCTGGGGTACAACCTTGTTCAACCAGTGAAAAAAGCAGTGTAGTCCTTGAAATAGTGACCTAAGTGACAATGGTGTAGTGTTTAATATCTATGTTAAGCAGTAAATTATTCACAACTGAACAGTTCCTTAAACCAAACACCGCTGTGCCGGCTGCTCGCTCATTGATTTCAGTTAAAATCTTCTGACAGCCACCAATTAATTTAGTTGCACTTCTCAACATGAAGCAGTTTCAGTAACATTAACTTCTGTGTATTATCGGGAATGGGGACTGTGATTCAAGCCTATTTGTAATAAAGCTGCCCGCGTCTTGGTACGGGAGGCACATTTTAACGCCTCAATCAATTGCTTAAAGACTTGTTTAAAGCTGCATAATATTGTTCATTGTGATATAACGAGGCATGCTTCTCCATCTGCTGAGCCTTGGGGGAGGGGAAGAGTAGATGCCAGCAATCTATCCAAGTGTCCACAGATGAGTAGTCAGCATGGTATTTGAACTGTCCTCACACACATCTGTTTTGCAACTGTGGATGAGGGGGGGGTCTATTGATTAAGAGCAAGGAACCTGACTGCTACTCCCTGGACTCAGTTTTGGGACCAATTACTCAGTTAAACGAGTTCCTTCAACTACTGTGGGCCTGGATAGAGTGCATGCGGAGAGGATGTTTCCACTTGTGGGAGAGTCAACGACCAAAGGCCCTAGCCTCAGAATTAAAAGATGCACCTTAAGAAAGGAGACGAGGAGCAATTTCTTTAGTCAGAGGGTGGTGAATCTGTGTAATTCATTACCACAGAAAGCTGTGGAGGTCGTCAATTAATAATTTTAAGGTGTAGATTGATAAGATTCTTCATTAGTACGGGTGTCAGGGGCTATGGGGAGAAGGCAGGAGAATGTAGTTGAGAGGGAAAGATCGATCAGCCATGATGGAATGGCAGAGTAGACTTGATGGCCTGGAGGGTTGATTGGACCTGCACAGACAGCTTTTATTCTACTAAACTTTAGCAATCAGCATGGACATTTTTCATAACATAAACGATGTGGCCTGGTTAAAACTGGGAAGGCAAGAAAGAATACTTTTTATCTTACGCTTAGGCACCCTGGCCATTCTCTCTTGTCCCCTCTCCCATCGGACAAAACGTATAGAAGTAGGAAATCGCACACCTCCCGATTCAGGTACAGTTTCTTCCCAGCTGCTATCAAGTAACTGAATCATCTACCACGACCAGAGAGCATTGCTGAACTACTATCAACCTCATTTGTGACCCTCGGACCAGATCAGACTTTACTGGCTTGAGCTTGCACTAAAGATTATTCCCTCATCATGTTTCTATACACTGTAATGGCTCGATTGCAATCATGTATTGTCTTTCCGCTGACTGGTTAGCACGCAACAAAAGCTTTTCACTGTACCTTAGTACACATGACAATAAATGAAACTAACTAACTAACGAGTCTCTTAGGGTCAAGGATAGTTGGCTTTAAATTCAGTTCTGTAGGTTGTGGGTGGCTGCAGACATCCAATGATAGTGTTGGTGTAATGCAGTGAGGGCAGATTAATGGACAATTGTCTTCCTGATGTTGTGAGTACAATAATGGCCCATCCTTTGTAATATTCCAGTGAAGGAGCTGATGATGATTTTTAGCCTGGCACAAGTATGCACAATCTCAATGACTGACGTTGGAAACATTTTAGTTCTGGAATTCAGATGACAAGATGCTTTACTATTTGTTCTGAAACATTTGTACTATCAATTCAGCAGAGGGAGCGAGATAGAGGTGAAAGGCATTTAGTTACAAGGAAGAATGAGAAGAGTTTTGGTGCATGGGGTGGCATGGTGGCACAGCAGTAGAGTTGCTGCCTTACAGCACCAGAGACCCGGGTTCTATCCCTACTATAGGTGCATTTTCCCTGGTTTCCTCCCATATCTTTAAAGACGTACAGGTTTGTAGGTTAATTGGTTTCAGTAAAGATTATAAACTGTCCCTAGTGTATAGGATAGTGTCAGTGTATGGGAAGTTTGACTGCTGGTCGGCGCAGACTTGGTGGGCAGAAGGGCCTGTTTTCGCGCTGACAATGAGGACTGTATTACCTACAAAAGCAAGTCAACACCGCTCTAGCCATTTATTGTCCTCTTAAACTACTCTTACTCAGCCATGATCAAATTAAATGGCAGTGCTAGCTCGAAGAGCCGAATGGCCTACCTCCTGCACCTATTTTCCATGTTTCTATGTTTATTTGTAAAGTAATGAAAATGAGTCGGAGAAAGCGGCACTTATTAACAGTCAATCCACTTCCAGTCTTTTTGAGTTCCAGGAAAGGGAAATGCATTTGACCAACAATGACGACAGGGAATATAATAACTGAAATGAGTGAGAATCGGTTTAAATGTGTTTCATCAACTGGTGACATACCATGCGTATGAGGAAAATGGCTATGTTCATTCAGAGAGGCAAATCACCTCAGTTCTAGGATATCATGCAGGAGTACTTCAAGGCAACAGGCTGAGCCCAACTTCATTTATAAGGTCAAGTGTTTGTATGCACGTTGACCATCTTGGGACATTCGCATCCTCTCACAAAATGAAGCAGCCCGTGGCCACATGCAGCAGGACCTGGACAATATTCACAAGTTCTAGGAGTAGAATTAGGCCATTTGGCCCATAGAGTCTACGCCACCATCCAATCATGGCGGATCTCTCCTCCTAATACCATTTTCCTGCCTTTTCCCCATAACCCTTGACACCCGTTCTAATCAAGAATTTGTCAATCTCTGCCTTGAAAATATCTACTGACTTGGCCTCCACAGACCTCTGTGGCCATGAATTCCACAGATTCACCACCCTCTGACTAAAGAAGTTTCTCCTCACCTCCTTTCTAAAAGAGCGCCCTTTAATTCTGAGGCTATGACCTCTGGTCCTAGACTCTCACAGCAGTGGAAGCATCCTTTCCACATCCAGTCTAACTATGCCTTTCGTTATTCTGTGAGAGTGACGAGAAGCTACGTGGGGAGAAGCGGACACATAGTGGGGAGAGATGACCATGGGGTGACTGAATTTTTTACCAAGATGGAGAGGGACTGGATTCTGATAATAGCGTCTTGAATCAAAGCAAAGGGAGCTACAATGTTATGAGGCGAGACCTTGGTGTTAAGTTGGCAATGACCAACTATAATAATTGATCATTCTTGTCCAGCACAAGAAGTAAACAAAAAAAGAGGTTTGTCTGTGCATAGTAAGAGATATTAAGGATAGTATTAGATCTGAGGAGTACAATTTGACCTGTAAATGCAGCAAACTTGAAGACTGGGAACTGTTTAGAACTCAGCACACGAGGACCGTGGGATTAATTAAGAGGAGGAAAATAGAGAACAAGAAGCAGCTCACAGGAAACATAAAAACTAATGATAGAATTTTCTGCAGATATGTGAAGGGAAAAAGAGATTAGTGAAGATAAATGTAGGTCCCTTACAGTCAGGGACAGGGGAATTTATAATGGGCAATAAAGAAAAGGCAGACCGATTGAACAAATGCTTTGGGTTCGATCTTCACAAAGGAGACACAAATAAACTCACAGAATTGTTAGGGACTGAGGGTCTACTGAGAGGGAAGAACTGAAGAAAATAAGTATGAGTAGGAAAATGGTGTTAGACAAATTTATAGCTGAAGGATGATAGATCTCCAGGGCCTGGTAGCATGCAATTCAAAGTACTTAAAGCAGTGGCCATTGAAATAATAGATGGTTATTTTCCAAAGTTTTTCTGGATCAGTTCTTGCAGATTGGAGGGTTGCTAGTGTGACTACACTTTATTTTGAGAAAGTAGAAATAGGAAAAAACAGTTATAGTCCAGCTAATCTTTTATCAGTAGTGGGGAAGATGCTGGAGTCCATTATTTAAAATGTAAATAGCAGAGCAATTGGAAAAGCATTTTCATGATCAGTTACGGTTTGCCAAGAAGTACTTAAAAGAGTTCTGGAAAAAAGTCTTGTGGACAGATGATTTGAAGATTGACTTATATCAGAGCGATGACAAGAGCAAAGTATGGAGGAGAGAAGGAACTGCCCAAGATCCAAAGCATACCACCTCATCTGTGAAACAAGGTGGTGGGGGTGTTATGGCCTGGGCATGTATGGCTGCTCAAGGTACTGGCTCACTTATCTTCATTGATGATACAACTGCTGATGGTAGTAGCATAATGACTTCTGGAGTGTATAGACACATCCTATCTGCTCAAGTTCAAACAAATGCCTCAAAACTCATTGGCCTGCGGTTCATTCTACAGCAAGACAATGATCCCAAACATACTGCTAAAGCAATAAAGGAGTTTTTCAAAGCTAAAAAATGTCCAATTCTTGAGTGGCCAAGTCAGTCACCTGATCTGAATCCAATTGAGCATGCCTTTTATATGCAGAAGAGAAAACTGAAGGGGACTAGCCCTCAAACCAGGCATAAGCTAAAGATGGCTGCAATACAGGACTGGCAGAGCATCACCAGAGAACACACCCAGCAACTGGTGATGTCCATGAATCGCAGACTTCAAGCAGTCATTGCTTGCAAAGGAAATGCAACAAAATACAAAACATGACTACTTTCATTTACATGGCATTGCTGTGTCCCAAACATTATGGTGCCCTGAAATGGGGGAACTATATATAAACACTGCTGTAATTTCTACATGGTGAAACCAAAATGTATAAAAATGGCCTTTATTAAAATCTGACAATGTGCATTTTATCTACATGTGATTTTTTTTTTCTATTACAAATCTCAAATTGTGGAGTACAGAGGCAAATAAATCAATGATGGGTCTTTGTCCCAAACATTATGGAGGGCACTGTAGATTCTTCCAATCTCCCCATGACTTTCATGGCATTCCTATGGCTGATTCCCCCACTATAAACATCCCATGCAGTTCACCAATGAGCAAGTACCCATTTGGACCAAATACCTTGACCACGTAAAGAGTGTTGCTGCCTTACCGCGCTTGCAGCCCCAGAGACCCAGGTTCGATCCCGACTAAGGGTGATGTCTGTACGGAGTTTGAATGTTCTCCCCGTGACCGCTTTTCTCCCAGATCTTCGGTTTCCTCCCACATTCCAAAGAGGTAAAGGTTTGTAGGTTAATTGGCTTGGGGTTGTATACTTGGTATAAGTATAAATTGTCCCAAGTGTGTGTAAGGTAGTGTTAATGTGTGGGGATCGCTGGTCGGTGGGGACTTGGTGGGCCGAAGGGCCTGTTTTGCACTGTATCTCTAAACGAAAGTAAACTAAACTAAACATTGGCCTTCTCTAGAGATGGCCAATCTAGGCTGGTTTACCACCTACCCACATCCCATGAAGCTGTAAATAACACTCTGCCACTGCCAGCACCGGTTAGTCTTAAAGCAGATGATTAAGCTTCAGGCAAGTCCAATTTATTTTTGAGTAGAAAGTATATGATACCAGGGGAAATGAGCCAATAATCAGTGCGTGCAACGGAGAAGTGAAATGGAGTGGATCTGTTTGAGTTAATAAGGAATGCATATCAGCAAAGGGTGAAGTGGAAAAGTATTTCATCAAACACAATGCTTACAAAAACATGAAGATAAATGCATGCCGCTAAACCAGGCTGTGATTTTAATGAACGGAGGAAACAACTGGAATATCTGCTGAGAGATCGAATCACGTAGAACTATAAATTTCTGCATCTGGCCATAACATTTCTATGATAGATAAATGAGAAAGGAAGATGATTATTACCATAGAAAGAAATGTATATGTCTTCCAATTGACATCCAAGGACTCCGTTTTTTAATGAGACTCACTGGCTAATGATCAGCAATGTCAACAGACTTCTTTGCCTCGTCGAAGGTCACTTGATACCCGCTGTATACCGTCAATCTCCAACTGGAGCTTGGCCCAGTCTGGGGATCAAACTGAGTTATTTCCTGTCTGTGGAGCTTATTAGTTGAACTTAAAAACAGAAATGGATTGTGCGTCACGCTAGAGGCACAGTGAACTGTAAAATAAACTCCAGTCGTGTCCCAACACAGCCCCGGACAAAGTGGGTCTTTTCAGCAGCTCTCGAGGAGCGTACAAAGACTGGAATACCACATGGCCCGGCTGAAGCTTAAAAGAATCCAACTGGCTTCCCAGTTAATTAAAGGAAACAATATTTATTTCATTGAAATCATTACCTACTCATAATCAAAAGCAGACCCTTCACCTTTTATTAAGCCTGAAAGGAGCAGCAGGCTAGGTCTTGGGGTCATTGCAAGCCAGAGAGTGCCGTTATAAAAGGATCAGGGCTTGCCCGGTGCAGATGGCTTCTTTTAATTTCAATTTCACATTTTATACGGCTTTATTCGTATCAGTTCAAGGGCTGCAGTCTAGTTTGTGAAGTTGCGATTGCTTCGTATTTATGGCTATCAGCCTGATTAAAGAGAGGACAGGGGAAAGGGGAAGAGGATAGACAAGGCTTGCCATTGTCAAGAGTGTTTTATTATCATACTAGACGAAGTGCAGACCCGTTGGGTCAGCTCCCCCAATGCACCCGTTCCCTACCTGTAGCCCCCAAGGGAGGCGTGGTCCTCCAACTCAAGCCGTTCCCAAACGTAAGATTCCAGCACTCCCTTGCCTCCCTCAGCAGTAGTATTTAAAAAAATTCCAATTGCACTTGTCCTGCGTGTTGCAATAGCAATTTGCCCTCCCCCTGCTAATCTATCCATTGTGACGTCATCAGTTGAAGCTGCCATTATGACGTCATCAGTTGAAGCTGGTCGGTTTGAAATTCAAGGTATTTTAATTTGTTTTAACTTTAATTAGTAATGTCGATAAATAAAGCATAAAATGTTCAGTGAAAGTGATCTCTGCCTAGAGGGGAGAAATGTGAATCAGAACATGTAAAAATCCTGTGAAAGTTGGCATTTTTTAAGCTTTAATAACGTGTCAAATATAGGATGAAATCTTCATTGTGGCCGATCGCTGCTAGCTGAGCCATTGTGACGTCATCAGTTGAAGCTGGTGGTTTTAATTTCAAAATCTTTTGACATTTTTATAGGTTTAATCAGTAATGAGTTGAGAATAAGTCGAGAAATAAAGCATAAAATGTTCAGATAAGGTGATACCGGCCTCGACGGGAAATATATCAATCGGAATATGTAAAAATGCAATTGTTACCGCGTAGTGTTTTTTCGAAGATGTAAAGACAACCACATGTACACACACACATACACACGTACAAGATCAAACTTCTTAATAAGTACTAGACCAAGTGCAGACCGTTGCTCCCCGATGCACACAATCCCTACCCGTAGCCCTGAAATAGAACAGTGAAGCTCTTACTTATTTGCAGCAGCATCTACAGTGGCTTGCAAAAGTTGTCATACCCCTTGAACTTTTCCACATTTTGTCACGTTACAACCACAAACGTAAATGTATTTTATTGGGATTTTATGTGATAGACCAACACAAAGTGGCGCATATTGTGAAGTGGAAGGAAAATGATACATGGTTTTCAATTTTTTTTTCAAATAAAAAACTGAAAAGTGTGGCGTGCAAAAGTATTCAGCCCCCTTTACTCTGATACCCCTAAATAAAATCCAGTGCAACCAATTGCCTTCAGAAGTCACCTAATTAGTAAATAGAGTCCACTTGTGTGTAATCAAATCTCAGTATAAATACAGCTGTTCTGTGAAGGCCTTAGAGGTTTGTTAGAGAACATTAGTGAACAAACAGCATCACGAAGCCCAAGGAACAGACCAGACAGGTCAGGGATAAAGTTGTGGAGAAATTTAAAGCAGGGTTAGGTTATAAAAAAATATCCCAAGCTTTGAACATCTCACGGAGCACTGTTCAATCCATCATCCGAAAATGGAAAGAGTATGGCACAACTGCAAACCTACCAAGACATGGCCATCCACCTAAACTGACAGGCCAGGCAAGGAGAGCATTGATCAGAGAAGCAGCCAAGCCATGGTAACTCTGGAGGAGCTGCAGAGATCCACAGCTCAGGTGGGAGAATCTGTCCACAGGACAACTATTAGTCGTGTACTCCACAAATCGGGCCTTTATGGAAGAGTGGCAAGAAGAAAGCCATTGTTGAAAAAAAGCCATAAGAAGTCCCGTTTGCAGTTTGCCACAAGCCATGTGGGGGACAAACATATGGAGGAAGGTGCTCTGGTCAGATGAGACCAAAATTGAAGTTTTTGGCCTAAATGCAAAACGCTATGTGTGGCGGAAAACTAACACTGCACATCACCCTGAACACACCATCCCCACTGTGAAACATGGTGGTGGCAGCATCATGCTGTGGGGATGCTTTTCTTCAGCAGGGACAGGGAAGCTGGTCAGAGTTGATGGGAAGATGGATGGAGCCAAATACAGGGCAATCTTGGAAGAAAACCTGTTAGAGAGTCTGCAAAAGACGAGACTGGGGTGGAGGTTCACCTTCCAGCAGGACAACGACCCTAAACATACAGCCAGAGCTACAATGGAATGGTTTAGATCAAAGTATTTTCATGTGTTAATGGCCCAGTCAAAGTCCAGACCTCTGGCAAGACTTGAAAATTGCTGTTCACAGACACTCTCCATCCAATCTGACTGAGCTTGAGCTATTTTGCAAAGAAGAATGGGCAAAAATTTCAGTCTCTAGATGTGCAAAGCTGGTAGAGACATACCCCAAAAGACTTGCTGCTGTAATTACAGCGAAAGGTGGTTCTACAAAGTATTGACTCAGGGGGGCTGAATACTTTTGCACGCCACACTTTTCAGTTTTTTATTTGTAAAAAAATTTGAAAACCATGTATCATTTTCCTTCCACTTCACAATTATGCACCACTTTGTGTTGGTCTATCACATAAAATCCCAATAAAATAGATTTACGTTTGTGGTTGTAACGTGACAAAATGTGGAAAAGTTCAAGGGGTATGAAAACTTTTGCAAGCCACTGTATACAGTGCATTTAGAAAATATTCAAACCCCTTCACTTTTTACACATTTTGTTACGTTACAGCCTTATTCCAAAATGGATTAAATTATTTTATTTTTAACATCAATCTACACACAATACCCCATAATAAAGAAGTGAAAACAGGTGTTTATAAATTTTAGCAAAGTAATTAAACAGAAATAACTGAAATATCACATTTCCATAAGTATTCAGACCCTTTACTCAGTAATTTGTTGAGGAACCTTTGGCAGCGATTGCAGCCTCAAGCCTTCTTGGGTATGATGTTACAAGCTTGGCACACCTGTATTTCGGTAATTTCTCCCATTCTTCCCTGTAGATCCTCTCAAGCTCTATCAGGTTGGATGGGGAGCGTCGATGCACAGCTATTTTCAGGTCCAGAGATGTTTGATCGGGTTAAAGTCCGGGCTATGGCTGGGCCACTCAAGGACATTCACAGACTTGTCACAAAGCCACTCCTGTGTTGTTTTGGCTGTGTGCTGAGGGTTGTTGTCTAGTTGGAAGGTGAACCTCTGCCCCAGTCTGAGGTCCAGAACGCTCTGGAGCAGGTTTTCATCAAGGATCTGTCTATACTTTGCTCTGTTCATCTTCCCTTGATCATGACTGGTCTCCCAGTTCCTGCCATTGAAAAACATCCCCACAGCATGATGCTGCCACCACCATGCTTCACCGCAGATATGGTATTGGCTAGGTGATGAACGGTGCCTGGTTTCCTCCAGACGTGACGCTTGGCATTCAGGCCAAAGAGTTCAATCTTGGTTTCATCAGACCAGAGAATCTTGTTTCTCATGCCTTTTGACAAACTCCAAGCAGGCTGTCATGTGCCTTTTACTGAGGAGTGGCTTCCGTCTGGCCATTCAACCATAAAGGCCTGAATGGTGGAGTTCTGCAGATATAGTTGTCCTTCTGGAAGGTTCTCCCATCTCCACAGAGGAACTCAGGAGCTCTGTCAGAGTGACCATCGGGTTCTTGGTCACCTCCCTGACCAAGGCCCTTCTCCCCCAATTGCTCAGTTTGGCAGGGGGGGGGGGGGGGGGGGGGGCAGCTCTCTGAAGAGTCCTGGTGGTTCCAAAGTTCTTCCATTTAAGAATGACAGAGGCCACTGTGCTCTTCAGGACATGCAAAGCTGCAGAAATTGTTTTATATGCTTCCCCAGATCAGTGTCTCGACACAATCCTGTCTCTGAGCCCTACGGACAATTCCTTCGTCTTCATGCCTTGGTTTTTGCTCCGACATGCACTGTCAACAATGGGACGTTATATAGACAGGTGTGTGCCTTTCCAAATCATGTCCAATTTATTTAATTTACCAATCAAGTTGTAGAAACATCTCAAGAATAATCAATGGGAACAAGATGAAGCTAAGCTCATTTTGGAGTGTCACAGCAAAGGGTCTGAATACGTATGTAAATGTGATATTTCAGTTATTTCTTTTTAATTACTTTGCAATACCACGCTTATCACCAGGCACCGCTCATCACCTCGCTAATTGGCTTGGTATAATTGTAAATTGTCTCTAGTGCATGTTGGATTGTGTTAGTGCATGGGGATTGCTGGTCGGCGTGGACTCAGTGGGCCGAAGGGTCAGTTTGCACTCTGTATCTTGAACCTAAACTAAACAAAACAAAGTTATAGGCATGCGTGATATATTTAAATGCTGGTTCCCATGGCACTGATCTCTAGACTTTCCCCACTTTACAAAGTAGAAACTAAAAGGGAGATAAAAGTTAAGTGGGCGGGAGGAAGTGAGACCAGGAAATGATTGAACAAAACCTGACTTTGTTATATAGCTGGAGGTAGCATTATTGCTAAATGCCCATGGGCTGTGTATGCTAATGCAGTGAAGACATTTCCAACTTCACAATGCCAAATACAGTGAAGTTTCCAGATGTCAGACAGATTGAAATAAAAATGCTACCTGGAAGAGGTCTGGCGGTACTTAACGAGTTAAGTGCCTTGGGACAGCATAAATCACTGCGCAATAGGTTAATACAATCCTTTCACCAAGCTCGGCAAATGCACGGCAACTGGATTCATTTTACCGTGCATTGTGATTGAGGGGAATCGAATTACCGTATCTTTTACACCACAGATTTTAGCTTGCGACAAAGAGGCGATTTCAGAATGCAAATTAATGCCTAAGCTGAGATCTCAATGCCCAACAGACCCCGTTGAGCAGCACAAAGTGGACTTTGAACATGTGTTATGGGCTTCTGAGCAAGGTTCTGAATGTTAAACCACTGCAAGGATTTAATAATTGGCTGGATATGTTGATAGCCCCTCTCTGAGGGATGGCCTGAATTTCTTTATCAAATGGCTCTCTCATCTCAGAGCTGGAAGGATGGCGGATTCAAATCGTATTGTAGTTTAATTTAGTTTAGGGATACAGCGCAGAAACAGGCCCTTCGGCCACCGGGTCCACGCCGACCAGCGATCCCTGCACATTAATGTATGTAGGATAGGCAGAGACGGTGGCGCAGGGGTAGAGTTGCTGCCTTTTAGCGAATGCAGCGCCAGAGATCCGGGTTCGATCCCGATCTCCTTTTTCCGGAGGAGGCGCTGTCTTGAACGGCTGCCTGTCCTGCAGCTGTCCGTTTTTTTTCCCTTCTTTTTTATTATTTTTAGTACGTTGAGTGTGTAGTCAGGGGGTCTAATCTTTTTATGTGTGGGGGGTGGTGGGGGGGAAGGGGGAAACTGCTTTTCGAGTCCCTACCTGGTCGGAGGGGTTGCCTTCCTCCGAGCAGCGACTTCGACCTGTCCTTGCGGCCTACCAGCGGGTCCTGGAGCGACGTTTCCCTGAGGGGACCTGGCCAGAACATCGGCTTTGGCGGCGGCGCAGAACATCGGCTTTGGCGGCGGCGCAGCGCTGGAGCGCTATTGCGGAGCGGGCGATGCCTTTCCTGGGTCGCCGCGCTGGAACTCCAGTATGCTGGGACCGCCGATAAGAACATTGTGGAGCCGCGGTTCTGTGGAGCGGCCAGCTGCGACGCTGAACTTTACATCCCGGAGCCTGGGATCTCTTGCTGAGATCTTTATGCTGAAATAAAGTTTAATCTAATCTAATCTAATCTAATCTAATCTGATTACGGGTGCTGTCTGTACGAAGTTTGTACGTTCTCCCCGTGACCTGCGTTGGTTTTCTCTGAGATCTTCGCTTTCCTCCCACACTCCAAAGATGTACAGGTTTGTAGGTCAATTGGCTTGGTAAATGTAAAAATTGTCCCTAGTGGGTGTTGGATAGTGTTAATGTGCGGGAGTCGCTGGTCGGTTTCGACCCGGTGGGCCGAAGGGCCTGTTTCTGTGCTGTATCTCTAAACTAAACTAAACTAACACTATCCTACACACTAGGGAGAATATAGATTTCTACCAAGCCAATTAACCTACAAACCTGTACGTCTTTGGAGTGTGGGAGGAAACCGAATATCTCGGAGAAAAACCTACATGGTCACGGGAAGAATGTATAAACTCCGTACAGACAGCACCCGTAGTCAGAATCGAACCTGGGTCTCCGACGCTGAAAGTGCTGTAAGGTAGCAATTCTACCGCTGTGCCACCGTGCCACCCCATTTTGCAGGCATGAACGCATAAACCTAAGCTAGTACAACACTGCAGTGCAGTCTGGGAAGAGTTCAACACCGTCAAAGGTGCAGTATTTCATTGAAGTATCATGTTGAAGCCATGACTACCACCTCACGTAGATG
The DNA here is from genome assembly GCF_010909765.2 of Amblyraja radiata. Classification (NCBI taxonomy): domain Eukaryota; kingdom Metazoa; phylum Chordata; class Chondrichthyes; order Rajiformes; family Rajidae; genus Amblyraja; species Amblyraja radiata. Next base: position 13,326,020 of record NC_045984.1, read on the forward strand.
GAAAAGATTCCCTTGCACTATTTTAAAGAGCAGGGAAATTATTAGTCAATGGCAAACCATCAATCAATGCTGTTAAAAACTGACTGACCTAGATATAAAAGTGCCTATTACAGGCAAGTTATCTATATTACTAAAAGTCTGATCTTGGCTACTTTCTGTTGTTCTGTATATTGATTTTAGAAAAAACGTTGCCACTTACTGCTTTGATTTATGGCCATCTTACTAAGAGCTGCGCAGGACAAGAGGATTTTTCCCATCGATTAAAAATAAAAGAGTTATTAGTGTTTAAAAAATGTTGAGATGCTCTCTCCTGAAGGCCACGCCCCTTCCGGAGGGACTATACAATACAATAATACAATATGGTTTTATTCATCACATTGCACATAAAGTGCAAGTGGTGGGTAAGATGCTGGAATCGATTATTAAAGATGTAATAGCAGCACATTTGGATAGTAATAACAGGATTGGTCCAAGTCAGCATGGATTTACGAAGGGAAAATCATGCTTGACAAATCTTCTGGAATTTTTTGGGGATGTGACAAGTAAAATAAAAGGGAGAGGCAGTGGATGTAGTGCACCTGGACTTTCAGAAAGCCATTGATAAGGTCCCACACGGGAGATTAGTGGGCAAAATTAGAGCACATCGTATTGGGGTAGGGTATTGACATGGATAAAAAATTGATTGGCAGACTGGAAACAAAGAGTAGGGATTAATGGGTCCTTTTCAGAATGGCAGGCAGTGACTAGTGGGGTGCTCGGTGCTGGGACCACAGCTATTTACAATATACATTAATGATACAGTTGAAGGAATTAAAAGTAACATTAGCAAATTGGCAGATGACATAGTGCTGGATGGCAGTGTGAACTGCGAAGAGCATGCTATGAGGATGCAGGGTGACTTGGATAGGTTGGATGAGTGGCCAGATGCATGGCAGATGCAGTATAATGTGGATAAATGTGACGTTATTCACTTTGATGGCAAGAACTGGAAGGCAGATTATTGTCTGAATGGTGTCAGGTTAAAAAAAGGGAAAGTACAACGAGGCTTGGGTGTCCTTGTACATCAGTCACTGAAAGTAAGCATGCAGGTACAGCAGGCAGTGAAGAAAGCTAATGGCATGTTGGCCTAATTTGAGGGAGTGCAGGTAGGTTCACGAGGTTATTCCCTGGGAGGGCGGGACTTTGATATGAGGAAAGATTGGAAAGACTGTATTCACTGCAATTTAGAAGGATATCTTGTAGGAACATATAAAATTGTTAAGGGATTGGACACGCTAGATGTAGGAAACATGTTCCCGATATTGGGGGAGTCCAGAACCAGGGGCCACAGTTTAAGAATAAGGGGTGGGCCATCTAGAAGTGAGATGAGGAAAAAAATTTCACATAGAGAGTTCTGAATTTGTGGAATTCTTTGCCTCAGAAGGAAGTGGAGGCTGATTCACTCGATATATTCAAAAGAGCAGATAGAGCTCTTTGGGCTAGCGGTATCAAGGGATTTGGGGAGAAGGCAGGAATGGAGTACAGATTGTGGATGATCAGCCATGATCACATTGAATGGCGGTGCTGGCTCGAAGGGCTGAATGGTCTACTCCTGCGCCTATTGTATATATATAGAAACATAGAAAATAGGTGCAGCGGTAGGCCATTCGGCCCTTCGAGCCTGCACAGCCATTCAATATGATCATGGCTGATCATCCAACTCAGTATCCCGTACCTGCCTTCTCTCCATACCCCCTGATCCCTTTAGCCACAAGGGCCACATCTTAAATATAGCCAATGAATTGGCCTCAACTACCTTCTGTGGCAGAGAGTTCCAGAGATTCACCACTCTCTGTGTGAAAAATGTTTTTCTCATCTCGGTCCTAAAGGATTTCCCCTCTATCCTTAAGCTGTGACCCCTTGTCCTGGACTTCCCCAACATCGGGAACAATCTTCCTGCATCTAGCCTGTCCAACCCTTTAAGAATTTTGTAAGTTTCTATAAGATCCCCTCTCAATCTCCTAAATTCTAGTGAGTACAAGCCGAGTCTATCCAGTCTTTCTTCATATGAAAGTCCTGACATCCCAGGAATCAGTCTGGTGAACCTTCTCTGCACTCCCTCTATGGCAATAATGTCCTTCCTCAGATTTGGAGACCAAAACTGTACGCAATACTCCAGGTGTGGTCACACCAAGACCCTGTACAACTGCAGTAGAACCTCCCTGTTCCGATACTCAAATCCTTTTGCTATGAATGCTAACATACTATTCGCTTTCTTCACTGCCTGCTGCACCTGCATGCCTACTTTCAATGACTGGTGTACCATGACACCCAGGTCTATGTATCTATCTATGTATCTATGAAGATACACAGTGAGCCAATTTTGATTCTAGGTCCACCTGCAAATCCCAGCACCCAAAAAGAGAGAGAGAGTAAAGAGAGTGTTAGTATTGTCTGATGTTCTAAAATGGAACCATGAAATTCTTACGAGCAGCAGCAGCAGCAGCGTAACAAGTTTGTAAACACAGTGCTTAATGTATGGTCACAGTACTTAATTTTGAGTCCACTGTTTCCTTCGTGCACTGCACTTAAATCGAAGATAGACACAATATGTTGGGGTAACTCAGCGGGGGCAGGCAGCATTCACTTGAGAGAAGGAATGGGTGATGTTTCGGGTTGAGACCCTTCTTCAGTGATGTCAGGGGAGAGGGAAATACATAGATAAGGTAGTGTAAGGTGTGAAAATTGGACAAAGGGAATAGAGATCAAGGAACGTGTAGAATAGATCATTGTTAACTGGGAGAAGATAACAGGAACAAAATAAACAGAGATAAAATGTACTCGGAGGCAGTAAGATTGGTCAGAGAACTGGGCAGGGGGAGGGATGGAGAGGGAGGGAAAGCAAGGGTTACTTGAAGTTAGAGAAGTCAATGTTCATATCGCTGGGTGTAAACTGCCCGTGAAATATGAGGTGCTGTTCCTCCAATTTGGGCTGGGCCTCACTCTGACAATGGAGGAGGTCCAGGCCAGAAAGGTCAGTTTGGGAATGGGAGGGGGAGTTAAAGTGTGTGGGAATGGGAGGGGGGAGTGAAGCTGTATTATCATCTTGGGTGGGTCAGGTCAGCAAGAAGATTGGGGCCAGATGTGGCTTGTGGTAGACAATTGGGGTCACCGACACTTTGAAGGAAGAGCTTGAAGGACAGGAGGCACAGTGGGACTGAGATCACTGTGGCCCCAGTGTAGCCCCTGTATAACACTGCACAAGAAGTTAAAATCAGAAGAGCATTTCTGACAATGAGGCAAACCAGACTTGTGCCTATTGCTCAGCTGAGGTGAAAATTCTCTTCACTTGTCAATTGTGAATTGAAACGTTCTTATTTTATTTTAGGTTCAGTTATGTGGTGCTTCTCAATTATCATTAGTGTTTGGCAAAATCAAGTGTGTTTTTGATAGACACAGAGTGCTGGAGTAACTCAGCGGGTCAGGCAGCATCTCAGGAGAAGGGGGGTTGTGGCGGTGGAGGTAGGAAAAGGCCATAACAAATCAGGGCCGACTACAGATGACCAAGGAATGGTGGAGCTCATAATGGCCTATTGTTGGCTGGGGAAGAGGTGATAATGAAGGGATATATTTTCGATTATTAGAAAAGCATGGAAATGCTGTCACCTTTCAGTCTCTATGATAAACTGCACGTGAATTGGTAGCTAAGATAAACTTGTAATAGTAATAATCATAATAATCATAATAATATTGCATATTCAAGGCCATCCTCTGCTGCCAGTATTTCTACAATAGCCTATGCTCTGTCGGCAGTCATATTTTGTTATTAATCTCTGAATAATATCTGCATTTTCATAGTATCGTAAAACAAATTGTCATGTCTTATTGGTACAAAAAATAAAGGGTGGCACAGTGGCGCAGCAGTAGAGTTGCTGCTTTACAGTGCCAGAGACCCGGGTTTGATCCTGACTAAGGGTACTATCTGTACGGAGTTTGTATGTTCTTTCCGTGATATGCGTGGGTTTTCCCCGGGTGCCCCTGGTGTCCTCCCACACTCCAAAGACGTACAGGTTTGTAGGTTAATTGGCTTCTGTAAAGAATGTAAATTGTCCCTAGCGTGTATGAGAGCACTATTGTACGGGGATAGCTGATCGGCGCGGACTCGTGGGCCAAAGGGCCTGTTTCCTAGCTATATCTCGAAACTAAACTAAACTAAACTAAAAGAGGTTGAAGAATAATTGGAGGTGATTTTTAATGCTTATCAGTAATAAAAAATTAATGTCCGAATTATAACACCGATTCACTTCAAAATGTTAGCTCCTGATCATTTGCCCTAACATTTCACTATCCAAGGGAAGGAAATGTTACAGTGGGAGGGACTGCAATACTCACCACCTCGATTTTATGATTGGATTTAGAATCACACATTTTAAGTAAAGTGGCAACTGAATTCACAGCAGAGCCCAACAGAGGAATTGGAACCGTCAAAAAATGACTGGCGCTAATCTAATACGTCCAAGAAAAAAAAAGTGGCAAGGTGCTGCAGAACTTTGAATGTATCCTGTAAACAGGGAACAAAGAAATGGTGCTGGAATCAAAGGCAGCACAAAAAGGTTGAATGTCAACCTGCAATAGTCCCATTGATCACGGTGAGCGATAGAAAGCATGGAGCTGAGTGGGGGCAGCCATCCATTACAGGAGAAATGGGAAATCAATAAATGCTCTCCTCCAATTTATAACTGGTTTAAAAATAAAGCTGACTGTTACACATTACAGATCACTCAAGGACGAATGAAATCCACAAATTTCACAGCCATCCACATCTTTTCTCTTGAAATGGAGTAAGTCCAATGGCCAAGATGCAAGCTCACCTTGGCGGGAGGGGACAAATGGACACGTAGATCTGTGAAGAGTTTTAGGTGATCACAAGGGCTGCACAGTGGCGCAGCGGTACAGTTGCTGCCTTACAGCGCCAGAGACCCGGGTTCGATCCTGACTACGGGTGCTGTCTGTCTAGAGTTTGTACGTTCTCCCCATGACTTGCGTGGGTTTTCTCCGGGATATCCGGTTTCCTCCCACACTCCAAAGACATACAGGTTTGTAGGTCAATTGGCTTCTGTAAAGAATGTAAATTGTCCCCAGTGAAGGTAGATAGCGTTAGTGTGCATGGATTGCTGGTCGTTGCAGACCCGGTGGGCCGAAGGGCCTGTTTCTGCACTGTATCTCTTAATTAAACTAAACGTTATAGAAGGTTGAAGGATGAGCCAGCTCATTGGGATAATTACGTTGCAAGGTTTTAACAAAGGTGTCAGCAGAGGAGTTGTACCAGGAACCGAGTTGTGGAGTGGTTTGGATAAGAATGTCAGCATACTTAGGGATGGTACAATGAGCTTATAACAAATCAGTGCAAATTAATAAGCAGGTACTGCAAGCAATTAGAATGATAAAAAAATGTTGTCCTTTATCGCAAATGCATTTGATCCAATTATATAAGACCCAGGTGAATATTGTTATGGATTTAGTCTAATAATAGCCTTGGAGGGAGTACTGCAATGATTTTCCAGATGGATTTCAGTTTGTTTTAAGTGGGAAGTAGAAGGAGATTGGAACTATACTCTCTCGAAGTGAGAAGAATGAGAGGTGGTCTCAACGAAAGATACATAATACTGAAGGTCTTTAGCAGGTTTTATATGGAGTTGATGTTTCCCTTGTTTTTTTCCACACAGATGGTTGTGCATCTTTGCAATTCCCTACACAAAAGGTGTGAAGATCTGTCACTGAGTACATTCAGGGTTTAAATCATTAAGTGGTGGCACAGTGGTCAGTATTACTACCTCAGAACTCCAATAAGCCAAGGTCTACCCTGATATCTGGGTCTATCTGTGTGGAGCCTGCACTTTCTCTCTGTGGCTACAGAAGCTCTGGTTCTCACCTTCTCCATCATGGTCATACAAGATGGCGGAGCTGCCTTAGCAGCTGCGGCACGCCTGCATTCCGTTTGTTTTTTATTTTTTTGTTTGTTCTTTTGTCCTGTTTTAGTTAATTTTTGGTTTTATTTTATTATGTTGTGCATGGGTGTGGGGGGGGGGGGGGAGAAACGTGTTTTTGGTCTCTTCCTTCGGGGGGATGCGACTTCTCTTGTCGTATCCCCCGTGTCCGTCTCTGTCTGCGCCGAGGTCTAATGGCGGAGCTGGCGGCCTCGGAGCTGGGGCAGCGTTCCAGCGGCAACATCGGAGCTGTAGCGTTCCAGCGGCAACATCGGAGCTGTGGCGTTCCAGCGGCAACATCGGAGCTGTGGCGTTCCAGCGGCAACATCGGAGCTGTGGCGTTCCGGCGGCAGCGGCAGCGGCGACCCGGCATCGGAGCTGTGGCGTTCCGGCAGCAGCGGCGACCCGACAGCGGAACTGTGGCGTTCCGGTGGCAGCGGCGACCCGACAACGGAGCTGTGGCGTTCCGGCGTCTGGGCTGTGGTGTTTTGGGGTCTGGGCTGTGGCGTTCCGGCGTCTGGGCTGTGGCGTTCCGGCGTCTGGGCTGTGGCGTTCCGGTGGCAGCGGCGACCTGACCTCGGAGGGTCGACCACGGGCCCGGTGGACGACGGCGTTCGGAGCTCACAGGTCGCCTCAGAGCAGAGGGAGAACAAGGTGGGAAGAGACAGGGACTTAAGATTTTTGCCTTCCATCACAGTGAGGAGGTGCCTGGTGAACTCACTGTGGTGGATGTTAAATTTGTGTTTATTGTGTGTTTTTGTCATTTTTATTATATGTATGACTGCAAGGCAACAACATTTCGTTCAGACCGAAAGGTCTGAATGACAATAAAGACTACTTTACTTTACTTTTTACTTTGGCTCAGCCACCAAGAACGACATCCGGAGGCTGCAGCGAATCGTCCGATCAGCTGAGAAGGTCTGCAACCTTCCTCCATTGACAAACTGTACACTGCAAGGGACAGGAAGTGAGCGGGTAAGATCATCTCTGACCCCTTTCACCCTGGCCACAAACCCGTTGAATCACTTTTCTCTGGAAGGCGACTCCGGACTGTCAAAGCTGCCACAGCCAGACATAAAAACAGCTTTGTTTCCCACGAGTAGTAGCTCTACTTAATAACCAAAAATCTGTAGCCTCCTTTTGCTCCGGTATTTAATTTAATTCAATTGTTTAATTAATAATGTTTTATTATTAATGTTTAATATTCCTATGTGTCATTCCTAACTGTCACTGTATGTCATGTTGAACTTGCGGGCGGAGCACCAAGGCAAATTCCTTGTATGTGAATACTTGGTCAATAAACTTATTCATTCATTCATTCATTCCACGAACATCAGAAGTACACTCTAATCAGTCGATAAATTAGCTACTGTAACTTAGCCTTGTTATGTCAAATTAAATGACTGTAGGGTATGTCAAGTCACTTCAAATCAAGCTTATTGTCATATGCACAAGAATGATGAGGTGCACGTACAATGAAAACCTTCGCTGTGATGTTGCTGGAAGCAAGATATTCATTGTACTTGTGCCTATGAAAATAAACTTGACTTGACTGGACCCATCTCCAATGTAAGCGGGCAGCAGGAAAATCATAATGGAATTGATGGGCATGTGAGAGATGAGTTACAGGGAAATAAATTGGGGCTTGAGATCAATGAGATGAGTCTGAAAGATGGCCCAATCTCAATGAGCCAAATTGCCTCATTTACAACGGATGGACCATACAGGAGAGGGACAATGAGGTGAAAGATCAGCTTGTATTGAATGCTGGAGCTGAATGAGTTGAACAAGGAGGGGGAAAAATTGATTCCTTTTTTTTTGTGTTCCTATGAAACATCATCTCTTATTTTTGTTTCCAACTTGAGGGTAGAATTGTGCATTTGCTATCAGCCCCATCCCTTTCACATAACACACCATTGTTGAAACACCATTAGGACCTGCACAGACTGCCAAATGCGTATTAGAATGTTTCACATCGAGCCATCACGTTTTCCTGCAGTAATTATTAACAGGAGCAACTTCATTCCTCACTTGATTACTGCAAACTGCTCATACATTTTAAAGTGATTTTTTTAAATTTCAGAATCAAGTTAGTGAATAAATTACTGGGGATGACACTGCAGCAGAAAGGTTTTTTTTTCTAATCAATGCAGTACTCTGCGTCTAATCAAAATCAAAGTGATAAAATTATATTAAATGTTGCATAGGGGGACTTGTTAAATACAAACTCTCCCTTCACGGGCCATCAAGGTTCCTTTTAAAATGGTCTCAGGTTTGAGATCTTGAATTAATTATATTGCCTGCACACGATTGGGTATAGAACAAGAGAGAAACTCTGCTTCCCAGCTGGAGATCAATAAAGTAAGAATCATTAGAATGAAAACCAATAAGACCTAGCTGATAAAGTGAGAGCTAATGTTACTGTCTTCATATTTTTCCCCCTTGTTTGAAGTTATTGATTCTTCACTGGGAGCTGCACACTCTCCACAAGGAGCCAGTGGTAGTTGGCCTTTCGTTAACCCAGGAGCTTACAATTTAAAGGGCCTGTCTCATGAGCATGCGACTCCATGCGGCAAGCGCGACCTAACGTGGTCGCTTGAGCCATACGGCCTCGCGGGGCCGGTCCCACTTAGATCGCCGGAGCTGTATGGAGTTGTGCGGAGCTGGTCCCGACATCGCGCGGGGCTCCGAAAAACTGACCGTGTTCAAAAATTCCGCGCGGCAATGGCCTGCCGGCCCGCAGCCGCCTCGATGCCGTATGCACCGCCTCGACGGGCGTGCGCAGCGTCTTGACGCCGTACATCACGCGCGAACTTCCCGCGGACTTCGCTCGAACTTCACATCACTCACTCGACCTCCGCGCGGCCCCCGCTTACGGTTTGGTTGCGCTTGCCGCATGCAGGCGCATGCTGGCGGGACCGGTCCTGTACGGGGATCACTCGACCTCCGCGCGGCCCCCGCTTCCGGTTTGGTCACGCTTACCGCATGCAGGTCGCATGCTCGTGGGACAGGCCCTTTACTGTAGCTATCGTCCTGGTGAGATCGGTCAACACAGCTGTTGGAGATGGAACGATAAGATACGATAGCCATGATCACATTGAATGGCGGTGCTGGCATGAAGGGCCGAATGGCCTACTCCTGCGTCTATTGTCCATTGATACGATAGAACTTTATTTATCCTAGGAGGAAAATTAGTCTGCCAAGAGTCATAAAACACAAAATACATGAAACATGAAATTAAATTGAAGAGTGGAAAGGATTGGGGATGTACAAAGATTGGGGAAGGAGGGGGGGGGGGGGGGGAGCCAGTCAACCCCACGACAGAAAGGGGACGAGTTGTACAGTTTTCAAGCCACAGGGAAGAAGGATCTCCTATGGTGCTCTGTCCTGCATCTTGGTGGAACCAGTCTGTTGCTGAAGGAACTACAAAGGTTGACCAGTGTGTCATGGAGGGGGTGAGCTGAATTGTCCAAGATGCTCCGCAGTTTGAGGAGCATCCTCCCCTCCAAGACCACCTCCCATGAAACCAACTCCGCCCCCAGGACAGAGCCAGCCTTCCTGATGAGTCTGTTAATCCTGTTGGTGTTTGCGGTCTTCGCCCTGCTGCCCCAGCACACGGCAGCAAAGAAGATGGCACTGGCTACCACCGATTGGTAAAACACCTGCAGCTGGTTCCGTCCCTTCTTGAACTGGGCCTCAGCATTCCTGGACCAGTCCAGTTTACTGTCCAGGTAAACTCCAAGGTATTTGTAGCCAGGGACGTCCTGGTCTATGTGTCTAGGACGAGAATGTGGCCACAGAATGTAGCGTCCATCTCCTGCCACATCCACAGAACAACCTCTGCTTTTCCTGACAGGTCCTTGGCTACCCTTGTTTAACAGATTGTACGTGGTATTTGTGGCATCCTCTGAGAATCAAATTAGGATGATTTATTCCTGTACAGGTACGAATCGAAGAATTATACTGGAGCACATTTTAGTGCTATTTCTTGGAAAGAGTGGCCAATTAGTCACACTGCTCTTTCGGCTTGACGCTACAGGTTTTTATTTCCATTTCAAGTAGTGAGTGGTGGGAATATGGAATGAGCTGCCAGAGGAGGTAGTTGAGGCAGGTACAACACAACATTTAAAACACACTTGGACAGGCCTAGAATCAAGAGTGTCCCAGACAGAACAATGAAATTCTAAGATGCAGTAGCACAACAGAATATGTAAACATAGTACTCTGAAACCAATAAGATAAATGAGAAAAAAATGTTTAGTGTGTGTATATATATATATATATATATATATATATATAAATTATTTATTCTATATATGTCCACACACATATACACGTAAAAACAAACAATTAAAAATAGGGAATGTTTAGAGGGATATGGACCAATTGCCACCAGCTTAGATGTGGCATTTTGGTCTGCATTGAAAAGTTGGGCTGAAGGGCCTGGATCTGTGCCATATGACTATGCAATTTAGCTAATTTTCTTTTAAAAAAATTATTGGAATAGTGGTTTCCAGATCTAGATATTTGCCCTTGTTGATTCTGTAAATCCATGTTTAAAAAAAAAGCAAGAACAGATTTATACACGCATGTGGACAGACAATTTTTGGGAAGCTGGTCTTAGCTGAAGGTTTAATGAGGCATGGATGACAGGCTCCTATATTTGGACTAGAGAAATGGTAAATGTCAAAGTGCCTTTGTGTACATATCACGCACAGAATTGGTTCTCCCTACCTTAGAGTGCAGGCAGAGAAGTCAGACTGTCTGATGTCAGCTCTGCTGCTGTAATGTCACAGCAGTAATTGACTGTGGTCCGTGAAAGCAAAAAGGTATAGGTGGGGGGGGGGGAGAGACGAGAGAGCGACATGACAATCTGTATCTCGTTATACACAAAGAGGTGACTCTATGCTCAGAATTTAATGACACTAGTACGATGGCACAATAATGTGCCATTCATAGTCACGATGGGATTAGGTGACAGTTATCGTTTTCCAGGATAAGATAAATGTGTATTTATAATTACAAAAGGACAGGCTTCTGCCTGTATTTTGTGAAATATTTAGCAGGCTTGCAGACAGTGGTTTAGGTTAACAGAGAAAAGTCTGCCCCAGTTTAAAACCAGCAAAGACAAACATAATACAGACATTCAACAGACCCTCTTTCCATTTCCAAACCCAAACCACTATCCGCAATGTCCCATAATCCAACAACAGCTTGTAATTATATAATAATTTTAATATAGGAAAACATCACAAGATGATTCACAGAGCACAATAATAAAATGCAAACTGGATTGTCAGAAAGCAATATTAAATGGCCTTAACATTGGCCAGAGGAAGGCTTTAAGGACCATAGTTAAAGAATCATATTTGTGTCTCCCTCCAAGATGCCAGATGACAACTGGAATTTTTTTTTAACATAGTGCTTTATTAAACAAGAGAACTTAGGGAAACATTAATAATTTCCCTGCTACAGACAAAAAAACACTTACTCTTGATAGAAGGACAGACTTTTTGATAGTGTTTCTTTGAAAACTTGAAGTAAATACAGAGAAAATTTGATCTTGTGCTATAATCTTTAGAGGTTGGCACACAATATCATGTAAATCACCGAAGATAGACACAAAATGCTGGAGTAACTCAGCGGGACAGGCAGCATCTCTGCGGAGAAGGAATGGGTGATGTTTCGGGTCGAGACCCTTCTTCAGACTGAGTCAGGGGAGAGAGAAACTAGTCAGAGAACTAGGGTGGGGAGGGATAAAGAGAGAGGGTTACATGAAGTTAGAGAAATCAATATTCAAACTGCTGGGGTGTCGGCTGCCCAAGCAAAATATGAGGCGCTGTTCCTCCCAATTTGCTTTGTGCCTCACTCTGACAATGGAGGAGGCCCAGGGCAGAAAAGTCAGTGTGGGAATGGAAGGGGGAGTTAAAGTGTAGGAAGGAACTGCAGATGCTGGTTTAAACCGAAGATAGACACAAAATGCTGGAGTAACTCAGCAGGACAGCCAGCATCTCTGCAGAGAAGGAATGGGTAAAGTTTTGGGTCGAGACCCTTCTTCGGACTGATGTCAGGGGAGAGGGAAATAAGGAAGTGTAAGGTGTGAAAATAGGACAACGGGAATGGAGATGAAGGGAAATGTATAATAGATCATTGTTAGCTGGGATAAGCTAACAGCAACAAAGCAAACAGAGATAAAATGGAGTGGGAGACAGTAAGACTGGTCAGATAACTGGGAAGGGTGAGGGATGGAGAGAGAGGAAGAGTAAGGGTTACTTGAAGTTAGAGAAGTCAATGTCCATACCGCTGGGGTTTACCAACCGGTGGACAGCGAAGGTGATCAGCGAAACATATTTGCAAGTGGAAGAGAGCTCTAGAAGCAAAGATCTTTAGGTGAGAAATTTCACGGCTTAGGCTTAGGGCAATGACAGCTGAAATCCCTGCCAACAGCGGTGGATTGATTAATTTCGATGTAGATCAAGTGACCAGAATTAGTGGAGCAATGTAACCGTACAATTATAGGGCTGGGGAGATTTCACTGATAGGGAGGAGTGAGATCATGGAAGGCTTTAAAATAAGGGTGAACATTTCAGAATTATGGTACTTTACAGTAGCAGGTGTGCAAGGGATGGATACCTTCCATTTATGCAGATCAGGAAGTGCATTCCAAATCCAGAAATATGCCTTTGTTGAGTTTTTAAGTCCATGTTCAAATAGCAACAGCAGGTTCCGACAGTAGATAGACATAACATTTTCAGGCATCAGGATTCAGAAGAGTTCAATATTAAGCAGTGTAGGAAGAGTTAGTTTGTCTCAGGAGCTGAAGGTAGACACAAAGTGTTGGAGTAACTCAGCGGATGAGGCAGCTTCTCTGGAGAATAAGGATAGGTGACGTTTTGGGTCGGGACACTTCTTCAGTCTAAACAAGGGTCTTGACCTATTCCTGGTTTAATTCTGGTAAAGCATACAAGGATATAGATCAGCTTGTACTAAACATACTGGTTTGCATTACCTTTTAACTGCACAGAAAATGACTCTGTGTTTTATTACTATTCTAATGACATCATCCTGATCTCAACTCATTTCTCTTTAAAGTTGTACATTGCCTGCTCCCTTCCATCTGGTGAAGAAGACGGAACTAATAGCTACTGAGAATGATGATTAAAAGCTCTACCTGTAATTTTAAAACTGCAAGGAGTAGTTTAAAGCTACAGTATGTACTACAGTGGTTTAATTATGACAATTTCAGTTCAGTTTCATGGCATATTAACCTAAGTTTCAGTTAATCTAGAAAAAGAGTTAAGACATTTTCAGCAGAGTTTAATGTAGAAAAGTGTAAGGTCATGCACTTCAGTAAAGGCTGGCTATTATCCAAATGGAGAGAGATTTGTAAATGAGCATGAGGAATGGATCGAAGTGTTATTGAACAAGAATCTCAGGAAGCAAGCCAGGACAAATTCACTGAGCTCATTCCTATAGTAACTATTGAATAAAGTTTTATCTGCATTCTATGGAGAAAGAGGTGGCATAGTTACAGAACATGAGGGCGGTCAATTAAATCGAAGGCGCATAGGAATTTCTTCCCACAGGTCAATGTATCAGGTACTTTCTATCTCAAAGTGTTATGGAGGCTTGATCATGATCATTGGGTGTGGGGGGGGGGGGGGGGGTACCTAGAGAGAGGAAAGAAGAATTTTAGAAAGATCAGATTTGGAGCAATAGGGAAAAATTGGCACAAAAGAGGAGACGAGGCCTGGGGCAGATCATTTTGAACCTCGTGGCAGGCTTGAGGGGTCCGGAGATCTACCTCTTTGTTATTTCCTTGTGTTTTTGTGCAAGGGCTGGGAGCTTGTAAATGCCGATATAATTCAGCTTCCACAACAAGTCACACATTTGTCTTTGTCTTCATATTATTTATTATTAATTCTTGTATCCACATTAATAATGAAAACTGCCTACATTAACTGGTCACACTGAAATCAACTTAACCCTGCAGTGTTTACATGGGTACTATCCATTATAAATGTGGACGGTGCATGCTTATAATTTAAAAATAAATTGACAGCAATTCTATTTATTTCCATGGTTTCTTTAAGACTTTCATTACAGAGAGAAGCAGAACAGATAACATTAGATAGAAAGAGAGAATGCATACCATATAAGACACAAGAGGCAACAAACATTATCTGTAAAATGGTGGATACAATGTCCACACTGGTTAATAAAGTCGGTAACATAAATTATAAAACATAATGAGAAATATATTCACATCTACAATTTACACTCCTATTAAAGAACAGAGGTGGTACACACCCCATAATGGAGGCCACATGTACCTCTGCAGTGTAACAAAAGGCAGTGTTATAAGAAGGGGCAGTTTATATGCCTTCAGGAAAAGATGATGTTGTATAAACTCCTTATTATAATGGAGGCAGTAGACATTCTGTAACATGGCAAGTGCCTGAACAAAGCTTTGTAAAATAATGAGAGTGCGCATTACTGTAAAATAATATTACATAAGGCAATATCATGCTTGTACAGCATACAAATTAGAAACAGAGGTATACCCTTTTGTGCTGGCTCCAGCATGCAAGTTCATGGTTGATCATTTCTGTACTTTCCCCATATCCCTCGATTTCCTTAATATCCAAAAATCTATACAAGCTCAATAATGAAGCCTTTATGGTACTCGGGGGAAGAGACTTCGATAGATTTGAGGAAATAAATTCTGTGTCATCCCAGGCCAAAATAGACTAGTGCCTTATTTTAAGAACGTCATGTCTGGTTCTAATCTCATTGTTCTCAACTATCGAGATGACAGGCCGGTCGGTCTACTCAATCACTTCTCATATGGCAAATCTGAGTTCTAAGGAACCATTCTAGCTAATGTCTGTTGCATCCCTACGTGGCAGGTACATTTTACTTTGAAGAGGAGACCGAAACATACACATGATTGTAGGATAACTTCAGACTGTTACTCCAACGTTTTCTGTCTATCTTCGATTTTATATATCAGATCAAACTGAAGAAGGGACTTGACCCCAAACGTCTCTCGTTCCTTCTCTCCAGAGATACTGCCTGTCCCGCTGAGTTACTTCAGCATTTTGTGTATATCTTCGATTTACACCAGCATCTGCAGTTCCTTCCTTTGCATTTGATTTGATTGACACACACACACACACACACACACACACACACACACACACACACACACACACACACACACGCACACACAAACAATAATAGTGCAAAAAGACAGAACCAATGCCCCCATCTATGTAGTTCAGAACTTATTTGGAGTGTTATCAAGCGACAGCATACACCTGTACAGTATAGCATAATCAGAATGCACGCATTTATGTAACAAGAGATAAAGCAAACGGACTAAGAAACAATATGCACTGGTGATATTGATATCGAGAGGTAATATCACAGACTCTCAGGGGTTGCAAGCTGCTTCTGGTTCTCTGTTTCTCTCCAGAAAGTGCACATATTTCCTCAGTACGCTTAGTCGTTAAGCCTCTATCTTTGATGCAGGAAGGTTCATCAATAGAAGCCGAACAGTACACAGGTGGCTGACTCCTTTTAATAGGTTAATCGAACTCATTATGAGTGTAGCAAATTTACAATTAACCTTTACTGAACTGCCAAAGACAGCAACAGTATCATTGGGCAAAACACCTGACAGCTTAAGCTCAGCTCTGTTGACAAGATGACAATTGATGATCCCGTTCCTTCATTAATTGCCAAGATGTGAAAGTGCAATGTATTTCTTGAAATGATTTCTTGAAATCAAAGAGATGGGACCAGAATTCAATATTCGGTTCAAAATGCGACATTTCAGTTTAGTTTCCTGGGTGAGCCAATGTAGACTAAAGTGTGAAACCCTAGAGAGGTAGTGAACCCCCAACAAACTTCTTATTTAAAAACAATTTTTTTTAGAATACAGCGCTGAAACAGGCCCACCTAGTCCATGCCGACCAGCGGACCCCGCACATTAAACTATTTTATACACACTAGGGCCCATTAACAACTTTACCAAGCCAATCAACCTACAAACCTATGCATCTTTGGAGTGTTGAGGGGAAACTGAAGCTCCCGGGGAATACCCATGCAGGTCACAGGGAAAACGCACATTGGGAATACTTTAAGCTGCTTTGATCTCTGTATGCCCAGAGTAAACTTAATTTGGCATCAGTGGTGTATGTATTGGCTTGGCTGATTACTAGAATGAGATGATTATCCTATGGAAAGATTGAATACAATTGGAGTTTGGGTGGCACAGCTAATACAGGTTGTGCCTCACAGCTCCAGTGATGCTGGTTCAATCCTGACCTCAGGTGTTGTCTGGGCGGAGTTTGCACGTTCTCCCTCTGACCCTGTGCATTTCCTTGGGTGCTCTGGTGTCCTCCCATCTCCCAAAGAGGTGCGGGTTAATAGTTTAATTGGCCACTGTAAATTGCTCTCAGCATATAAGTGAGTGTTAGAATTTGGGATGGAGGAGTGATCTGAGGGCGATGTGGAGAGATTGATGGTTGGTGCAGACACAATGGATGGAAAGGCAATTATTGGTACTACCTGACTATGACTTTAGAAGATGGTCTCATGAATGATTCTGAAAGGTATTGAAAGCATAGGTACCATGAGGCACCATGAGGGGACATTGAGAGGGACTGGACGGGAGGGGGGAAGGGGTTACAGAAGGGCAAAATGTAGCGTACAACTGATGCGTATAAGGGGGCCTGTGGTTGGATTCCCATTTACAGGTGCCCTCCCTTTAATTCCACCATTTATAGGTGCCCTCCCCTAAACCACCACATTTATAACAAGAGGAATATACGAGCAAAGAGGTCATTCTGCAGTTGTACAGAACCCTAGTGAGACCACACCTGGAGTAATGTGTGCAGTTTTGGTCCCCTAATTTGAGGAAGGACATTCTTGCTATTGAGGGAGTGCAGCATAGGTTTACAAGGTTAATTCCCGGGATGGCGGGACTTTTCATATGCTGAGAGAATGGAGCAGCTGGGCTTGTACACTGGAGTTTAGAAGGATGAGAGGATATCTCATTGAAACATATATGATTTTAAGGGTTTGGACACGCTAGAGGCAGGAAACATGTTCCCGATGTTGGGGGAGTCCAGAACCAGGGGCCACAGTTTAAGAATAAGGAGTAAGCCATTTAGAACGGTTACGAGGAAACACTTTTTCTCATAGAGTGGTGAGTCTGTGGAATTCTCTGCCTCAGAGGGCAGTGGGGGCAGGTTCTCTGGATGCTTTCAAGAGAGCTAGATAGGGCTCTTAAAAATAGCACAGGGGATATGTGGAGGGCAGGAACGGGGTGCTGATTGGGGATGATCAGCCATGATCACATTGAATGGTGGTGCTGGCTCGAAGGGCCGAATGGCCTACTCCACCTATATTGTCTATTGTCTATTTACAGGTGCCCTCCTCTAAATTCCATTTACATGTGCCCTCCTCTAAATCCCATTTACAGGTGCCCTTCCCTAATTCACCATTTGCAGGTGCCCTCCTCTGAATCCCATTTACAGGTGCCCTTCCCTAATTCACCATTTAAAAGATGATCACAATATATAAATTAGATAATATTATTTTATTGTTCTCATAATAATCTCTGATTCGTAGAGATTCGGGTCGAGCCTTCTTCAGACTGAAGGTCACGGGAGATATGGGTGATGATGTAAAGAACAATGAATAAAAGATATGCAAAAAAGTAATAATGATAAAGGAAACAGGCTATTGTTGGGTGAGAACGAGCTGGTGCGAGAGAGAGAGGGGGAATGCCGGGGCTACCTGAAGTGAGCAATCCCCGCACACTAACACTATCCTGAAATTCCTACTGGCAGTAGTAAACACAGCACTGTCCATAATATAATAAACAAGAAAAAAATGTTCAGTGTGTGTGTGTATATAAATATATATATATACAAGAAGTAACTGCAGAGGCTGGTTTAAACCGAGGGATAGAAGGAGAGGGAATGTCGGGGCTGCCTGAAGTTAGTTCAGACGACCAATAAATCCCAACTGACCAAATTTGGGTATTCCCTCACTCCCATATATCAGGACAAGTTGTGCCGAATAAAACTGGCCGAACGTAACTCACGCCGAAGATGTAGTCAATCCGTCAGCTGAAAAAAAACCCCATAGTGCTAGTTCAGTTCAGTTCAGTTTAGTTTATTGTCATGTGTACTGAGGTACAGTGAAAAGCTTTTGCCGCGTGCTAACCAGTCAGCGGAAAGACAATACACGATTGCAATCTAGCCATTTACAGTATTGATACATGTTAAGGGAATAACGTTTAGTGCAAGGTGAAGCCATCAAAGTTCGATCAAAGATAGTCGGAAGGTCACCAATGAGGTAGATAGTAGTTCAGCACTGCTCTCTGGTTGTGGTAGGATGGTTCAGTTGCCTGATAACTGCTGGAAAGAAACTGTCCCTGAATCTAGAGATTTTCACACTTCTATACCTTTTGCCCTGATGGGAGAGGGGAGAAGAGGGTGGCCAGGGTGACGGTGTGTGAATCATTAAACTGTGGTAGAATTTAGAACAGGACAGGCCCTTCGGCCCACAACGTCCGTGCTGATCATGATGCCAAAAACTAATCTCCTCTCCCTGCACGTGATCCATATTGCTCCATTTCCTGCATCTCCATGAAACCCATGATTGTATGGCAGAGCAGAATCAATGGACTGAATGGTCTAACTAACCTTTACATCCCCTCTCTCTCTGTCCCTCCACCCACCCTAGTCGTCCGACTCGTTTCACTGTCGTCCTGCTTAGTTTCACTGTTCGTATCCACTCATTAACACCTTCTCCACAGCCATCAAAGGACCATTGTGGGCTCCACCTTTCCTTGATCATCCTTGCTGGCTTGAGAGTTATAGAGTCATAATCATACAGTGTGGAAACACGAAATTCTCACGCTGATCACAGAATTTCTCACACTCAAAAATATATATATTTTTTGTAAATAATTAAATAAAGTCACAAACAATTCAATTCGCCCAAGCCTTCCAGATCTCCTCCACGCTCACCAATGAGAAGTTTTCTGTCGGCGGGTTTCCCATAAAGAACGAGCAATTTGATTGTCTTAAGCCCATCGCACATTATTTAAAGTGGCAATGTAACTGCAGTACCAATCATTCCATTTGACATTTATGGAACCAAAGTCTGCAGCTGCTGGAGATTCAAGATAAAGCAAAAATTGTTTTAGAGGCGAGTAAAAGCCATGGGGGGGAATATATCAGGTGAATGCATAGTCTTTTTCCTGGGATATGTGGTTCAAGAACTAGAGGGCATTGGTTTAAAGCAGGGGTGTCAAAAAGTAGTTTAGTTTAGAGCAAAGATCATAGATCTTTAGTTTAGTCTAAACTAAACTACACATTCCCGTGCAGATGGTGTGATAGGTGAGACACAGCGGTGGTCCCAACATCGACCCCTGAGGCACCTCTCGCACCTCCCACCCTCACCTCCAGCGGATCTGTGTCCGTCAGCCGCTCTGTCCACACCCCATGGAGTTTTAACCCCGGCCCGGAGCTATGAGCGGTCCGGGTGAGTGGGGGTGTCTGTGCCGCCTCAGGAGTCGAATCTAGGGCTAAGGATCCGCTCCAATACCCGACCCCCGGGGTCACTGTCCCTCACCTCCCCCGGACACCAGCTGGACACAGAGCACCTGGCCGGCCCGCATACCCGGGGGGTGGGGGATAGGGAAACGCTCCCCGGACGTTGCCAAGTCTCTGAATTTCCGCTCACTCCGGGTGTTGTCGCCTCTTCACTGACACACGCTCTCACACACAACCTGACACACGCTCTCACACACAACCTGACACACACTCTCACACTCACACACAGACACACCCTCACACATTCACTCTCACACAAACTCTCACACACATTCACACACACTGACATACTCTTACACATACTGACATTCACACACACTCTCACACAAACACCCTCGCACACCCCCTCACACAAACTGATACACACTCTCACTAATGAGTTTGACACCCCTGGTTTAAAGTGAGAGAGGAACGATTTAATAGGAACCTCAGGGACAACATTTTCACGCAGAGGATGGTGGGTTTGTGGAACGAGCTGCCAGGTGAAGTAGGCAGGTAAAATGACAGCGTTTAAAATACATTTGGACAGGTATGTGGACAGGAAAGGTTTAAAGGGCCATATTGGCCCAATGCGGATAAGTGGGACTAGTTTAGATGGGGCATCTTGACCTGCAGGAAAAGTTGGGATGAAGGGCCTGTTTCCATGCTGTAAGACTATGACACATTGTAGAAAGGGTGCAATTGCTCTGGAGAGAATCCAGGGGCGATTTATGAAGATGTTGGCAGGGTTAGAATTTTTTTTTTAACTTTGAAGATTTGATAACTGGGATTGTATTCTCTGCAGCAACGGAGGTGAAGAAAAGATTTAGTTGAGGTGAATAATATTATGCGAATAGGACCTGTTTCGCTTAACAAAGAGTGTAGGAAGGAACTGCAGGTGCTGGTTTAAACTGAAGATAGACACAAAAAGCTGGAATAACTCAGCGGGACAGGCAGCATCTCTGGAGAGAAAGAATGGTGATGTTTCGGGTCGAGACCCTTCAGACTGAAGAGGTTGAATACCTGCCATATAGATGTAAAACACAATGACTGGAGATGTTTGTTATCCAACTAAGGGCAGAAATCAGAATCATGTGTTCATCTTCATTGATGTGACACCATAATAAATATATTACAGAAAAAAGAATTTAATGGGGTGGCACGGTGGCGCAGCAGTAGAGTTGCTGCCTTACAGCACCACAGACCCAGATTTGATCCTGACTACGGGTGCTGTCTGTACAGAATTTGTACATTCTCCCTACGACCACATGGGTTTTCGCCGGATATCCGGTTTCACCCACATCCGAAAGAAGTGCAGGTTTGTAGGTTAATTGGCTTCTGCAAATTGTCCCTGGCGTTTAGGATAGAACTGGCGTATGGTAGATTGCTGGTCAGTGTGGAATTGTTGGGCTGAAGGGCCTGTTTCTATCTATATGTTTTACATACATATCTTAATTTCATTGAACCATATACTTGGTCGAATATATGGCATTATTTTTGTCTTATTTCTATAGTCAAAGGGTAAGGTTGATTAATTTATTTGTGCAGAACAGTGATGGAAGTCCGACTCCTCTTGCCTTGTTTCTGCTTTTTTTCCTCTATATATATGCATAACAGCATGAATTATAATCTGATTTCCATACATGAATATACTAAGGTCATTCATGTGCTGCACCTGTTGATCACAGCCTGGATCTACTGTGGAATGTAATTAGGAATGTAATTTAGCCTAACCTTATTTATACCGAATCCAATTTAAAGCATAAATGTTTCATTCAAGCGTAAGTTAAACGACTCGCTACAGTATGCACCAGATTGCACAATTTTAAGCTTCAAAATGCAAAATCTCCCTACCGTAGGAGGGGGACACACCCTCTACGCCCCCCCCTCCCCCCCCCCCCCCCTCGGACGCTGCGCACCCTCACAATTTCTCACCCAATGTTGGTTGCCCTGATGTGGAGAAGGCAGGAAAATTGGATTAGGAGGCAGCGATCAGCCATGATTGAATGGTGGAGTAGACTCGATGGGCCGAATGGCCTAATTCTACTCCTATAATGTGAACTTGTAATTGAGTGTTGGATTTCATTTAACACGGTGTTTTTTAATTTGTTTCTCCGTCTCAAACTCCTGCTTGTTGAGGACATTTTACAGTAACGTCCTGGATTTAACTCTTCATTTAGTGACAGTAATTGACCTATTTTGAATGAGGAAGATAACAAGTAGCAGGTTTCCCAGTAATTTGGAGGCGGCTTGGTGATGATTGGTGGTAAGTATTTTCTGGAGTCATTAAAAAACAATTAAGACCCTAGTTAAAGGGTAGGCTGACAGCGAGCAATGTCATATATCGGATCCCACTGCTCAACACCATCAGGGCTTAATGCAAACTTAACTTGAGTTTAATATACTGATACAATAATACAAATCAATTCAGTATAATCCACTCAAAATGAGTTGATGCTCAGAAATCTCTACATTACACCAATCCATTACTGCACAACAGCATCGATGGACAAAGCCATGAGTTCATGGTGAACAACAGTCAGATTCCCTTCTGCACGACATGTGATCATAGATGTTTTAACCTGTAGGATTATAGTCCGCAATGATTTCAACCTTGCCTTGGTGTATTCTCGACCCAGGGTGGGCTTGCACCGTAACACACAGCCTCTGTACGAAACACGCCCCTGTTTGCAATTGAAAATATTTTGCTGTTTCTTTTAATGAAGACAGAATTTATTCAGCATCTTTCACTGAGTCCCCTTACAGCAACGATCGAAACAAAGGCTGCAGGGTCAATGAGCAGTGCGGCGCAAGTTAATTGAAAGAGGCAGGAGATAGGATGATGGAAACCGAGAGGCAGTCGAGGGGAACGTTTCAAATTAAAGGGTTTGCTAGGAAGGGAAGAGTGGGAAGCAGCTTTGAGGTCCTTCCGATTAATTCATAGAAGAGCCGGCTCCTCTCCTGGCTTCTTTCAATTAACTTGGCACCAATCCATCTATTAAAATCTACATTCAATAGGAAGAAAATCAAGCATGGCCCATGTGCCAGCCTTCTCGTTTGAAAATGAACAGAATATTTCACACCTGAGATCGTCCAGAGTACTCTGAATGGAGATGATTTAAAATTTAAAAACAGAACATACTGTATGTATTCAGCAGATCATTGAGCATTGTGATCCAGCAGCATTGACCTGAAACGTTAATTCCAACTCCCTCTTCATATTTCTGCAGAAGTGGATGTTGCTGGAAATAGGTGAAGGTGCCCCTGCAAGGCTATGCCATGGAGAGTTTCAAGAATAAAGAGACTATGGCATGGATAGTACCATGAAAGAATAAATGCAAAGCTTTGCCAAGTCAGGATTGTACAGGACTTGAAGGGGAGCAAGAAAGGCATGGCGCTCCCGCTCCCATGCACCTGCTGCTCGTGTCCTTTCTGGTAGTAAAAGGTTGCGGATTTGGGAGGTGCTATTAAGATTAACCTAGCCTACATTTTGAATTTGACTCTTCGGTTCATATCTGGTCTAAGGCTGTGATGGGGCCCACAATGAAAGTTCCTGGTAAAACCCAGACTAGGCAGCAGAGAAACCAATCCAAACAAACACCCTCTAGTTTTAGATTCACCTACCATGGGTACAGGACAACATTATCTACCCCATCTATACCCAGCATAACTTTATAAACCTTTATCATGCCATCTCCAACAACCTTTATTCCAGGGGAAAAAAGTGCAAGTGTATCAATTATTCCTTATAACTCGTCCAGCAGTTCAAGCAATATTCCTGTGAGTCTTTTCAGCACTTCTAGCTTAAGCACTTCTTTCCTATAGCATGACAAGCAGAACTGCACACAGTTTTCCAAGTATGTCCTACCCAATTATTTGTACAAGCACATGATATCCTAACTCCTATAATCAATGCCTCAGCCCATGAATGCAGGCCTACTATATGTCACCTTCACCATTCTCTCTACCTGTGTTGCCAATTTTCAGGAAACTATAGACTTAAACCCCAAGATCTCCCACTTCAATAACACTCCCAAGAACTCTGCCATTTACTGTGTATGCCCTGGCCTGATCTAACTTCCCAAAATGCATTATTGATCCCCAGTTTTCTACTGCCAGATTTGTTCTCTCCATAGATGCTGCCTGGCCTCACTGAGTATTTTAGACATTCTTGGTCTTATTTTTAAATTTGTAGAGTTTGTAATACTTCAGCTTTGGACTTCAGAAATGAAATGCCTTCCATTTTCTCAGTCTTATCATGTGAAAAAATAGCTGGGAAAAGCTTGTGAATGAATGTATTATATTCGATAATTATTATATTAATGATCTCACCTTGCTTTTTCAAAGATTAGCTGGGTGGTATGGATTTCTATCGTTATGAAAAGGAAAGGCATCAGAATACAAGGCACCGCGATACTGCCCATCTCTTAGCATGCACTTCAAGCTGCCACAAAATGCCTTATAACCAATTAATTACAACATTGAATAAGAAACCTCAACCTTAACAGACTATTGAGAAAGAAGTCAATATAAGTTCTAAGTGTCAATATGTTCTGCAGAACCTTCTCTCGGCACTGAATCTGCCAAATACGATGAAAATCACAGAAAACATAGCCTCTGCATATCTACAGATGCAGAGAACAATGTAGCCCAAAGCCCATGTGCCCGTGCAATTTCATTACAAAACCTGCCCAACCTGCGCATCCTCTGTCAGTCCTCAGAGCCCTTCATATTTTTTTCCTTTTCAAATAAATATCCAATTCATCTTTTAAAAGTATTATTGAAACTGTTTCGGGTACATGTAGAAAGAAGGGGCTGCAGATGCCGGTTTATCAACAAAGAAACAAAGTGCTGATCTGCCACGATATTCCAGCACTTTGTGTCTATTTCTGTTTCACTTTCATTCAGGGCATTTCAGATTATCACAATTCAACATCTCCCTTATGGCTATGGGGGTTTACGGGCCAGGTGGTCCATGCCTCAGTGGATCTGAACTGGTTCTTGGTGGGGATTGGGGTTGGAAGAAGTATTGATGTAGACTGGGTCAGGATCACCAGAGTGGAAGGTGGGAGGACTCACCTGGATGGGGTACCAGTCCTGTATTGTTTTGAAAAGATTCACTTGTTCCAGGAAAGACCAGTGATATAACTGGAAATATGATCAGGCACTTGGCTTAAGTCATTCATTTCCCTCTCACAACCCATGAGGCGCTTCCCATACAATGCATACAATAACATTGAACAAGAAACCTCAACCTTAACAGGCTATTAAGAAATACTAGACCAAGTGCAGACCCGTTGGGTGCTCCCCCAACGCAGCCGTTCCCTATCCGTAGCCCCCACGGGAGACGTGGTCCTCCAACTCAAGTGGCTCAGGAATCAGCAGTGCGGCTGTTTTTAAATGGCGTCTTTGAGGCGAGATGCGGGCGCCAGCAGCCGTCATGGTCGCTGGCCAGCAGGAGGCGACAAAATGAGTGAGTGGGGGGGGGGGGGGGTGGGGGAGAGGATTTTATTAAAAATGTGTACATAAACACGACAAAATGTAATGAGGAGTGGATACTTGGAATGAAAAGTGAAATCTCTACCGAAATGGAAAAAAACTCGGCGTTTCTGTGTCTGACGTTGGCGTAGCAACGAATCAAAGGCTGGCAGCCACAAGTCAGAAACACACACAGCCAGCCAGCCACAGAGTTTTAATATTATATGGATAGATATAGATATAGATAGATATAGATAAGTTTGAAGTGTCAGTATCTTCTGCAGAACCTTCTCTCAGCACTGACTCCGCCAAATACAATATTTCCAGACTGTTGCAAAATGGTCCAGATGTGGTTACAGAGAAATAGATTTTCAATTGTGTAACACAAAATCAAAACTTGCATTTTGAGGTTGAATTTCCCTGATTGTTTTCTTTTATCCTTTAAAAATCTTCCAGTGAACCACCACATATTTTGGTGAACCACCACCTTTTCTTTAAGGCAAGATGGCGCTGAAGCCAGGTGGCTCTTTGCGTGATGGTCCCAGAAGAGTATCTGCTATATTTAAAAGTAACCTGGTTCGAAATACAGAGAACATCTCAGCCTTCTATCTCCAAAGAGCACCCAACAAGTAAAATGTCAAACCTCTATCAGTCTTAGCTCTGCCAATAGATTGTAACTCACTGCACTTAGAAAATAAACAATGCTCCCTCTTGTCTGGTTCTTTTGCAATTAGCATAAACTGACCTACCTGCTATAACTCTCTGTGCTTCATATGGTTCCATGTAGCCGTTGTTCTCAATGAGCTCTTTGTCAATGGCCTCACCTCTGGAATCATGCCTGATATCGAAAGGGTCGGAATAATCGTCGTCGGGCAGAGTCTAGATAAAGAAACAGATTTGTTGGTTAGTCAAGATGTTAAACATGGATATTGTGTGTCAAATATCCCCCTGCTCGTCCTGGAGGCTCTGATATATGACGTCTTGTGCATGTGGGCCGGTTCGGACATTGAGTATTGACTGACTATTGACTTGTGCTGACACATTGCTTCTAATCCCACTCCACACAGAAATCAGGGCAGGATTGTGTATTTTGTGCTCACGAAATGTGGAGGAGGCCTGTTGGCGATTGCTCAACAATCTCAGCCGAGCAAAAGTCTCACGCTGATGTCGCCAACATTTTTGTTGTTGATTCTTTAGGGCATTTAAAATTGAGACCTTTGGAGAATAACTGACTTTGCTGGGTTTCTCCAAGGTGAAAATAGCCAGTAAAAGCAGCTGCAAGTAAGGATTTCACTGTTCTGTTCCCAGTGCCCGTGACAATTAAACACTCTTGACCATGGAACATACCTGTCGGTACCAGAGGAGCTATCTAAGAATGGGACATGTCTGCACTATGTCTCATGATGTTCAGTCCAGAATATCACTGTGGATTCAACCTCAGTCTGGTTTCCACAGGTGCAAATGTAGGTTAACTGGCCAGGGTCAGTTGCCCCGAATGTGGTAGGGATGCAGAGTACAATGAGATTGGTGTATAGGGTGATTGATAATCAGTGCAGATTCACTGGGTGGAATCGCCTGTTATCAAGAATTTGATAACTTGCCACAGTTGTTATCATGTTCAAGAAGGAACTGCAGATGCTGAAAGATCGAAGGTACACAAAATTGCTGGAGAAACTCAGCGGGTGCAGCAGCATCTATGGAGCAAAGGGTCTGAAGAAGGGTTTCGGCCCGAAAGGTCGCCTATTTCCTTCACTCCATAGATGCTGCTGCACCCGCTGAGTTTC
This sequence comes from Amblyraja radiata, assembly GCF_010909765.2. Classification (NCBI taxonomy): domain Eukaryota; kingdom Metazoa; phylum Chordata; class Chondrichthyes; order Rajiformes; family Rajidae; genus Amblyraja; species Amblyraja radiata. Next base: position 13,352,864 of record NC_045984.1, read on the forward strand.
TCCAGCAATTTTGTGTACCTACAGTTATTATCATGTTGGCAGAAGTTGATAACTGTCGCAAGTTAATTATGACTAAGTGGTAGAGTTGCTGCCTTACAGCGTCAGAGACCGGGGCGCGATCCTGACCACAGGCGCTGTCTGTACAGAGTTTGCACGTTCTCCCTGTGACCTCATGGATTTCCGGCACCTGAAGTTCTTTTGATTGGCATCTAAACTTGTACAGTTATTTTGTTTCATTGGTAATGTTGAGGGGTAATGTTAATGTTAATGCCTTTTGAGGGCCAGCATAGTGGCACAGCTGTAGAGATGTTGCCTGACAGCATCAGAGACCCGGGTTCGATCCTGCCTACGGGTGCTGAATGTACAGAGTTTGTACATTCTCCCTGTGACTGCGTGGACTTTCTCCGAATGCTCCGGTTTCCTCCCACATTCCGAAGTGCTGCAGGTTTGTAGGTCAATTGGCTTCTGTAAATTGTCCACAGTGTATAGGATGCAAAACTGGGATAACATAGAACTGCGTGGGTTTTCCTCGGGATTTCTGGTTTCCTCCCACACTCCAAAGATGTACACGTCTGTAGGTTAATTGGCTGCGGTAAAAATTGTAAATTGACTCTAGTGTGTAGGATAGTGCTAATGTGCAGGGATGGTTGGTTGGCAAGGACCCAGTAGGCCCAAGGGCCTGCTCCCATGCTGTAAATCTAAACTAAACTACATCCAATGGAGGAGTCCCAAAAGCAAAAATGGTCTCCTCTGACTTTCTTCATTCTTTAATTGGAGTATAAAGAGTGCCTGGTATGGGTAAGCAGTGCTGGAGTACATTGCATTCAATGTGTGGAGTGGGAGGGAACTCTGAGAGTCAGTTATACTTTAATTAGGATTTTATGGGCGATCGGTCCTGACTAAATAACTTAATGATCCACAGTAACTTTGTGCATTGAATTTGTATGTCTGGAAAATGAGTTATGGATTTATCAACTGTTTGTACATGCAGGCCTTTTGTTGGGCCGCTGCAAAAATAGAGATGTTTTTCAACGCTGATAGATCCATAAGCTCAAACCACTTCCAGAAACTCACCCAGCATTCTTTATATTTAGTGAATGCAAGAACATTACATTACTTAAATAAGGAATTGCAATCTAGCGCAATTTTATGGTGCCAGTGTACATATGAGCTGATAAATGAAGCATATTATTCACAATCTCCACTTTTTGTTCTCCCTCAATGTATGCTTTCAGCCTACATCCTCACAAAGAATGCCCAATCCACCGCCTATTCCACCAGCCTCTATTCTACTTCAAAACCCTTCTCCACACGCAATCCTTTTACACTTCACCTCCACTGATTGCTGTCCCACAAGTTTCAGATCATCCAAAGCTATTCTGCTCACATCCTACTCTTCATAAAATCCTACTCACCCACCATTGTTCCTGGGGACATGTAAGAGTCCCCAATCCTTAAATGCATCCAAGTTAAAAGAGTTGTTAAAAGCTGTCTCATGCCTACCTCTGCAATGTCACAGCTTCCACTCCAAATCAATGTGGCTCTAAACTCATGCCATTATGCATCTCTCTCTCCCTACATCAAATCAGCCTTGCCTTCAACATTGGAATCTTTGCCCTCTGGAAATCTCGCTTCAAAATCCTCTTCCATTTTGCTTTTGTGATCCTCCTTAAAAGCAACTTACTTGACCAGGCTTTCAGTCAAACCTCCTGATGTTTTCTTGCTTGACTCAGTGCCCATTTCAATTTAATCACCTCTTTTTTTCGTATTTGATTTGTTATGTAATACAACTGGTGATGGGATTGTGAATGAGTCACATTCTGCTAAGAGGCTGCCAGACTAATGCATTGGGATTTTATATAAGCAAATAAAATCTCCAGCGGGGCTTTAATGAGAGATTGATTAAAAGAAGGATTGATATCTAACATAATTTGAAAATTTATGGAATTTGTTACACTACAAATTCCATAATTCATTTTTTTATATATCAGTACTGGCCACCATGTGAATTATCGGCTTTTAATTTTAGTTTTAGAGATACAGCGCAGAAACAGACCCTTCGGCCCACCGAGCTGACGAGCGATCCCCGCACTCTAACACTATCCTACACACACTAGGGACAATTTACAATTATACCAAACCAATTAGCCTACAAACCTGTAGGTCTTTGGAGTGTGGGAGGAAACCGGAGCACCCAAAGAAAACCCACACAGGTCATGGGGAGAACGTACAAACTCCAGACAGACAACACCCATAGTCAGGATAAAACCCGGGACTCTGGTGCTATGCGGCAGCAACTCTCCCACTGTGCCACTATGCTGCCCGGTATTCCTGAAGAATTGTGAAGGATTGTTTTTGCAAGACTACCCAATTGTTCTTCCCCTACTGAAGATTGTAATCTATGCAGGAATCAAAACAGAAACACTAAGCAGATCAGACAGCATCAGTGGAAAGAGAAGCAGAATTAACATTTCAGCTCAAAGACTCATCATTAGCTTCACACTGCTGAGGGCTAGCAGGTTGATATCATCAACCTCAACCCGAAACATTGACTCTGTTACTCTTTCCACCACGGATGCTGCCTGACCTGCTGAGTATTTACAGCACTTTTGTTTTATTTCAGATTTCCAGCACCTGAAGTTTGCATCTGTCCTTGTACTGTTATTTTGTTTAGTTGGTAATGTTTGCTCTCTGAGGGACGGGACAGTGGTGCAGTGGTAGAGTTGCTGCCTGACAGCACCAGAGACCTGGGTTCAATCCTGACCACTGGTGCTGTGTGTCCGGAGTTTTCCCTGTGACCCCGTGGTTTGACTATGGGGGCTCCTGACTACGGGTGCTGTCTGTATGGAGTTTGCACGTTCTCCCAGTAACCGCTTGGGTTTTCTCCGGGTGCTCCGGTTTCCTCCCATGTTCCAAAGATGTGCAGGTTTGTAGGTTAATTGGGTTCTGTAAATTGTCCCTAGTGTGTCGGGTAGAAATAGTGCACCGGTGGTCGTTGGTCGGTGGGGACTCGGTGGGCCGAAGGGCCTGATTCCACGCTGTATCTCGAAACTAAACCAAACCAAAGACTCCTGACCAACCATTTTTCAATACTTAGGATGCAATGTTAATCTTATCTGCTGACAGGAAGCTAACAGGATGAGAAACATTAGTTTGACAATGTTCCCTTGCATTAAAGGGGAGGGAAATATTGCATGGGTTGAAAGCCATCCGCTGTTACTAGAGAAAAAACAGAGCATTGCACTTTGGAATTCATTTTCATTGATTTTGTACATACAACGAGGGAAGTATTTCAAACCCGCATAATTAATATTATTGCCTTCCTTTTAGCTTAAGTACTAAGTGACCAGTTGTATCAGTTCACTCGCATCTCCACTGTGTTAATTCTCCACAATGATGATTAAATTGCTGTATCAGTGATACACTGTCCGGTACTTTTACGAATGGTGCAACGAAGAGTTAATTCTTCCAAAAGTTATCGAATATAAATCCTCAGAGGGTAAATGTATCCACAGTAAAGACAGAGGTTTCAATACATTGCCTAATTAAACAATTACACCTGACGACTCAAATGATTACATTCCTGACACTAATTTCTCATCCCCATTTTTGTGAAGGAGAGATATGGGCTCTGGCATCCTGTCAGCCGCACTGCAATCTCGCTGGATTTGCTAAAATTATCTATCAGCGAGATCTGCGGGTTAGCGGGCCAGTTTAATGCAATCATCTCTCTGTAGTTCTACTACAGCTGATAGAAAACAGCTTTTTTCCACGAGTAGTAGCTCTATTCAATAACAAAAAACCTGTAGCCTCCTTTTGCTCTGGGTATTTTATTTAATTCACATGTTCAATAAATAATGTTTTATTATTAATGTTTTATGTGTCATTCCGAACTGTCACTGTATGTCATGTTGTCATTTGCAGGCGGAGCACCAAGGCAAATTCCTTGTATGTGAATACTTGGCTAATAAACTTATTGATTCATTCATTCATTAGAAGAGGAGCATGTTTTTATGGTTGACAGGTCCTTGTCATATTGGGACAGTATTAGTTTAGTTTAAAGATACAGCACGGAAACAGGTCCCTCGGCCCACTGAATCGGCACTGTCCAACACATTAACACTATCCTACACACACTAGGGACAATTTACACTTATACCAAGCCAATTAACCTACAAAGCTGTATGCCTTTGCAGTGTGGAGAAAAGGCGTTTCCCCGAGAAAACGCACCCAGGTCACAGGGAGAACGTACAAACTCTGCACAGACAGCACCCGTGGTCGGGATCGAACCTGGGTCTCTGGTGCAGCAAGCGCTGTAAGGCAGAAACTCTACCATTGCGCCACCGTGCCGCCCCATGTTCCCACGCTTGCTCAACATGAACGATCCAGCCCTCCGAACAAACACAAAGTGAAGGATTATCTATTTGCAGTGTCAGCCTGTCAAGTATCCTCACATTCAATGAGCATGAACATATTGTAACTAATGTGTGCTTCAACAAAGCCCTGTAGCAACTGGCCACCCCTCACCTTCTGTCAATAGTTCAGAAGCATCTTTCCAAGAGGAAACTCTCACCTTCATTCTGCTTCCAGCAGGAAAACCACATACGCTATTGAGTAATACAGTCCAATACCACGTCAGTGAACAAACTAGGCAAGTTAGCGGAACTTAATTCAAATGAATTGGCTTCACCCACTCCATTTTAGTTCCATTTAGTTTACAACGTGGAAACAGATCCTTTGGCCCGGTCGGTCCGTGCCGACCAGCGATCCATGCACACACTTAACACTATCCTACGCACACTAGGGACAATTTACTAATTTACCGAAGCCAATTAACCTGCAAACCTGTAAGCCTTTGGAGCGTGAGAGGAAACCCGAACACCAGGAGAAAACCCACACTGGGAGAATGTATAAACTCCGTACAGATAGCACCCGTAGTCAGGATCGAACCCGGGTCTCTGGCGCTGTAAGGCATCAATTATACCGCAGCGCCACTGTGTCACCCTTCTTGCTAACTTTCTCCTATTTTTCTGGATAAGGATCCAAGGGAAATTATTTTTTATTTCAAAAATAAATTTGATTCATAAAAATGTACCGAGGAAATGTGAACCAGTGTACGGCTACCTTTACATGCATGTCGAGGTCAAGTTTATATACTTATAGCGCAGTGAAGTCAATACATTCAAAGCAAACCAAGTTAATCCATTCAATGTACAAAGCACCAACATCACTCTTTGAGCACCACACCCTTTGTGTGTTTGAGGAACTGTTAAATGAGGCCCAGTCCCTCATTGTCCAGTGATGGCTGGACTTTAGATGGCAGTCAGACGCCACATGGTACAGGTTTGGTGCTTCCTTCGTTGTGTACTCTGACAGACTAGAATGTGCCAGGAGGCACATTCACACGGGCCTCTCACTTTACAGGAAGACCAAAGTGTATCTTTCACCCAGCCGATGACCTTCCAGAGGACTAGATGTTTGCCTTGTTTGTGGTCCAGGGAGCATTCCCTGCATCAACGAGTCCTCTGATCCAGGCGGTCACGGTGGAACAGCAGTAGAGTTGTTGCCTTACAGCGAATGCAGCGCCGGAGACCTGGGTTCGATCCCGACTACTGGTGCTGTCTGTACGGAGTTTGTACGTTCTCCCCGTGATCTCCAAGATCTTCAGTTTCCTCCCACATTGCAAAGATGTACAGGTTTGTAGGTTAATTGGCTTGGTAAATGTTAAAAAAAATAGTCCTACTGGGCGTAGGATAGTGTTAATGTGTGGGGATCGCTGGTCGGCGCGGACCTGGTGGGCCGAACGGCCTGTTTCCACGTATCTCTAATTGCGCAGCTTTTTGGGACAGACCTCTATAAGCAGAAAACACTTCTGATAACTCCTATAGCCCGAGCAGCTAATTCTGATCCTTGAGGAATCCTGTGCTCAAAGCCAGAGTACTTTAAAATAGAGATGAGTAAATAGCTTAAGGCGGCAAATCTTTCTCTCCCTGGCATTAATCGTGATTCAATTAGAAGTATTCCTTTCTCCAAGTTAATAGGCTGTGGGTTCATGCTCCAAGTCAGACACTCATGATTGTAATTAGTGGTGCAGCGGTAGAGTTGCTGCCATCCAGCACCAGGGACCAGGTTCGATCCTAACTATGGGTGCTTGTCTGTACAGCGTTTGTACGTTCTCCCCATGACCTGTGTGGGTTTTCTCCGGTATATCCGGTTTCCTCTCACACTCCAAAGCCAAACAGGTTTGTAGGTTAATTGGCTTGGTATAATTGTAAATTGTCCCTAGTGTGTGTAGGATAGCGTTAGTGTGCGGGGATCACTGGTCAGCGCGGACTCGGTGGGCTGAAGAGCCTGTTTCTGCACTGTATCTCTAAACTAAACTAAACACACTACTTACACATGTAATGGGGAATTAGAAAACTATTTGCAGATACATGGCCATTGGGAAGAGTGGAATAGCTCTTTGAAGAAAGTAAACTCAATAGAACTAATGTCCTTCTTCTGTATTGCGTTATTCTATAAATCTAGAAACACATAACCCAAATTGCCATCAGAGTGTAACTGGGAGAGTGCCCCGCTGTTGATGTTACTTCCTACAGCCGAGACTGGGTGGTGTCTCGGATGGAATGCAATGATTCAATACGGCTATTGCAAGGAACTGCTACATCCGTCTTTCTTTCTGGCCAACAATTTATTCCGCAAACTCCATTTAAAAACAAATTATCTGGTCATTACTACAGTGCTGGTTGTGGAATCTTGATAGAGGCGCATTAGTTGCCAATTTGCCTTCATCCCATTATTGATTATACATGAATAAACTGTTTAATTGAATATAAAGTACTTTGTGACCTCAGTGCAAGAATAAATAAAAGTCTCTCTTTATTACTTGTTGACTCCAGACCACGAGTACTGCAATTATAAACCTGACTCGTCTCCAACAGCGGACGGACTCAGTATCTTCATATCTTCCTGAAGAGTTGGACGGAAAATTATTGCAAGACCATGGGGCTGATGCAGTTATGTGGTGAGTCCAATGCTTGTAGAGCCAACTGCCGAGGCTGCATGGGTGCATTGGGGCAACAGCTGTGTAAATGGTTCCAGGGATGGGAGCGATAGAGTGAGAACAGAAACACAAAAATAAGAGAAAGGGGCAAGCGCAGTGGTAGAGTTGCTGCTTTACCAAATAGTGAAAGGTCTGGATAGAGTGAATGTGGAGAGGATGTTTCCACGAGTGGGAGTCTTAGGAAAGGAGGTCAGACCCTCATAATTGAAGGACGTTCCTTTAGGAATGAGATGAAGTGGAATTTCTTCAGTCAGAGGGTGGTGAATCTGTGGAATTCATTGCCACCTATGGTTGTGGAGGAGAAGACAATGGGCATTTTTAAGGCAGAGATAGATTCTTGATTACTACGGGCATCAGGAAGAAAGCAGGAGAATGGGGTTAGGAGGGAGAGATAAATCAGCCATGATTGAATGGCGGAGTAGACTTGATGGGCCGAATGAATTTTTATGGATTTTACAGTGCCAAAGACCACAGTGTTCAATCCTGACTATGCTGCTGTCTGTACAGAGTTTGTACTTTCTCCTTGTGACCATGTGGGCTTTCTCCGGGTACTCCAGTTTCTTCCCACGTGCAAGTTTGTTGGTTAATTGTGTTCTGTAAAGTGTCCCAAGTGTGTAGAATGGAAGTATTGTACGGGTGACCGCTGGTCGGCGCGGATTCATGGGCCGAAGGGCCTGTTACCACGCTGTATCTATGAAACTAAAACTTTGAAATCTCACTCCTATCAACAAGCTGGAAAGGGTGCAGAGAAGATTTGCAAGGATCTTGCTAGGACTTGAAGGTGTGAGCTATAGGGAGAGGTTGAGCAGGCTAGGACTCCTTGGAGTGCAGGAGAATGAGGGATGATCTTGTGGAAGTGCGTAAAATCATGAGAGGAATAGATTGGATAAATACACAGACTCTTTCCCAGAGTTTTTCATTGCACCTCAGTACAATGACTACACAGAACTGAACTGAACTGAGAGGACAAAGAGGACATATTTTTAAGGTGAGGGGGAAACAATTTAATATGAGCCTGAGAGGTTTTTACACAAAGGTGGGCATATGGGACAAGCTGCCTGAAGAGGTAGTTGAAGCTGCTATTATCGCAATGTTTAAGAAACATTTGGACATGTACATGGATAGGATAGGTTTAGAGGGATATGGGCCAAACGCAGGCAGGTGAGACTAGTGTAGATGGGGCATGTTGGTCAGCATGGGCAACTTGGGCCGAAGGGCCTCTTTCCATGCTGTATGACTCTATGACTCTATGACTTTAATTGCGTTGGATGAGGAGAGGATCATGTTGATACACCCAAACCTGTAGGGGTGATGACCCGTTATTGAAAAGCACAAAAGTACCTTAGATTTGCAGTGATGGGATGTTAAACAAAAGTCCTGTCCAACCATCTTGGTTGTGCAGGGAGAGGTCAAAGACTCCACGCAGTATGCTTAGAGGATCCCACAAAATCCTGCCAAAACCCTCCCCACAATGAACACACGCGCAGAATTGGAGCCAATAGCCAAGTCACCTCACGTGCTATTTACATGGGATCTTACTATGCTTCTTAATGGTTGCCATGTTTGGTAAAGAACACCCCCATTCAATGCAAGACCTCTTTTCAGAGCATCAGTGGAAGAATTAAACTGGAGCACAAGGATGGTGGGGTGAGGCAAAGCGTGGAGAATGGGGAAGGGAAATCACAAAACTGCTGTGCGAAAGGATAGGTGTCTGCTGAAGGTTCTAGAAATAAATCAGTGTCAGGACGAAATGTACACTGCAGCTCTGGCACAGACTGAATCTAATAACAACTGTCCTTAATTAACAAGTAAAATGAATTGTTTTCTGTGCATGATAAACATTTGAAATAATGTTGTTTATGCTCGATTGAATTTTAATGGTCCTGTAACACAAACACCGAACCATGATGTAGAAGGCTATCTCTTGAATTTTCTCACACTCTTCCCATCAGCTTTCTTTCCATTTCTTCACACTCGCTCATGATATAGAAATGCATTTGGTCCGACACCTCAAAGCTAGCTCTGTACCCTTTTCTCTTTCAGATCCATCAACCCTCCCCAATTCTCCTACCTCCGAATCATACTGATGTAATTTACAGTGGCCGATGAACCTACCAGCACTTCTTCGTGATGTTTGAGGTAACTAGAGTTGCTGTGGTAAACCCAAATTTGTCACAGGGAGATGTTCTCCCCGTGACTGCGTGGGTTTTCTCCGGGTGCTCCGGTTTCCTTCCACACTCCAAAGACCTATAGGTTTATAGGTTAATTGGCTTCAATTAAAAAAATGTAAATTGTCCCTATTGTGGAGGATAGTGCTAGAGTACGGGGATCGCAGGTCAGCGCGGACTCAATGGGCCAAAGAGCTTGTTTCCACGTTATGTCTCCAAATCAAACTAAAATAAAAGACTAGAATAATGTTCACCTGTGTGCTCCTCATGGTCAAATGCAGTCTTGGTTCCAGCATTGAAGCATGGGACCCCGTAGAAAGCATAACGTTGCCAGGACAACGGGCCTTCATGGTCAGGCCATGAACCGTGCACTGACACCCACTAGGACTTGAAAATGGTGACTCTGTCTATTGTCAGTGTACTACTGCTATACACATACTGTATCTGAGATGCTTATGTCAGATGTATCTAAGTGCTTATGTATTGTGATACTTGTACTGAGCTGTACACAAAAATGAATGTCTCTGTACCTCGGTACATATGACAAATGAAATACCATACCATATCATACCATACCAAGTATAGCTGGCACTTGGGCAAAGGCACTTTAAGCTTCAGGAAAAGAGAGGGGAAACTATTTTAAAAGTAGACTTTTGTTCACTCAATATTTCATCTGTTAATAGGCTTTTCACAGAACCATGCAGTCTCATCAGTTCCTTGAAGTATAATCCCTTGGGCATCCTCACATGTTCTGCTAAATCACTGAAGACACTGGCATGGAACATGATCGTCGGGAGACAAGGCAGACAGAGAGATCTAAAATTGGCTCAGTGTTACAGCTGCCTCCAGGAATGAATCCACAAGCAACGGAAAGGCAGAGGAAAGATCCCCAAGGTGATGTAGCTGAGTAATGGACACAGGCTACACGAAAGATTTGTTGCAGTCCCAACCATGCGTTTTACTCTGCACTCAGAGGGTGAAGGGGTGAAATTGGTACACCTCGTCTTACATTTCTTTATCCCTGGAGATATTAACTCACTATGGTTTCAGTTTGTCAGCAATGTGAGCTGGTGCACTGTCAACAATGGGAACCATTTTAGTTTGATCCAGGTGTGACATCATCTATTGGTTAGCATTGACCTTGATTAGCATTGACCTTTATTGAAGCTCTTGAAACTCCAGGGTGGCACGGTGGTACAGCAGTAGAGTTGCTGCCTTACAGTGCTTGCAGCGCCGAAGACTCAGGTTCGATCCTGACCACGGGTGCTGTCTGAGTGGAGTTTGTACGTTCTCTCCGTGACGGCGTGAGTTTTCTCCGAGATATTCGGTTTCGTTCCACACTCCAAGGACATACAGGAATGTAGGTAAATTGGCTTGATAAATGTAAAATGGGTCCCTAGTGTGTGTAGGATAGTGTTAATATGTGGGGATCGCTGGTTGGCGCGGACCCGGTGGGCCGAAGAGCCTGTTTCCGTGCTGTATCACTAAACTAAACATTGCTTCTACCAGCTGCATGCTTCCAGCCTGGACGGGAATGCTTGGTGGGGGTCCACAACATTTGACCCCCTCCCTCTCACTCCTTAGCATCCTTCAGGCCTATGTACAGTTGCTGAACAAGTTAGAAAACCCCCAAAGAGCAACACTCCTGTGTCAAGGGGACATGAGGTCCAATGATGCAGGAAGAAACTGCAGATGCTGGTTTAAACCTCAGATAGACACAAAAATCTGGAGATTTGAAGAAGGGTCTTGACGAGAAACATCACTGATTCCTTTTCTCCAGAGATGCTGTCTGACCCGCTAAGTTACTCCACCTTTTTGTGTCTATCTTAGGTTCACTGGTTTTTTATTTGTCATATATGCAACTGCACAGTGAAATTATTTTTGTATATATTACACATGCCATGTTTTGGCGCCATTTCCAAAGTCCGGTTGTCCTGCCCGCTCGGTCTACTGTAACAGTTCCTGCAAACCAACGTCCCTCTTATTGTCCGGCTATCTTTGTTTCCCGGGTGTGCCTCCTGCAGCCCACCTTGAGGGCACTGGAGGCATTACCTCGTTTCACCCTCCCACACTGCTGTGTACTCTTTCACAGAGACATGACTCTCCAGACATGGTACTCCAGGCCAAGTGATTTTTTAATCCATTGTGTGGACCAGACGCCAGTGTCAACAGGAAGAGATGGTGGGACATGCTTCATGGATAAACGCATTGTGATGCTTGGACGTGGCCCATTCCTGCACCCCTGACCTGGAACATCTGATGATCAAGTGTTGACCATTCTACCATGTGAGGGAGTTCTACACCATCATGTTGACCGCTGTCTTCATCTCTTCTCGGGCAGACATCAATCTAGCACTAGAGAAATTAGTTACCGCGATCAACAGGCAGGAATGGTGAGTCCCATTGTCTTCCAAAACATGACTGGGGACTTCAATCATGCAAGCGCAAAGAAATATCTGCTGAACTATCATCAACACATCACCATCAACACCAGAGGACCCAACATGCTCGACCCGCTGCCTGATGTGCTGAGTTCATCCAAGACTTTTCAAGACGGAATCAAGGGATATGGAGAAAAAGCAGGAATGGGGTACTGATGATCAGCCATGATCATATTGAATGGCGGTGCTGACTCAAAGGGCCAAATGGCCTACTCCTGCACCTATTTACTATGTTTCTGTAATGCAAAATAGGATCAGGGCACCTTGTTTTTGCCCACAGTTAGGATGATCACGATAGAATGGAGGGCAGCAGCTCTTGTTTGCTCTTTTAATAATGTAACTTATAGAAGATGGGATGAATCCTTTCTTCCGAAGCAAAGATAAATAGAAGTCAACCATTATCAACAACAGATACACAAAATGCTGGAGTAACTCAGTGGGACGGGCAGCAACGGAGAAACGGAAAGGATGATGTTTCGGATCGAGATCCTTCTTTGGCCTGAAACGTCACCCATTCCTTCTCTCAATGCTGCCTGTCCCGCTGAGTTACTCCAGCATTTTGTGTCTATCTCCGGTGTAAACCAGCAGTTAGAAACATAGAAACATAGAAAATAGGTGCAGGAGGAGGCCATTCGGCCCTTCGAGCCAGCACCGCCATTCATTGTGATCATGGCTGGTCGTCCTCTATCAATAACCCGTGCCTGCCTTCGCTCAGGGGTCGTGTAACTATTTGCAGTTCCTTCCTACACAATGCCAATAACAACTTAAATCAAACTCAGCAGAAATTTAAAATCTTTCCCCTCACTCAACAATTTATTAATTGAAGTCATTTCAAAACCCACTTTAATACCCATTGTTTGAGAGCTACAATTCTTTCTTCATCAGAAGAATCCCATTACGATACAAAGAGACCGAATTGAACTAACGTCTTCGAATGTAGCCGAGCAATTAACATGACAAAAGGCCCCATGCAAACATTAGCATTTGAATAGTTTCCATTGAGTTAATGCATTAATCTTGATTCCCTCGTTCTCAACTTCTCTTGCAGCGCAGAGACCATTACTTTCAATCAATCAATTAAACTTCGGAATCTTTGCTTTGAAAGCTTTTTTTTTCGTGGACCAAGGAATGCTGTAAAGGCAAAGGAAACGTTGCAAATGTTTCTAATATTTGTGGCAAAATGTGACCTGTTTCAGTTTTGCCCCTTTTGAAACCTGATGGTTTTTGGTCTAAACCCCATACTAAAAGCGGAGTGTCCGCCTTAGTTCAGTCTACAGTGGCGGAGGACACCACAGGTGTATGGAACAAGCTGCCAGAGGAGGTAGTTGAGGCTGGGACTATCCCAACGTTTAAGAACGTTTTAAGTTAGACAGGTATATGGATAAGACAATGTTTGGAGGGATATGGGCCAAATCCTGGCAGGTGTGACTAGTGTAGCTGTAGATGTTGGATGGTGTGGGCAAATTGGGCCAAAGGGCCTGCTTCCACTCTGTATCACTCTATGACTATAACCAGGGCCACGCTTGTCCAGGCCGGGACTGTGAACTTGATGAATTGGCGCCAAACATGGCAGTGCCGGAATTGTATACAAAATGAATGTCACTACATAATGTTTAATTGCATATGTGACAATAAATATCCATTGAAAAATAAGATGGCATATCAAAGCTCTGTCCAGCCTGCTAGTCTGGGTGAAATTTGAAAAAAGTCGCTTGGGTGAGTATAAGAAGCAGAGTCTTTCTCAAGCCAATAGTTCTCTCTTAAACAAACTGCCCGACAAAAGGTAATTGGTAATTCTGTCATCTGCCGGTGAAGTGACTCGCTGGATGCTTACTGATTGCTGAATGTGCCTGCATAACAATACTGACTGCACTTCAAAAGCCGCTAATACACTGCAGACTCTGGTACTTTCAGGACATCAAAAGGTGCTCCTCAATGGGAGTTCAAGCTCCTCTTTTAGCTGCAATTTATCATTATTCTTTTGAAGTGCGGTGGAAATTACACTGAAGAACGTGGCAACCGCTCCGCACTGGCTGCATCACTCCACAATAAAATGAATTATCCATTAGGTGATGCTGACAGAATTATACAGCCCAGAAACAGGCCACTCGGCCCACCATGTCCGCGCTGCCCATTAGCTGTTCACTTTGGGCCGCGACTACAGCTGTGGACTGGGAACGCGCCCGGAGGTCTTTATCGAGGCGCCGCAGTCTCGATGACCCCCAGATCGCTGCGTGGAATCCCGGCTCAGGGCCCCTCGCGAGTCGGCGGAGCGGCCAACGGAGCCCGCAGCTGGGGCCCAAATCTGCACCACGGAGGCGTGAAGTGGGGCGTCGACAGCGGTGAGGCCTCGGTGTTGGCGAAGACTCGCGGCGGCGGCGATGCCACGCGGGTCGACTGTCGATGGGAGCATGGAGGACCACTGTGAGGGGGGGAGGAGAATCTCTCTGTGCTTAGTCACATGTTACAATAAAGTATTCCTAATAAAGGGAAGAATTATAAATGGCAGAGTTCTGTTTCTTGAGGAAGAAATCTGATTGCTATTGCACACATCTGAGGCAGTCCACTACCAAGGGAAGAATTATTATAGCCAGTCCCACACAATTTGAGCCGCCTTTCCTCGACACCCTTCATCTCTCTCTGAGACGCAGGGAGGCGTGTCCTGTACAGGCTCCTCCTCCACACCCTGCACTTCCTCGCCCTGGTCCACCGTCCGGACACCAAGTGGCGGTCGGTGTTGCCTTCCGGTCGCGAGGGGGGCCCCCGGTGGGGGTCCCTCTACGCAAGGATTCTCCCCCTTTACATTGGGGACCTGGGGTGGAGGGTATTGCACCGAGGTGTTCCCTGCAACCTGTTTCTCTCGCGGTTCACAGACTCGCCAGCCGGCTGCCACTTTTGCGGGCTGGAAGAGTCTGTGTACCACGTGTACATGGAGTGCGTGAGGCTGCAGCCACTGTTTGAATATCTAAAGGGGCTGCTCCTTGCCTTCTGGCTGCATTTTTCACCCACCATCCTCATCTTTGGACACCCTGTGCGTAGGGGAGAGGGTAGGGCTGAAGATGTCCTGGTTGGGTTGCTCCTGGGCCAGGCCAAGCTGGCCATCCGCGAGTCACGGCGCCAGACGGTGGAGGGCTCTACCCGAGCCAGCTGCCTGCCCCTTTTCCGGGGTTACGTCCATGCCCGGGTGGGGTTAGAAAGGGAATACGCCCTGTCTACGGGCATCCTGAGGGAATTTCCGGGACCGCTGGGCTCCGCAGGGTGTTGAATGTATCCTTAATAAGGATTGTAACATAGTTGTATAGTAGTTTATTATAGATACATGTTTGTATTGTATTATGGTGGTGGGTTCTGGCTTGTTTTATTGTAGTATAAATATTATTTTTAATAATTGAATAAATTTTTTATTAAAAAAAAAAAAGAAAAAGAAAAGGGAAGAATTATAATTAGCAGAGTACTGTTTCTCAGAGAAAGAAATATCATTGCTAATGCATGCATCTTTGGTTGTCTCTCAGGATTGAGGATGGCTTACTTCCACTTTAGTTTAGTTTAGTTTAGAGATACAGCGCGGAAACAGGCCCTTCAGCCTACCGAGCCCGCGTCGACCAGCGATCCCTCTACAGTAGCACTATCCTACAGACTAGGAACTACTCACCATGTACAGAAACAAAATTAACCTAAAAACCTTTGGAGTGTGAGAGGAAACTAGAGTACCCGGTAAAAACCCACGCGATCACGGGGAGAACGTACAAACTCTGTACAGACAGCACCCGTAGTCAGGATGGAAGCCGGGTCTCTGGCGCTGAAAGGCAGCAACTCTACCGTGCGTTTTGTGGGTTGTGAGATAGTTGACGAGAGCACTGTGGGAACCACTGACTCCTCCACAGCTTAGGCAGGAGATGCCTGGCAGGGCAGCTAGTTCAGTAGTTTGAGAGGAGAGGCCCTCCTTCTGCCTCTTATGAGACTCCTCTGTGGTGCCTGACCTCAGGGTTGTCAGTACCATCCCAATGTTCCTTCTCCATTTTCAGTTCAGTTCAGTTTATTGTCACATGTAGCAAGTTACAGTGAAAATCTTGTATTGCGTGCTATCCATTCAACAGAAAGACAATACATGGTTACAATCAAGCCATTTACCCGTGTATAGATACACATCAAGGGAATAATGTTTAATGCAAGATAAAGCCAGTCAAATCCAACCAAGGATAGTAGACAATAGTTCAGGTAATGAGGTCGACAGTGGTTCAGCGCTGCTCTCTGGTTTTGTGGTCACAACCACACTGAGTGGTGACGGGCCAGAGGTTCCCAGGAGCCAGTGGGAGCATTGCAGGCTTTGTGCCATCTGTTGAATCTTACATGAAGAAAGGAACTGCAGATGCTGGTTTATACCGGAGATGGACACAAAAAGCCGGAGTAACTCAGCAGGACAGGCAGCATCTCTGGAGAGAAGGAATGGGTGACATTTAGGGTCGAGACCCTTCTTCAGGCTGTCTCGACCCGAAATGTCACGCTTTGCTGCCTGTCCTGCTGAGTTACTCCAGCTTTTTGTGTCTAACTTCCGTTGAATCTTATCCTCTGTCCGCGTTCTAATCTCTTCCCATGGCAGAGCTCAGAGCACTGTGTTTCAGGGGGGTTTGTTGATGCATTGCCTGTGTTGAACAATCCCGGCACTATAAGAGTGATTCAAGCATGATTCACCTTGACACATTTGTGAAATATGGGAAGATGCGATACAAATGATTTTAATCACAACCTCCAGCGTTTGCCCGAACAAATGGAACAGGGTGGAACCAGAATCATCGTTAGAATGGAGATAATTTGCATAGATATCAACACAATCACTCATGATTTTTAATTATTTGTGAACTGCACCATTACCTAGTTGATGAGACATGCAGTGCCCTCCATAATGTTTGGGACAAAGACCCATCATTTATTTATTTGCTTCTATACTCCACAATTTGAGATTTGCAATAGAAAAAAAATCACATGTGGATAAAGTGCACATTGTCAGATTTTAATAATGGCCATTTTTGTACATTTTGGTTTTACCATGTAGTAATTACAGCTGTGTTCATACATAGTCCCCCCATTTCAGGGCACCATAATGTTTGAGACACAGCAATGTCATGTAAATGAAAGTAGTCATGTTTAGTATTTTGATGCATATCCACTGCTTGAAGTCTGCGATTCATGGACATCACCAGTTGCTGGGTGTCTTCCCTGGTGATGCTCTGCCCGGCCTGTATTGCAGCCATCTTTAGCTTATGCCTGTTTAGGGGCCTAGTCCCATTCAGTTTTCTCCTCAGCATATAAAAAGCATGTTCAATTGGGTTCAGATCGGGTGATTGACTTGGCCACTCAAGAATTGACCGTTTTTTAGCTCTGTCGCTTTAGCAGTATGTTTGGCAAACTGTAACCTACAAGTCTTTAGTAACTTGTAAGTTTCTTTGTTGATCTAAATTAAGGCGCATGTTGCAATCAAAAGCGCTTGAACAATTGGTTGGGAAGAAAGCCAAACTGTAAGAAAGACGACTGCGCCTCCTTTTCAAGAGCAGCCAGCTCTTGCACGGTCGGTGCAAAACCATCAACATGGAATCAAGGTGATGGAAAGACTGGAGGGAAGACTAGATGCTGAGAGCTCTCTTCTACCTGCATTAAGGAGGTAGTTAAACACACCTGAGCAATTACAAACGCCTGCGAAGCCGTGTCCCAAACATTATGGTGCCCTGAAATGGAGGGGACTATGTATAAACACTGCTGTAATTTCTACATGGTGAAACCAAAATGTATAAAAATGGCTTTTAATAAAATCTGACAATGTGCACTTTAACCATGTGATTTTTTTCTATGACAAATCTCAAATAGTGGAGTACAGAGGAAAATAAATAAATGATGGGTCTTTGTCCCAAACATTAGACAGGGCACTGTATTAACAAAAACATTTATTTGTATCCACTATGAAGCATGATTATTGAAGGCAGAAGACTTTCTCTGTAGTTTCTCTGTATTTTGCACGCTGGTTCCTTTCTGTATTTGCACTGCCTGTTGTACTTGTCTGTAGTTTGACTGTGCTCACGTATGCTATGATTTGCCTGCGAGCACACAAAGTAAAAATTTTCACTGTATCTTGACACACATGACAATAATACCATACCTGGAAATGGTACTGAGTCTTGGTCATTGCATGCTTCAACTAGAACCACTTCACCTGTGAACCCACCAAAGCAAGCAGCTGAGATGACATTATTTGTGTGTGATGGAGCTCCATCCAGTGGAAAGAGGGCTAGTGTTTGGAGACCAGACCAGGCCTTGGGATGGAGGAGTTCATAACTTTGGACCCTAGGTATTTTAGTTTTAAGATACAGAGGGGAAACAGGCCCTTCAGCCCACGGGATCCGCGCCAATCAACGATCACACACACGCATGTTCTATCCTGCACTCCAGTGACAATTGAGAGAAGCCAATTAATCTACAAGTCTTTGGAATGTGGGAGGAAACCGGAGCTTCAGAGAAAACCCACACGGTCACATGGGAGAATGTGCTAACTCCATAAAGATGGCACCCACATTCAAGATTGAACCAAGGTTTCCAGTGCTGTAAAGCAACAACTCTACCGCTGTGACACCAAGAACTCCATCACAGACAGGAACCAAATCTGCCCCGATCACTCAGATTTACAGAGACAGGACAAGAGGTGAGTGCTGGCATCGTAATGTTGCAGCAATGCAGGATAGGTGGTGGCCTGTGCTTGTTGTGGCTGTACCTTGATAAACTGTGCAATACATCAATTGGTCTTGGGAAATGTAAGAGATAGGGAGGCAATGTCCATCCACTGACATCCCATGCAAGGTAGAGGTTTTCAGACTACAATCCAGTACACAAACACGCAATGTAGGCTCATGTTGCTTTCCATTAGTTTTAGTTCTGAGTTTTAGAGAAACATCGCGGAAACAGGCCCTTCAGCCCACCTGGTCCATGGCGACCAGCGATTCCCGCACACTAGCACTACACTATCCCACACACTAGGGACAATTTAACATTTTTTTACTGAAGCCAATTAACCTACAAACCTGTATGTCTTTGTAATGTGGGGGAAACCGAAGGATCGGGAGAAATCCCACGCGGTCATGGGGAGAACGTACAAACTCCGTATAGAGGGCACAAACAGTCTGGATCAAACCAAGGTCTCTGGCGCAGTCAGGCACCATCTCTACCACTGTGCCACCATGACACCCATTGCTTTCCATTAGTCCTTCAGAGGGAGTTACCCTCATGGGAAAATGATCAGCTGATATTATTGATTGGTCTCCCAGGTGCAGGTGAATAATTCTATGAGACCATTTTGTAGACGAGTGGGAAGGTTTGCCCCCGTATCCCTAAATCCTCCTCACGGCCGATTCCAAAACCGTACAAATTGGCTGGCATTTGCTGTAATAGTACAGTGCATTCAGAAAGTATTCAGACCCCTTCACTTTTTCCACATTTTGTTTCGTTACAGCCTTTTTTTTTTAAATGGATTAAATTCACACACAATACCCCAGAATGAAGAAGCGAAAACAGATGTTTAGAAATTTTTGCAAAGCAATTAAAACAAAATAACTAAAATATCACATTTACATAAGTATTCAGACCCTTTGCTCTGACACTCAAAATTGAGCTAAGGTTCATCCTGTTTCCATTGATTATCCTTGAGATGTTTCTACATCCTGATTGGAGTCCACCAGTGGTAAATTAAATTGACTGGACATGATTTGGAAAGGCACATCGCTGTCTATACAAGGTCCCACAGTTGACAGTGCATGTTAGAGCAAAAACCAGGCCATGAAGACAAAGGAATTGCCCGTAGACCTCTGAGGCAGGATTGTGTCGAGACACGAATCTGGGAAAGGGTATAAAACAATTTCCGCGGCATTGCAGGTCCCGAAAAGCACAGTGGCCTCCGTCATTCTTAAATGGAAGAACTTTGGAACCACCAGGACTCTTCATAGTGCATGCAACAATTTCTAAACACCTGTTTTCACTTCTTTATTATGGGGTATTTATTGTGTGTAGATTGATGATAAAAAGAGTTTAATCCATTTTAGAATAAAGCTGTAATGTACTAAAATGTGGAAAAAGTGAAGGGGTCTGAATACTTTCTGAATGCACTGTACATGTGCTTCCAACATTTGCTACTCGGCTGTTAAGAGCTTTGGAATGTCGTGAGGTTTCGAAGAATCATAAAAAACCCAGTTGTTTCGTTGACTAAAATGATCTGGATTGAGAGAAAATTCCCGCAAGTACAACTGGGCTAACAAAATGTCAAGTTTCTTTTTTTCTCCTCGATCAGCGCGTTAGACCATTGTGCTGTCTTCATTCCATTCATCTCTCCCATGGATTTAATTAGGACCTGGCAGGGTGGCACCATGGTACAGCCTGTAGATCTAAACCTCACAGCTCCAGTGGCCCATGTTGAATCCTGACCTCTGGCACTACATGTGTGGAGATTGCACGTTCTCCCTGTTGCTCTGGTTTCCTCCCACATCCCAAAGCCATGCAGGTTGGTAGGTTATTTGGCCGCTGTTAATTATCCCTCGCCTGCAAGTGAGTGATAAGAGACTGGAAGGGAAGAATAAAATGGAAAGGATATGAGACGAATCTAATTGAATTAACGTGAGATTAATGTTGACTCTTGGCCCCTTAAGGACTTGTTTCCATAAATTATGACTCAATTGTGAAGAACTATGATAATTCAGAGCCAGAGAAATTTATGACAATAATTGAAATGAATTGGCATAAGAACCGGTGATAACATATAGAAGAACTATCTGGAATCCTCAAAAGATGCAAAAACAGATTCAGTTTAATTTAGTTTAGTTTATTGTCACGTGTACCGAGGTTCAGTGAAAAATCTTTGGTTGCGTGCTAACGAGCTATCAGCTATCATTTCCTGAGCAGATAGGATAGAATTGTAAAGGAGAAAAAAAAATTCAGTTACAGAGAGAGAACATGGGAGTGGGACAGAAAGGAATGCTCCCGCAGAGAGCCCACGCAGACTTGGTTATTCACTCCGTGGTGTAACCACCTCCGAGTCCTTCATTTCATGAAGCTATAAGTGTGCTCTGTTTTCTCTTGTCAAAATTGAGAGCATAATACAGTGAGTCAGCACCCCCCAGGGCTGGAATGGGTAGACTTGGAACTACTTCTGTCAAAACCCAAAACCTTTAGGCAAAGAAAGGGGAAAAAAAAATGAATGATTGTAAAAGAGAAACAAATTTAGATGTCTGATTCTGATTTTTCAAATGTTTTGCAGCCACTTAAAAGCCTAATTGGTTGACATTTTGCAAACATAAAAATGATTAAGTATGGGAACAGAACTGTAATAGCTCAGCGCTGTTTATTCACAATTCACGTCTGCAGATTACAGATTAGTTTGCCATTTCCACCAGGGCACAATGAAATTCCTTGTTCACATGAAGCTCACAGAGTGAACAGTATAGATACAGCAATGATAAATACAACAAGGGCAAAACAGCAGAATGGTACAAGATTGTAATGCAGAATAATATCCTGTACTGCTCAGTTTTTTGCATTATGATCTTGCACCATTCTGCTGTTAACATTAACTGATGAGGTGGAGTTATGAGTTAAGAGTGAAGTACAACAGATTAACTGATGAGGGAGAGCTACGAATAAGAGTATGGAGCAGCACTGATAGGAAGGGGAGGTGAAGAGATGAATGGTTCAGGAGTCAGACAGCACTCGGTAAGAAGCTGTTCTTAAGTCTAGATGACTGAGCTTTAGCTCCTGTATCCACTCCCAGAAGGTAGAAGTGAGAAAAGGGAATGGCCAAGAATTGATGCGAGATCTTTGGTTTCCTCCCACACTCCAAAGATGTACAGCTTTGTAGGTTAATTGGCTTGGTATAAAAAATGTAAAATTGTCCCTAGTGTTAATGTGTGGGGGTCATTGGTCGGTGCGGACTCGGTGGGCAGAAGAGCCTGTTTCCATGCTGTATGTCCAAACAAACAAATAAACACTCTCTGCCGCCTGTTTTGTTCCTGGGTATTGGAATTGCTGTACTGGGGAATGAGGCATCCGGTCAGGATGCTTTCTAATGTTAAGTATGATCTGGGTTAATGTTCCAAAGAAATCCTGTACATCAGACAAGGTACATATTTTCTGTGTTATTCGGTTTCCCCAACACTGGACAATGATGAAAGCCCATTGTGGAAGTGGCCTCCCCAGCATGAACATGTGCTGATCTTCAAGAGAATGAACTTTTCAAAGATTCACTCCTAGTTTTAAGTTAGCGATTCCAAGGTTGAATGGAGTTGCCACTTGAATATTGTTCAGAGCGGTGACCGACCTGGACTGTACTCCAACCGGCAATGACAGCTTTCAAAGTTCATTTGCTCAACATAGACAGACACATTGCCAAAGGCTATCAATAGAAAAGTCAAATCTAAAGGGATGGATGCACAGCGCCTGCAACAAAGCTGATTAACTCCACCGAAAATAAGCAGACATCCCCCTGAAAAGGTTGCAGTCCTTCGTTCAAGCTCCAGTAACCTCCACTCCCCCCTCTTCCATTCCCACCATTGGCTTTAGTCACCTGTGCTCAAAACCTCAGGAACTCACTTCCCTTTTACCCTTTGTCTTCTTGCATCTACCTCTTAGTTTAAGACTCGTTGAGAATCTCTTTCTTCGGCTCACTGTCAATTTATGTGAAGAGATCAAGAGTGATTTATTGTCATGTGTCCCAGATAGAACAATGAAATTCTCACTTATAGCAGCACAACAGAATATGTAAACATCGTACACTGTAAATAATATAATAAACGAGAAAAAAAGTTAAATCTATCTATCTATCTATCTATCTATCTATCTATCTATCTACCTATCTATCTATCTATCTATCTATCTATCTATCTATCTATCTATCTATCTATCTATCTATCTATCTATCTTCTTCCCGCCCCCCACCCCCACATCAGTCTGAAGAAGGGTCTTCATTAGAAAAGGATCATTCGGTGGGCGGCGCGACTTTCGTCAGCAGCGCCCTCTGCAGTCCGTCTGCGTTTTTATTATTTTATGTCTATGTTTTTATGTAGTTTTTGTTATTTTTTGTTGGGGTATGTGTGTGGGGGGAGGGGGTAACTTTTAAATCTCTCCCTGCACGGGAGACCCGACCTTTTCTTTGTCGGGTCCGTTGTCGTTGGGGCTGCGACGAGGAGCGACCTCCAACAGGAAGGCCGGGGGCTCTGGTGCCGACTACTCACCTCACCGTCGCGGAGCTGGCCGAGTCCGGAGCGGGTGGAGCTGTGGTAGACGCTGCTGCGACCCGACCCCCGGAGATTCGGAGGCTGCAACCGCGGGTTTGGCGGACGGCGGCACTGGGAGCCCGCGGGTCCCTGGAGGGAGACCGCTTTTCAGGGCTTCCGCAGTGGCGACTTCTCCCGCCCGAGTTGCGGGGTTGAAGAGCTCCTCGAGCGGGGCCTACATCACCGCCCCGCGCGGATTGGAATGGCTGCGGGTCTCTGCGAGCGCACGCCGGGGGCTCTAACATCAAGACCCGGTGCGCGACCTTGCATCACCCGGCGTGGCTTTAATGGCCGCGGGACAATCGCCATCGCCCGCCGGGGGCTTTGACTTTGACTCTGACATCGGGGGGGGAGAGTGCAGTGGAGAGATAATTTTTTTTGGCCTTCCATCACAGCAATGTGATGGATGTTTATGTAAATTATGTTGTGTCTTGGGTCTATCTGTTTGTAATGTATGGCTGCAGAAACGACATTTCGTTTGGACCTCAAGGGGTCCAAATGACAATAAATTGAATTGTATTGTCTTGACCCGAAACGTCGCCTATTTCCTTCGCTCCATAGATGCTGCCTCACCCGCTGAGTTTCTCCAGCATTTTTGTCTCTGAATAATATTCACTCTGTGTCTCTTTCCTTGTAACTATTGAAAGTTAATTATTTAATGCCTTGATTTTACAACATCCGCTGTCTGTCTGTCTGTCTGTTTTTCTGTCTGTCTGTCTGTCTGTTTTTCTGTCTGTTTTTCTGTCTGTTTTTCTGTCTGTTTTTCTGTCTGTTTTTCTGTCTGTCTGTCTGTCTGTCTGTCTGTCTGTCTGTTTGTCTGTCTGTCTGTCTGTCTGTCTGTCTGTCACCGTGTGTGGGGGAAAAAAGTTGTTCCTCAAGTTCCTGGTAAATCCTTCCATTCTCACCTTAAACCTGTGTCCTCTCATCATTGTGAAAAACTCTTCCAATGGTTCACCACTCTCTGTGAAGAAATGTCTCATTTCACTCCAAAATGATCAGTCTCCTTGAGACTGTGATCGCTGATTCTAGATCCCTCAGCCAGGAAAACTATTTTCTCAGTGTCTAACCATTCGAACCTTGTAAGCATACTGTTTAATTGAGGTCACCTCTCTGAAGCCTACTCGGTCAAAGAAATGTCTTTGTTTGAAGAAGGATTCGACCCGAAGCATCACCTATTCCTTTTCTCCAGAGATGCTGCCCGGCCTGCTGAGTTACTCCAGCATGTTGTGCCTATCTTCTGTGTAAACCAGCATCTGCAGTTCCTTCCTATACAAATTTCTTCTCATGCCTCCCTTCCAAGGTCATGCCACAATTTTGAGATTCTGATCACTGCTTCTAGAACAGTAGAGATTTACTTGAATTGGAAATTCTCCGACTGCCAGGATGGGATGTGAACTTACGGCTTCAAATCAACAGTGCAAAGGTCACACTGTTACCCCAGAGGTCAACAGATGTTAGCCTGCTTGGTGCGGAAAATAAATGTGTAGGAAGGAACGGCAGATGCCGGTTTACACCGAAGATAGACACAAAATGCTGGAGTAACTCAGTGCGGACAGGCAGCATGTCTGAAGAAGGGGTTCGACCCGAAATGTCACCCATTCCTTCTATCCAGAGATACTGCTTTGGCCCGCTGAGTTACTCCAGCATTTTGTGTCTATCTTCCATGGATAGGAAATCGTTGATCTAACGGAGTGTGGCAGGAAATGACAAAACTCATGCGAGAAAATTATTAATCTTTATGAAAGGGTCAAATATTAGAAGTCAAAGGTTGAACATTTCTTCTCAGCTGGGTCACCACACAAGGCCCGTGGTACGGACAGCACAATGGCGGGAGGGGCAGACTTATGCAGGAAAGGGAGTCGAGATCTGGCAACTTGCACCTAATAAATATTGTGCTCACTCATATTTTCCTGATCAGCGGCATCAAACTGAAGCACTGAGGGATGACAGTGCAGCCATAAGCAGCACGATGATATGATGATGCGGCAGGCAGAGCCGTCACATCGAATGAGCTGTCAACATCACGAGGCTGAGGCTGTGTCACTCTTCTGTCACTACGATTACAAACCACGATTTAATACACCTTCGCTCAGCCTGCCTGCCTGCACCAACCCGATCTCCCGGTTGCTGGACACTTTAATTCTCTCTCCCATTCCCACACAGACCTTTCTGTCCTCGGTCTCTTCCATTGTCAGAGTGAGGCTAAACGTGAATTGGAGGAACAGCATCTCGTATTTCACTTGGGCAGCTTACAGCCCAGTGGTATGAATATTGATTTCTCTCACTTCAGGTAGCCCCAGTATTCCCTCTCTCTCCATCCCTCCCCCACCCAAGTCGCACTAGCTTCTCATTTTCACCCTACAAGCAGCTTACAATGGCCTGTTTCCTTTATCATTGTTATTGTTTTGCGTATCTTTCATTCATTGTTCTTTATCTCTCCACATCACCGTCTATATCTCTCGCCTCCCTTATCCCTAACCAGTCTGATCATGGGACTCGGCCCGAAACGTCACCCATTCCTTCTCTCCAGAGATGCTGCCTGTCCCGCTGAGTTACTCCAGCATTTTGTGTCTATCTTTGATTAAATGCCCAATATGTGGTGCCAGTTTGCAGGGTCAAGCCAATCGTCATTGCAAACCGGACGATCCCCATCTCCTCACACACGTTCCTAACACAACAGAGTAAACAAAACGTGTGGGAAGGAATTGCAGATGCAGGTCTAAATCAAAGATAGACACAAAATGCTGGAGTAACTCAGCGGGATAGGCAGTATCTCTGAAGAGAAAGAATGGGCAACGTTTCGGGTCGAGTCTGAAGAAGGGTCTCGACCCCAAACGTCACCTATTACTTTTCTCCAGAGACGCTGCTGTCTGTCCCGTTGAGTTACTCCAGCATTTTGTGTCTATCTACAGCAGATGAAACCCCAAGCCCGCTTTTCGTCATTTACGTTCTTCCGCTGTGCTTTGCTCTTCGTACAAGAGTAAAATAGTTATTTGAAAATTTAGTGTCTTAGATAATTTGGTGATTTTGTATTATGGTGGTGGGTGTGCTACCCCGGGTTTGGTTTGTAAATATTATTTCGTACCGTAATTGAATAAATTATTTTTGATTTTTTTAAAAAAGGGCAGCATGAGAAAGAGGAGAGAGAGGGAGAGAGTGAGAGACAGGCAGATGGTGGCACGGAGGGGAAGTGGGGCAATGCGCGCAAGGTGGAGTGCAGGGGGAGAGATAGGCGGGGGTTGGGAGGAGAGAGGAGCGGTCGCGAGGGAAAAAGAGGTCGGGGGAACTGCAGAGAAAGAGGCAAGGGATATGGGGAAGAGAGAGGCGGAGAGTGCGGCCGGGGGGGGGGAAAGAGAGTGGCGGGGTGCAGGAGGGGGAGAGGCGGGGGCCGCTGGGGCGGAGAGAGAGGCGGGGCTCTCTCATAGATCACCACTGCAGAGAAAGCAGAGGGATATTCATGACAGTAGATTTGAGACAAGAAACAAGTGGCAGTTGAGTTGAGATAATGATCACATCGTCTGCTTTGATCTGTCGTTTTCACACCTTTCCTTTCCATATCTCTAGTTTCGCTCTCCTCTGACTCTCAGTGTGAATAAGGGTCTCAACCCGAAAAAACACCCATTCATTCTCTCCAGAGATGCTGTTACTCCAGCATTTTTAGTCTATTTTAAAATAAAGAGCAGGCAGAAGACAAGCAAAAGGAAAAGATAAAATAACTTGGAATAGTTCTCCACCTAATCAAACCTGCTAGTGTCATAGAGTGATACAGCGTGGAAACAGGCCCTTCGGCCCAACTTGCCCACACCGACCAACTTGTCCCAGCTACATTATTCCCACCTGCCTGCATTTGGTCCATATCCCTCCAAACCTGTCCTATCCATGTACCTGTCTAACCGTTTCCTCAATGTTTGGATAGTCTCTGCCTCAATTACCTCCTCTGGCAGCTTGTTCCATACACCCACCACCCCCTGGGTGTGAAAAAAGTTACCCCTCAAGTTCCTATTAAGTCTTTTCCCCTTCACCCTAAACCTATGTCCTCGGGTACTCGATCCACCTACTCTGGGCTAGAGACCTGATGCTGTATGTCACTGGATGTTTCACATCTGATTAATTACTTTGGAAGAAGTAATAGAACGTCAAACTCATGTTAAATTCTGAATATGCATATGTGTTACTTTGATCCCTGACTGTCATGAAATCCCAAACTCCCAATCATCACAGCTGTGCAACACGATGTATAACACAGTGGGAAAGCTCTCACACTGCTGACTGTATAAGTTCCAGCACACGCATTCAATTTCAATGACACTGGATGAACTATCAAACTCCCCTTCCCATTCCCACGCTGACCTTTCCGTCCTGGGCCTCCTCCACTGTCATAGTGAGGCCGAACCAAAATTGGAGGATCAGCATGAGGGACGGGGAAGAACAATGGAGGACCCGGCGTTGGGAGGACCATTGTGAGGGGGTGGGGTGGGGATGGGAAGACCAAAGGGGGACCTGGCACGGGGGTACTTTGTAACTTTGTCAGCACCCGTATGTGGTGACTATTTGCATATCTTGGGTATACAAGCAAAGAATTTCACCGTGACTTGTCACATGTGGCAATAAAAGTATTCATTCATTCATACACCTCATATTTCGCTTGGGCAACTTACAACCCAGCGTTATGAATATTGATTTCTCTAACTCCAAGTAACCCTTGCATCCCCTCTCTGATCGGGCATGCTGGTACTTACGATAACAGAGTATAGATCCTCAACAAAATACTCCCTCGAGAAGCAGCATAAAACTTCGACAATGGATATAAAACAATAAGACTTTAGATTCTGTGTCTGGGGAAACAGGAATGGACTCATTTTAAGCAAACTAGGACAATGCTGGAGAGATTCACAACTTGCACTAAGCATGCAATGATGAAACAAAGTGATGGAGGTCAGGCGACATCAATGATCAAATGCTGCCTGACCTGCCGAGTTCCTCCAGCATTTTTGCTTTTTTGCTTCAGATTCCAGCATCTGCAGTCCCGTGTGCCCATGAACTGATGTGCATTTCCTCTCCACTTTCGCTTTATTTCCTGCTAAGTCCGCTGTTTGTCACCCTGGCCCCTACCTCTTCCCAGGCAGGGACATGGAGTTGATGACCTTACCAGCTCTCCTCTGCCACCCTGGCCAAATGTGACACATGCCTAGACATGTGGGCATTAATGCACGATCAATACTGCGCGACTGCAGTGCACTTTGCCAGTGAATGCAAGTTTGTTCATACAAGGATCTCTCCCACAATAAGAAGAGACTGGATAGTGTAAGAAGGAACAGCAGATGCTGGTCTACACCGAACATAGACACAAAATGCTGGAGTAAGTCAGCTAGTCAGGCAGCATCTCTGGAGAAAAGGAAAAGGTGACGATTCGGGTCGAGACCCTTCTTCAGACTGATAGTCAGGGGAGAGGGAAACTAGAGGCATAAAAAGGTCGAGTGGGTTAAAATGTGGTCGTGGAGCTGGAGAGCAGGAGGAATCACAGAGGGGGAGCAGCGAGAGAGGGTGTTGGAGAGAGGAGGGGAACTAGGAGAAGTAGGCTTACCTTGAGAAGATTCCGCAGTGGAGCATGCAAAATGTGTAGGAAGGAACTGCAGATGCTGGTAACTTGAGGAGATTGGGGTCAAACTATTGATAGTTATTTGCAAACAGAGAAATGGAAACTAGGTCAGATTAAATTTAAGGTTGCAATTCACAACAGAAGCCTAGCGTAAGGCACTTCACAATGAATGAAGCTCACTCACATGCTGTCACTGTACTCAACCTGCATACAGCAAAAATCTCACAAATAGCATTAGAGCAACTCGTCTGATAAGAAATAGTTCAAGTTCAAGTTCAAGTTTATTGTCACTTAACCAACTAAGGTACAGTGAAATGTGAGTTAGCATACAGCCACACTAAATAGGGAGAAATATTAAAGCTGTGCTAACTCCGCTGCCCGTCTTCAAGCAGCGATATGTAATCTTGTCTGTGCATCTGAGTGATCAGACCTGAAAGACGGAAACTGTGTAACTGTGGCACTCCAACAGCACTGGACTGGTATATGGGGCAGCATGTGGACTTAAAGCAGAGCTCACAACCTTTAGAGCTGAGGATACATTATACTGTGTAGGAAGAAGGAACTGTAGAAGCTGGTTTAAACCGAAGATAGACACAAAAATCTGGAGTAACTCAGCAGGTCAGACAGCATCTCTGGAGAAATGGAACAAGTGACGTTTTGGGTCGAGTCCCTTGCATCCCCTCCCTCTCCGTCCATCCCCCACCCAAGTTGTCGTACTAGTTTCAAAGTCGTCCTGTTGAGTCTCATTGTCCGTAACTTTATCATCGTTGCATTATTTATATCTTCATTCATTTGTCCCATATCTCTCTACATCACCGTCTATATCTCTCGTTTCCCTTTCCCCTGACTCTCAGTCTGAAGAAGGGTCTCAACCCAAAACATCACCTATTCCTTTTCTCCAGAGATGCTGTCTGACCCGCTGAGTTACATCAGCTTTTTTGTGTCCATCCTCGATGCATCAGACTGTAAGCCTCAACCTCAGCAGGTGATGAATTTATCCAAAGAGCCGATGATGCGAGTTGTCAGGGGGACTTTGGACTGGAATTTCTTGTTTCATTAAAGCTTGCTGGATTTCAGTGCAGACTCGAGCCTTCAGATTGATTTCCATCCCATTTGGTTAGGCAGAGCAATGGCAACAAGCTGCACATCACCACTGTCTCCCACCGTGACCTCAATCAGAGCCTTTGTCCTGAACAGTTCAGCTGCAATGCAAGATCTACGAGCATGTCTTTCAGGAAGCAATCTCTCAAGTCATATTTCACAGTTATGCAGGAGAAATGCGTCCGGGAGGAGGCGGAGAGACAATTTGCCTGTAATGAGATTTCTGATCAATAGGTGAAGAAATGAAATTGGGGGAAAAGACAGAAGTCACCAGTTTGATGGCTCAGAACACCCCCAGGGAGGGGATATGATTCCTGGAGATAAAAGGTTAATTGCAGTGGGCCTGCATTTCACTGCCGAAGACCCGTCACTTCTGGACACTGCTCCTGATCATCGCTCGCCGAGAAATACCTCAGCCAAATCCAAGGAGTGGCCTCATTTAAACTGGTGCTCCTGAAGTTAAACAATGAGGCCGGACGGCTGCGAACCATGAAGCGATGAAGTGAGTGTGACGAGCAGCTCATGACCAGACCCTGCCTCAAAAAAACCCCGAAACCTGTGACAGTCAGCAAAGCTCCATGCCATGCTTAGCTGACTGTCAAATCTATCAGGATTATCCAATTTTTACCTGAATTATGGCCGTCGAAAGATTTAAAAAGTATGAAAATGATACAAACAATTAAAAAGGACTATACACTTGTACACCTGTACACTATACTTTCAATTATATGAACTTCACACAACCTTAAATACATATTTTAAAATTATAGCAATCTACAATTTTTTTCTTTCTTCCCAAATTTTTGTTTTTTTAATTTAGTTTAGAGATACATGGCAGAAACAGGCCCTTCGGCCCAACAAATCCATGCTGATCAGTCATCCCTGTACACTAGCCCTATCCTACACACTAGAGACAATTTATACATTTTACAGAAGCCAATTAACCTACAAACCGGTAGGTCTTTGGAATGTGGGAGGAAACCAGAGCACCCGGGGAAAACAGGGAATATGTATAAACTCCGTACAGATTGCGCCCTTAGGCAGGATTGAACCCAGGTCTCTGGCACTATAAGGCAGCAACGTTACCGCTGTGCCACTGTGCTGCCATTGAAATCTCCACTGAATCAACGGCTCGGGGACCCTGTGCCAGCTAACACGTTTCCCACCTGGAAGCCCAGTAAATACCAGCTCTGCGAACGGAACAGTCCAGGGAGTGGGCAGCAGGGCTGTAATGCCCGCGTGTCACATGGGAACCCGAATCTAACCAACATATACAGGCATTGCGGTAGAGCTACTTCCTTACAGCACCAGAGACCTGGGTTCAATCCTGAATACGGGTGCTGTCTGTACGGAGTTTGTACGTTCTCCCCGTGGCGTGCATGGGTTTTATCCGAGATCTTCGGTTCCCTCCCACACGCCAAAGACGTACAGGTTTGTAGGTTAATTGGCTTGGTATGAATGTAAAATTGTCCCTAACATGTGTAGGATAGTGTTAATGCACGGGGATCGCTGGATGGAGCGGACTTGATGAGCCAAAAGGTCTGTTTCTCTGCTGTATCTCTAAACTAAACTAAAGGCACTTATCACCTAAATGCGCAATTCCGTCCTGCTTGAACCTAAACCACACAGACACCAGCATGGCTTCTCCAAAGGTAATGCTGCCTACACTTGTCAGCATCTCTCTCTTCCTCTCCTGGATGGCCCAGCCACTACCGACGTTTGCAGTCTCTCCTTCGCCATCAGATCTGTGTCCAGCCTCCACCTGTCCTTTACTCCACAAACCCCTACTGCCTTTCACCCAGCCCACTCCACAAACTGCTTGGAAATTATGCCCTGTGGACATGGTGTTTTATTGTGCAACTTCCCAGAAGATCGCTGTCACTGCATATAGTAAATGTAAGGTACAGTCTGCAGAAGGGTCCCGACATGAAATGTCACCCAAGCACTCTAAAGAAGGGTTCCATCCCGAAACGTCACCTATTCAGTCTGAAGAAAGATACTGTCTCGAAATGTCACCTATCCACTCTGAAGAAAGGACCTGTCCCTAAACGTTACCTATCTAGTCTAAAGAAGGGTCCCGGCCTGAAACGTTACCTATCCACTCTGTAGAAGGGTCCTGTCCTGAAACATCACTCATCTGTTTCTCCAGAGATACTGCCTGACCTGGGAAATGGGAACTTGTACTTCCGCTTGGGAAAAGGGGAAGTACAACAGGATCTGGGGGTCTTTGTTCATCAGTCACTGAAAGTAAGCATGCAGGTACAGCAGGCAGCGAAGAAAGCAAATGGCACGTTGGCCTTCATAACAAGAGGAGTGAGTATAGGAGCAAAGAGGACCTTCTGCAGTTGTACAGGACCCTAGTGAGACCACACCTGGAGTATTGTGTGCAGTTTTGGTCTCTATATTTGAGGAAGGTCATTCTTGCTATTGAGGGAGTGCAGCGTAGGTTCACAAGGTTAATTCCCGGGATGGTGGAACAGTCATATGTTGATAGAATGGAGCGGCTGGGCTTGTATACTCTGGAATTTAGAAGGATGAAACATAATTGAAACATAAGTTTATTAAGGTTTTGTACACGCTAGAGGCAGGAAACATGTTCCCAATGTTGGGGGAGTCCTTAACCAGGGACCACAGTTTAAGACTAAGGGGTAAGCCATTTAAAACGGAGACGAGGAAACACTTTTTCACACAGAAAGTTGTGAGTCTGTGAGATTCTCTGCCTCAGAAGGCGGTGGAGGCCGATTCTCTGGATGCTATCAAGAGAGAGTTAGATAGAGCTCTGAATGATAGCGGAGTCAGGGGATGTGGGGAGAAGGCAGGAACGGGGTACTGATTGTGGATGATCAGCCATGATCACATTGAATGGAGGTGCTGGCTCGAAGGGCCAAATGGCCCACTCCTGCACCTGCTGAGATACTCCAGCACTTTTGTATGGTGAACAAACATTGGTTTTTGCTCTTTTTAGCCACCGTTAATTATCCCTGGTGTGCAGTGAGCAGTGGAATTGATGGGAATGTGGGGAGAAGAAACTGCAGGGAAAATTGTGTGAGGGAATTAGATTGCTTTGTGAGCCAGAATACTCAATTGGCCAAATGGCGTCTTTTGATGTTACAAGAAAATATAGAAATAATAATCCTGGCTGCTTGTTAAAATGACCGGCTACCTTGTAATATTTTATAGACTGAAAGAGGGGAAGTACTGGGGTGTGCCGACAGAAATGCTGTTTCATGGAACTATGGAGTTTAAATGCCGTGCCTGAATCAGAAGACTGATGCATGATCTCTCCCGATTACAGTAACATGTGGACAGGTGATGAAAGTCTGTGCGCTGTGTGATTCAATTGGGACAATGTACAAAGGAGGAAGTAAAATGCTCAAGCCACTTAAATGTTAAGAGTAACATTTCCCTGGAATGTAGACAGTGGAAGGGATTACTTGCTTATTGTGGGTGCACACCATAGAGAACGAAGACAGGATTCAGGGAGTAGGACTGGCAATTAGAACAGCCCTGTGTGGGAAGGAACTGCAGATTCTGGTTTAAACCAAAGATTGACACTCAAATGCTGGAGTAACTCAGCGGAACAGGCAGCATCTCTGGAGAGAAGGAATGGTGGAAGTTTCTTGTCGAGACCTTTCTTCAGACTGATGTCGGGGGGGGGAGGGGGGGGGGGGGGGAGAGGGAGATACATAGATAAGAAAGTGTAAGGTGTGAAAAGAGGACAAAGGGAATGTGATCAAGGAAAATGAAGAATAGATCATTGTTGGCTGGGAGTTTGCTACTTTTTAAAAATCTTAGTTCAAAGCAGAGATAAAATGGAATCGGAGACAGTAAGACAGGTCAGAGAACTGGGAAGGGGAAGGGATGGAGAGAGAGAGGGAATGCAAGGGTTACTTGAAGTTAGAGAAGTCAATGTTCATACCGCTGGGGTGTAAGCTGCCCAAGCGAAATATGAGGTGTTGTTCGGCCCTCCTCTGTCAGTTACCTGACCTTCCTACAGGAGTCAACGAATGCCTGGTGAAGCTTCATCTCCCCCTCACCTCCTCACGCCACCTGACTGTCATCAGTGCCTACGCTCCCACTCTGACCAGCAGGGCCAAAGACAAGGAAAAGTCCCACGAGGGCCTTGACTGCTTAGTGACAAGTTTATTCTGCTGGGGGATTTCAACACCAGAGTTGGCAGCGAAGGCCAGTATTAGACCCAGGTTTTGGGGCCCCATGGTGTTGGAAAGATGATTGGCAATGGGCTGCTACTGCTGAGTATGTGCGCAGAGAACGATCTCACCATCACCAACATGCTCTTCAGACTGCCCAACAAGTACTAAACCACATAGATGCACAGAACATAGAACAGTAAAGCACAAGACAAGGCCCTTCAGTCCACAATGTCTGTGCTGAGCAATGTTACCTAGACCTAGACCAATTCTTATCTGCCTGCACATAATCCATGTCCCTCCATTCCCTGCATATTTATATGCCCATCCAAAGATCTATTAAATGCCACTAACATATCTGCCTCAACCACCAGCCCCGGCAGCACATTCCAGTCATTGACCACCCTCTGGGTGGCCCCGCACATCCCCTTATAGCGATGCCTTCTAGTAGTAGATTTTTCCATCCGGGGAAACAAGTTCAGACCGGATGTGCTATCTATTCCTCTCGCTATGTTCTACAGATGCTCCCCAATTTACGATGCTTTGTACTACGATATTCCAACTTTATGAAGGTGCAAACGCTCGGCAACAGCAGCGAGCCGCACGTCACTTCCGGCCACGTGATCAAATTGTATTAAGTGCATTTTCGACTTACGATATTTTCGATTTACGATGTGTTTATCGGAACATAACCCCATCGTAGGTCGAGGAGCAGCTGTATACTGCCTTCAGGTTACCTTGCAACCTCTGGCGTTCATGAGAAAACAATCCAAGTCTGTCCAACCTCTCCCTGTAGTCAATCTCCACTAAATCAGGTATCATTTTGGTAAACCTTATCAGCACTCTTTCCAAAGCCTCCACAACCTTCCTGTAATGAGGTAACTAGCACTGACTAATTTCTGTACACAGTTCACACAGTGGAGAGATGCTACCTGTGGATCAGAATTGGAGGTTATTTGGCCCCTCTGGTCCATGTTGGCTCCAAGCAAAGCAATGCCATCTGTTCCAATGTTCCTGTAGCCCTGTGACATACTGTATACTCCCACTAATCTGTCAACTTCTCTTTGATTCTTTTATTGCCAATTACCTCCACTGATGGTGAACAATTTGCCTCAGAATGCGCAGGTCTCTGCGATGTGGGAGGAGGATACCAGAGCAACAGGGGGAAACCCATGCGGTCACAGGGAGAACGTGCAAACTCCACATAGGAAGCATCTGAGGGTGGGTCCCTGCGGAGCAGTGGGACTATCTGCTGCACGACCAAGCCACTCGCAGATTTACACTGTATGTTGTGGCACATAAACTGGAGCAGACTAAAGTAGTTAATGGTCACGGGTGAGAGAATGGTATCATGTCATGAAGTCATCGAGTGAGACCCTCGAGAATTCACTAGCTGCATTGCAAGCACTAGAAATAAAATTGTTGGCTGTTACTGGATCTTTACATGCAACCAAGAGAAGGAAAAACATTACTTAACGCAGCCAAGTCTGTCACGGAAAAGGACTTTAACATAGATTTGAAGGACTCGCTCATTAGGGATCTATTATTTAGGTGGTCTCGGACTCCAACCTGAGAAAGCGGTGACTGAGAGATACAGGGTTAACCTCAGGAAAGTGCATGCACACCTGCAAAGCTGCCCACGGTCTGGCTGGAAATGTTGAATGGCTAACAGCAGGAAGGACATGTGGTGAAATCCAAGACAAAGGCAGAACAGAGAAAATACTGGCACGGTTCCTTAGGTATTACAAATACTGTGGATGGCTGCATGGGGGGGGGGGAAGATTGACTCATGTATCAGAACAAAATGTTGCAAAGTGAATTGGAAAACTGTTTTCTGTACACAGTTCACACAGTGGAAAGATGCTGCCTGTGGCTCAAAGCTCTTTTTAAAATAAAACACACTAGGTCCGTTTAATTTTATTATTGCCACGTGTATCGAGGCACAGTGTAAAGCTTTTTTTGCTGCGTGCTATCCAGTCAGCGAAAAGATTACATGATTACAATCAACCTGTCCACAGTGTTCAGATACAGGGTAAAGGGTATAACGTTTAGTGCGAGATAAAGTCCGGTAAAGTCCCAATAGGGTCGGCACAGTGGTGCAGCAGTGGGGATGCTGCCTTACAGCACCAGACCCAGATTCGATCCTGACTACGTGTGCTGTCACCTGTGGTCAGGATTGTATGGAATTTGTATGGAAATTTAAATTAAAATTGTATGGAATTTGTACATTCTCCCTGTGACCGCATGGGTTTTCTCCGGGTACTCCACTTTATTCCCACATTCCAAAGACGTGCAGGTTTTTTGGTTAATTGGCTTCTGTCGGGGCGGCCTGGCGTGAGGCTGAGACGGTAAATTGCAAAAGTGGGAGAACTTAGATCTAGTGTACGAGTGATCGTTGGTTGGTGCGGATGCGGTGGGCAGAAGGGCATGTCTCAATGCTGTATCTCTAAACTAAAGTTCGATTTAAGATAGTTCAAATGGCTCCAATAAGGTAGATGGAGGTCAGGGCCACTCTCAAGGATGGTTCAGTTGCCCGATGTGGTGGGAGACTGAAACCTTCACGTGGTCCACCCTGTTTCGACCAATGCAATCAACCCTACGTGCACAAACAAATAGATCAAATAGAACAAGTTGTCCTACAATTTTAGGTTGTGCACGTCATACACAAGAAGAAGTTGCCTGATAACAGCTGGGAAGAAACTGTCTCTGAAACTGGAGGTTTTTAGTTTGCACACTTTTGTACATCTTGCCTGATGGAAGAAGGAAGAAGAGGGAGTGAACAGGGTGAGACTGGTCTTTGATTATACTGGTACTATTGTAGATGCTGAGATGCTGCCTGTCCCGCTGTGTTACTGCAGCTTTTTGTAAAGCATTGCACAATATATAGTGTTCCGAGGCCATCTGAAAACACTTGAAAAGTTCCATCAACGATGTCTTTGAAGCAGCTTAAATATCAGTTGGGAAGACAGAAGAACCAACGTCAGCGTGCTGAATGAAACAAAGACATCTAGCATCGAAGCCTTCATCATCAGAACCAACTAAGATGGGATGGTCATGTTGTTCGGATGGAAGACGAGCTTCTACCAAAGCAAACCTTCTACTCCCAGCTCAAAGAAGGCCAACGGAATAGAGGCAGACAAAAGAAGAGATTCAAAGACGCCTTAAAACCCAGCGTGAAGAAATGTGCGATCGACATCGACAATTGGGAAACCAATGCCAAGGACAGGATCCTCTGGTGAACCATCATCCAAGAAGGAACAGCGACCTTCAAAGCCAAGATGCGCAGAATTAGAAGAGATGAATGAAAAAGGAAAGAGAGGCAGCAACAACCAAAACCCGATCTGCCAT
Organism: Amblyraja radiata; assembly: GCF_010909765.2. Taxonomy (NCBI): domain Eukaryota; kingdom Metazoa; phylum Chordata; class Chondrichthyes; order Rajiformes; family Rajidae; genus Amblyraja; species Amblyraja radiata. Next base: position 13,390,035 of record NC_045984.1, read on the forward strand.
CTGGAACTACCTGTCCTGAATGTCGAAGAACTTTCAAAGCCACGATTGGATTCATAAGCCACCTGAGAGTCCATAAAAACAACAGAACGTAGACCATCATCCTCGACCTCGAGGGATAGCCACGACGAGTGTTGTTAAATTAACAATATGACACAACTTTTTAAAGTAACAGGAAACCCACTGACTTCAAGTCAAGTTGAGCTCATTGTAATATGCACAATAGGGTGAGGAACAGGTGCAATAAACATCTTGCTTGCCCGAGCTTCATGGGCAGATAGACTTGGAGAAACACACAGTAACAAATTATGTTAGACAGTAAAAAGAAAAAAAAAAAACTGCAAGACATTAGTGCAAAGCATAATTTAAGAAAAGCAACAAGTCCTTAGTAGTGCAGGAGGTGGTCCATACTGTTTGGTTTCTCAGGGTAGGATTAAGGTTGTGTTGGTTGGATCAAGAACCTGGTCAAGGAGGACAGTAGCTTTTCCTATCCTGGTGGTGTGGGACTTCATGCGTCTACTTGATGGTAGGAAATGGGCATGGTTTTGTTTAATTTATTATTGTCACGTGTACCGAGGTACAGTTAAAAGCTTTCGTTTCATGTGCTATCCAGTCAAAGAAAGACTATACATGGTTACAATCAAGCCACCGACAGCGTCCAGATAAAGGATAAGGGGAACAACATTTAAGGGGCTGTCCCAATTGGGCGACCTAATTGGCGAGTTTAGAAGAGTTTGAGAAAATGACATGTTGAAGACCTCCTTCAACTATGTAGAAGACCTCCTGCGACCTCCTTTGACTATGTTGAAGGCCAGCTTCGACTAGCTACGATTAGCTACGACTAACTTCGGGAAAATTGGACACTGAAGAAAATAGTGGAGAGTGAAGACGACCTCCTTCGATCTCCTTCGACCTCCCTTCGACTATAATGAAGACTATCTACGACTACCTCCGACTGCCTTCGATTACCTACGACTAACATGCCAACCTACTGCGACCTACTATGACTAAACATACAGGTAAAAAAAGTATCGATTTTTTCCTTGGCGGCCTTTTTTTACTCGCGGGGATTTTTAAACATATTGAAAAAAACGCCGCGACCTAGCTGAGGCCTCGAGTACGCGGAGACCACTCTCAAGCATGAGGGAGAGTTACAAAGACCTCCCACGACCTCGTGTCGACCATGCTGCCAAACCCGAGGGCAAACTCGCCAGAACCCGCAGATTAGGTCACCCAAGTGGGACAGGCCCTTTAGTGCGTGATAAAGCCCGATTAAAGAGAGTTCAAAAGTACCACCGAGGTAGATGTGAGGTCAGGACCACACTCTAGCTGATGAGTGGGGATCCTTGATGTTACTATACCACCACCTTCTTGAGGTAATGTCTCATCTAGATACTTTTGATGGTGGGGAGGGCTGTGCTAATGATTTGACCAGGCTGAGTCCACCTCTCCCTGTAGCCTCTTGCTTTGTTCCTGTCCTTTGGAATTGTTGTACCAGGCCATGATGCAACCAGTCAGGATATTTTCGAGAAGTTTGTTAGTTTTTGGTGACATGCTGAATCTCGTTAAGCCTTGAAGAAAGTAGAGCTGCTGTTAGTCAAGTTGCACAAAACCCCTGATGTACATTAGTCATAATCTATATCAGAAAACATAAGGAGCATGTGAAGAAAAATAGAGAATAGATATCTGGAATTGACAGCCTGAAGGGGTAGACGAATCAATAAGTGCTTGAAAAGGATGCTTGAGAGGAAATGAACCAGCAGGTCTAGAGGAGAAGAAGTCTTGCTGGGAGCCAGCAAGAACACTAGAGGGGCCAAATGATTATGTTACCAGAAAAACCCATCTCTCCATCCCTCCCCCACCCAAATCTTACCAACTTCGAAGTCGTCTTGTTGAGTCTAATTGTCTGTACTCGTTCTCACCGAGCAAACAGCTAACAATGGCCTGTTTCCTTTATCATTGTTACTTTTTTGCATATCTTTCATTCATTTGCTCTATATCTCTCCCCATCACCAACTATATCTCTCATTTCCCTTTCCCCGACTCTCAGTCTGAAGAAGGGTTTCGACCCGAAACGTCACATTTTTTCTTCAGAGATGCTGTCAGACCCGCTGAGTTACTGCAGTTGTTTGTGTCTATCTTCGGTTTAAACCAGCCATCTGCAGTTCCTTCCCTCACAATGGGGCTTTTGTTTGTTAGTTTAAGTTGTGGGCAAATCTCCAGTTTCCAACTGATTGTGATGAGAGACAATACGGCTGGCCATCACTTCTCTCTTTGATGATCTGAATGGAAGACCCTGCCCCTTGGCCAAAATGGAAAAGGAGCGTTTAGGATGGTATGGATAATGCTTTACGAGCTCCATGAACACACAGAAACAGCAGGAGCAGTGCGCAACTTCACAAGCTTTGTTGAAATTTGGTCCTGACCTGAAATGTCACCTGTCCACGTTCTCTGGAGATGCTGCCTGACTGACCCACTGACCACTTTGAGACCTTTTTTTGTAAACCAGCATCTGCAATCCCTTGTTTCTTCACAGGCTCCCTACTGGACCTCCCCAATAGGATCCCTCCCCCCCTGCCCAATATCTGTGGATGGGTTGGAGGGTTCCACATTAGCCACCTCAGAAACCACCATCAAATTGGAAGCAAGTCATCTTCAATTCCAAAGGATCCCCAATGAAGAAAAGGATATTACAAATTCACAAGTTATAGGAGTAGAATGAGGCAATTTGGCCCATCGAGTCTACCCCGCCATTCAATCATGGCTGATCTCTGCCTCCTAATCCCATTTTCCTGCCTTCTCCCCATAATCCTTGACACCCATTCTAATCAAGAACTTGTCTATTTTTGCCTTAAAAATATGCACTGACTTGGTCTCCAGAGTCCTCTGTGGCAATGAATTCCACAGATTGAACTACTCTCTGACTAAAGAAGTTCCTCCTCACCTCCTTTCTAGTTCCTCCTCACCGCCCTTTAATTCTGAGGCTATGATCTCTGGTCCTAGACTCTCCCACCAGTACAAACATCCTTTCCACATCCACTATATCTATGCCTTTCATTATTCTGTAAGTTTCCATGAGGTCCTCCCTCAACCTTCTAAACTCCAGCGAGTACAGGCCCAGTGGTGTAAAGGGGGCCTGTCTCCATGCTGTATCTCTAAAGTAAACTTAACTACTGGTATACTAAACTAAACTAAACTAAACTAAACTAAACCTTGGTCTCACTCTCCCCAGTTGAATTGAATTGAATTGAATACCTTTATTGTCATTCAGACCTTATGGTCTGAACGAAATTTCGTGCCTGCAGTCATACATACAATCATACAATAATAAACAACAATAAACACAAATTAACACCACCACAGTGTATCCTCCAAGCACCTCCTCACTGTGGTGGAGGCAAAAATCTTAGGGTTACTATCTCTTCCCTCCTCTTCTCCCTCTGCGCTGAGGCGATTCCCCACCGGGCGATGGCACAAACAGTCCCGCGGCTCACCGAACCCCGCAAACGGGCCGGTTCAAACACCGCGGCCCGGGGGTGGTCGAAGCTGCCGCCCTCCAGTCCAGCACACGCAGCCGCTGGCCCGCGGCTGAACCCCGGACTCAGGTCACCGCCTCAGAACGCCGTCCCAGCCACCGGAGCACCGTTCCAGCCCCGAGCCGGATCGCCCTCACGTGAGTACCGTTCTCCCTCGGGCTGGGCCACTCCGACGGGAGTGCCGTTCTCCCTCGGGCTGGGCCACTCCGACGGGAGTGCCGCTCCTCCCTCGGGCTGGGCCACTCCGACCGGAGTGCCGTTCCACCCTCGGGCTGGGCCACTCCGATGGGAGTGCCGTTCTCCTTCGGGCTGGGCCACTCCGATGGCCCACAGCCCCTCATGGGAAAGTCTCTCAGCCCCTTGCCAGGCCGCTCTCACGAGAGCGCAGTTCCAGCCCCGGGCTGGGCCACCCTCACGGGAGCTCAGGGCGAGTCCTGTCAGCTGCCTCCAGAGTCCCGAGGTCGCCAGCTCCGCCATTAGGCCTCAGTGTAGACTTTACTGCCTTTACTGATCCATTTTCACCCTTGTTTTGTCTACTAAATCCCATTTCTTCGGCCAAGCTTTCAGTCATGCGATGGAAATTTGTTTTTTCCTTACAAGCACCTTACAATCCGGAAGTGGCGGCGCTGTGAAACGGCTGCGGCTCGCCTGCAGTCTGTCTGTTTTTACTTTTTTGTGTTGTTTTTTTTGTCTTGTTCAGTTAAACTTTTGGTTATTGGGTGGTGTTATGTGTGGTGGGGGGGGTGAAACAGGGCTTTATGTCTCTCCCTTCGGGGGAATGCGACTTTCTTGCCGTATCCCGCTTCTCTTCCCCCGTCTGAGCTGAGGCCTAATGGCGGAGCTGGCGGCCTCCAACCTGCGACCGACCTCGAGGATTCGGAGGTAGAGCCAGCCAGGACTTACCAACGCGAGGCTGGTCGTCTCCGAGCTGCGGCGGCGTTCGGGCAGCGGCACGACTCGGCGCTCCTGTGAGGGTGGACGGCACGGGGCTGAGACACTCCTGTGAGGGCGGCCCGGCTCCCGGCTGGAAGGCGCTCCCGTGTGGGCGGCCCGGCTCCCGGCTGGAAGGCGCTCCAGTGAGGACGGCCCGGCTCCCGGCTGGAAGGCGCTCCCGTGTGGGCGGCCCGGTGCGGGGCTGAGACGCTCCCGTGAGGGCGGCCCGGTGCGGGGCGGAGATGGTGCTCCGGTGGCTGAGGCGGCGGCGACCTGAATCCGGAGCACGGCCGCGGGCCAGTGGATGACATCGTCGGGAGCTCGCGGGTCACAGGTTGATGCCTGTTTTCCGGAGCTCCCGTGGCAACAACTGCCGCCCTCCAACGCAGAGGGAGAAGAGGAGGGAAGAGACAGCAACCCTAAGACTTTTGCCTCCATCACAGTGAGGAGGTGCTTGGTGAACTCACTGTGGTGGATGTTAATTTGTGTTTATTGTGTGTTGTTTATTATTACATGTATGGCTGCAGGCAACGACATTTCGTTCAGACCGAAAGGTCTGAATGACAAATAAAGGATTCAATTCAATTAAAAAAAAAAACCTTGGGGAGAAATTTCCTTGACTGAATATTGGCCTAAACTGTTCCTCATCCGGTTTATGTCAAAATTTACAAATCAAACATGAAAGATTTCCCTGGAAATTTGTAAAAATCTGGTATATGCCCAAATATAAGTGTGGGCATATATGAATTGGAGTTGCTACCTTACAGCGGCAGAGGCCCGGGTTCAATTCTGTCTGTACAGAGTTTGTACGTTCTCCCCGCGACTGCGTGTTTTTTCTCCGGGTGCTCCGGCTTTCTCTCCCCCACTCCAAAAGCTGCACAGGTTTGTCGGTTAATTGGCTTCTGTAAAATTGTAAATTGTCCCCAGTGCGTGTAGGATAGTGCCAGGGTACGTACATGGGTGATCGCTGGTCCGCGTGGACTTGGTGGGCCGAAGGGCCTGCTTCTTTCCACGCTGTGTCTCAAGGGCCAAGGATGGATGGGAAAATAAAGAAACCGTTGGAAAGGTTAAAACTACACTATCGTTGAGGGCGGGAGTGAAACACTGACATAGCCAGGCAATGCTATGAATGGACAGCCTGAAAGCTGAGTGCAGGTTGTGAATCAAGCAGGGGTTGACAGGAACAATGAATGACTGCCTGACCTTGGAGTTTCAGCCACTCCAGATGGTCTCGTTCCTAATTTAATTTAACCACGTGACACACCCGTCATTACTGCTCACTCTGCTGCACATCGGATGCTTTTAACATGGAAAGGATACGTGTTAACCCCCCCCCCCCCCCCCCCCACAGAATGGACAGCAGCGCTGCCTGGTTCTCCCGAATAGTTTCACCATGGAAACATAGCCCCACTTCATTGAAATTGAAATGAAAGGTTATTATGCTTTCAGCTAATAGTAATTATAGAGAACTTAAGATAACCATCCTGCTTTTTAATTACTCAGGACAGACCCGAGCAAAGAGCTTTTTATAAGATACAAAGAGAGCCATGGGCTTATAAATCTATTGGCACAAAAGTGGGGTTGATCCACACATGTCAGACATCACAAAGGATCAGCTGTTCAAACAGGTTAACCCTTTGTTTTGTAGCTCTCCCTATTATCAATTACAATTCTTATTCATAAACGTCTGTCTATTTATCTGCATTGGAGAGATGTTTTTTTTTTTCTCTTCTTAATCTGCTCTCCCCTGTCCCACTTAGGAAACCTGAACGGAAACCTCTGGAGACTTTGCGCCCCACCCAAGGTTTCTGTGCGGTTCCCGGAGGTTCCAGGTGGTTGCCGGAGGTTGCAGGTAGTGGAAGCGGGTAGGGAGACGGACAAAAACCTCCGGGAACCGCACGGAAATCTTGGGTGGGGCACAAAGTCTCCTGAGGTTTCCATTCAGGTTTCCTAAGTGGGACAGGGGCATAAGGTTGAGGGATGAATGTGGTGAAGTTTCCTCAGTGAGAACACTTGCAGGGCACTTGAGTTGGTGGTGCAGGCCAAAGGCAAGGGGGCTGGAATGCAACTTGGAATCAAAATTGCAATTAATCTGCATAATTCTCTAGTTGTTGACACAGACAAGTCTTAGCCTTTAACGTTGGATACACAGAAATTAAATTAACAGAAAGAAGTGATAAAGCTGAAAGCAGGTGAACCTCTTGGACGGTGTTGGAGCGAGCTTCAATGTTCAATGTCCCTAGGTTGAAGGAATAAGTCATTGGCTCTGCCAGATTGTTATGCAGCTTTTTTTTTTTTTTTTTTTTAATCAAAAAAATTTATTCAATTATTAAAAATAATATTTACACTACAATAAAACAAGCCAGAACCCACCACCATAATACAATACAAACATGTATCCATAATAAACTACTATACAACTATGATACAATCCTTATTGAGGATACATTCAACACCCTGCGGAGCCCAGCGGTCCCGGAACTCCCTCAGGGTGCCCGTAGACAGGGCGTATTCCCTTTCTAATCCCACCCGGGCACGGACGTAACCCCGGAAAAGGGGCAGGCAGCTGGCTCGGGTAGAGCCCTCCACCGTCTGGCGCCGTGACTCGCGGATGGCCAGCTTGGCCAGGCCCAGGAGCAACCCAACCAGGACATCTTCAGCCCTACCATTGTTATGCAGCTTTGAATGGTCAGAACTGGGTTCACTGACCTCAGAGATACAGTGCGGACACAGGCCCTTCGTCCCACCCAGTCCGCAACGACCAGCGATCACCCCATACAACAACCCACACCTGCACCAGGGACAATTTTTCAATTTACCAAAGTAATTTAACCTTCAAATCTGTACACCTTTGGAGTGCGGGAGGAAACCGGAGCATCCGGAAAAACCCCACGCGGTCATGGGGAGAACGTACTAAATCCCGTAGCCAGGATCGATCGCAGGTCTCTGCATGTATTGCTCATTGTTTATTGGCTTCCAGATCAATAAAGGCTTTTTGAACAAGGTCACAAAGACTGGTCACTGCTTGAAAAAGCATAACACAGAAAAGAAGTAAGAGGAGTGATAGGGACGGTGAAAATCGTGATTTTATAGGTTGATAAGTAAAATAAAATGAAACCTTCAGCAAATCCGCACTGCGTTCTTGAATTACTGTGTGTTTACCAGAAATGCTAATTCTAATGTGGAGCTTAGTTGAACTAATAAATTGTTACTGGCGTCAGGCTAACATTCGTGAAGCACATTGTTACATCAAAATATCTCAGTGCATGTCAGACTCCAGGAACCATTTTGCTTCCAACGTGAAGCTTTGCTGAAACTCTGCAGGTTTACAGAACAGGCTTTGCTGTGCTGTGGCCTGACCTCTGACACACATTCCCATCAAGAGGAGCTCCACGTCTAGTTAATAAAATCCGGTACAAGGTATGCTGCATGTGTCTCCCTCTGTTAGTTGAGAGTCTCACAGTGTGAACAAGCATGTCTTTCTTATCTCCACAGCCATTGCGAACACGGGTATCCGTACCGCAAAATAATGACATCTGATTCTAGCCACGGCGCGTCAACCGGCACACTGTTTTAGCACGTACTTTTGAAATGTGCTTTGCAGAATTCTGGATCCTGTCTCTGAACATAAAGTAGAGAGACAGACGCACATTAACAGGATCTACAGCTATGGCCACGGATACCAGGACCATTAATAAACCCAAATAGGAATGCAACAGGAATTGCTTTACTGAGAGCACTGCTCCTCATGTCAACCCCAAAGGATGTCTCCCAACGAAGTTTGGGGATGAGAATGTGAACCGGGCTGCAGATGGATCACGGTCAGGAATGGGGGCAGGCAGGAGGATGGAGTGTGACTGGTCTTGGGGGAAGATTGGTGGATGAAGTGAGGCTGGGAATGTTAGCAGGGGTGCCGACCGATGTAGCCATGGACATGGTCCAGGGTGCAGGAAGGTCAGGGCCGGGAATGCGGGCAGTGGACAGAGATTGGCCGGAAGCACTTGGGCGTGCGGACAGATGATGGCTGGGAATGTGGACAGACAGACGCGCAGATGATGTGCGGCCTGGGACATGGGCAGACAAGCTGTGTACCGATGCTGTAGGGCCGGTCATCCCATGGAAATGCGAGGGGGACATAGCCAAGTGTGGAGGGGGAGTGACGTGGGGAAGTGGCCGGGAGTCAAAACTGGTGCATGGTTTGGACCAGGAGCTGGAGACTGGATACTGACCCACAGAGGGAAGCGTTCTGCAAAAAGGTCGAAGGAAGTTGAGGTGGAGCATTCTTAAGTGAATTGGCAGAGTCAAGGGAAGAGTCATAGTGATACAGTGTGGAAACAGATCCCTTCAGACCAACTTGCCCACACCGCCCAACATGTCCCAGCTGCACTAGACCCACCTGCCTGCACTTGGTCCATATCCCTCCAAGTCCTACCCACATACCTGTCTAACTGCTTCTTAAACGTTGGGATAGTCCCAGCCTCAACTACCTCCTCTGGCAGCTTGTTCCAGACACTCACCACCCTTTGTGTGAATGAGGGGGTTGGAAGTGAGGAGGAAGGACCTGTACCCCAGCTTGTGCGCGTTAGAGAGAACAAGTGCATTCAACCTGCTCCAATAAGTAGCAGAAATCAACACACTGTTTTAGCGGTTAATATGGCTGTCAACTTAAAAGTTTATTTTTGCCAAATTGGCCCATGCCCTGGAACTAGTGACAGTCACTGGGATCTGGAGATTGGCAGAAACTCGCTGACATATGGAGCAAGTGAGGCAAACAGGTTAGAGGGGAAGCCAGAAAAATAGGCGGTGATAAAATAAAAGGAGATGCAGCTAGGTTATGAGGAAGGAACAAAGGTGGGGACTCACTCGTACTTAAATACCAGTGAAAGCCAACTGGCTTGAGTAGTTGTCTTGGTACTGTGCTACAGGTAAGATGGAACAAACCGCTGAAGCAAGGGACTAGATGATGCATACCTTCACCTGCTCCTGCTCAGGGGCTGGGACTATGCTTAGAATTTTAGGAAGGAACTGCAGATGCTAGTTTACACCGAAGATCGCCATAAAATGCTGGAGTAACTCAGTGTGTCAGGCAGCATCTCTGGAGAAAAGGAATAGGTGACATTTCGAGTCGGACACTTCTTCAGACTGAGAGTCGGGGGAGAGGGAAACTAGAGGTATGACACATTACGGAACAAATCAGAGTAGGCACCGAAGGCTAAAGAGCCCACAATGGTCCATTGTTGGCTGTGGAGGAGGTGATAATGAGGGGGATACGAACAGTGTAACTAGCAGGACGACTAGGGTGGGTGAAGGATGGAGAGAGAGGGGAATGCAAGGGTTAATTGGAATTAGAGAAATCAATACTCATACCACTGGGTTGTAAGCTGCCGAGGCGAAATATGAGGTGCTGTTCCTCCAATTTGCTTGTGGCCTCACTCAGACAGTGGAGGAGGCCAGGACAGGAAGGTCAGTGTGGGAATGAGAGGGGGAGTTAAAGTGCTTGGCAACCGGGAAATCACGTGAGCCTAGGAAATTAGGACATCAGACTTGTGCCAACGTACTGAAATAAACTTTTTATTGCTCTTTTACCACAATATTCAAGGTCATTTGTCCAACGCTAGCTCATCTGTCTTGAAAGAGTGCACAGCCTGCTAACCACAACATCAGTTGTTACTGGATTCAAATGATTCCACTCTTGCAGCCAGAAATCCATTACAGGTATTGATCACCCCTATATGTGAAGAATTACTTCTGTAATCACTGCTCTAACCCCAGGCCTCCTGTCCTGTTTTCTTGCTTAAAAGCTTACAGCACCAAAAAAGCTGTTTGTTTTTATAAGGTACTGTGAAGTATGACAGGATCCATAGCGAATGCCCATTATATACATTTGCACAATTCTTCCCAATCACTGTCCAGTGGAGAACGGAAATCCCCATCATCCTGGAGGTCGCCAATGACTCAGAAAGTTAACGATACTAACCATGAAAACACTGTGCTTATAACTGAGGCGGCATTGTAGAGCAGCAGTGGAGTTGCTGACCTTACAGCCCCAGAGACCCGGGTTCTATTCTGACTACAGATGCTGTCTGTACGGAGTTTGTACGTTCTCCCCGAGACCGTGTGGGTTTTCCCCAGGTGCTCCGGTTTCCTCCCACTCTCCAAAGATGTACAGGTTTGTAGGTTAGTTGACTTTGGTAAAGATCGACTCCATTTACACCTCATGCTGCCTCGGCAAGGCCACCAGCATAAAGGCCGAGTCGCACCCTGGTCACTCCCACTTCTCCCCTCTCCCATCGGGCAAAAGGTATAGAAGTGTGAAAACGCACACCTCCAGCTTTAGGTACAGTTTCTTACCAGCTGTTATCGGGCAACTGAACCATCCTACCAACAACCAGAGAGCAGTCTTGAACTACCAACTTCCTCATTGGAGACACTAGGATTTGGCTCGAAGGGCCGAATGGCCTCCTCCTGCACCTATTTTCTGTATTTTCTATCTTTAATTGGACTTTAGTGGCTTTATCTTGCACTAAACATTATTCCCGCCATCACGTATTTGTACACTGTGAATGGCTCGATTGTAATCATGTATTGCCTTTCTGCTAATTGGTTGGCAGGCAACAAAAGCTTTTCATTGTACCTCGGTACTTGTGAAAATAATAAACTAAACGCAAACTCGAAAATTCATCCTCATGTGCAGGATAATGCAAGAGAAAGGGGATTGTTGGCCGGGGCGGTGAGCCGATGGGCCTGTTTCCACGCTGCACCTCTATCTGGGTTTACCTGGGTGTTATGCAATTTTTACCCCTTGTTCCTCCAGAACTATTATATCAACTCAGCAACAAATGAGGCTTGGAATTAAGCTCTTGTGGAATGACGTTCTCTTTCTGGAATGAAGAACGGCTCCAACAACACAAAATAGATTCATATCATATAAAGCAAAGCTGATATTTACTCCTGCTTTTATGTCTCATGTTCTAATCCATTCATTCTTTCTCAGCCGGTGCAGGTCACATAATGTGCAGGAAGGAACTGCAAATGCTGGTTTAAACCGTAGACACAAAAAGCTGCACTAACTCAGTGGGACAGCCCGCATCTCTGGAGAGAAGGAATGGGTGACGTTTCTGGTCAAGCCCGTCTGAAGAAGGGTCTCGATCCGAAACATCGCCCATTCCTTCTCTCCAGAGATGCTGTCTGTCCCACTGAGTTACTGCAGGTTACAACATAATGGGACCAAGAAACTGACATCAAGGAATCCCGGAGCCAAAAAGCCATGGTCGCAAACTGCAGATCTGTGCAATCTGCAGCAGTTAGATTCTTCAATAATCTACCCAAATTTAGATAGATTTTAATCAGAGAGGTTTGTCAGGTTGACAATTCTGATCAATAAATCTTTTCTAACTGTTCCTCTCTCTTTCCTGCAGGCAGCCAATTTAAAGAGGCTAAATGAACCACAGCAAACACGAACCTTCAGGGCCCTACCTCTGATGAGATGTGTAAACCAAGTCCATGAATAGATCGGGTAGATGCATAGAATCTCTTGCCTCGAGTAGGGGAATCGAGGACCAGAGGACATAAGTTCAAGGTGAAGGGGAAAAGATTTAATCGGAATCTGAGGGGTAACATTTTCACACAAAGGGCGGTGAGTGTATGGAACAAGCTGCCAGAGGAGGTACAGTGCCCTCCATAATGTTTGGGACACATGTGGTTAAAGTGCACATTGTCAAATTTTAATAAAGACCATTTTTCCAAGAGCGAATGTACACAGAGGTCAAGTGAGCTTCTGTTATAGTACATAGTCACAAGAATATTTTGCACTAAATGTTAAATATAGCTTGGTTCTTGAACCATCCCAAATGGGAAGAAGTTCCCAATATGCGATTTATGTAAACACACACGTGCGTAAACAATTCTGTACTCAGTCCCTTGTGCAATCAAGGCAGTTTGTAATTTCCACAACACTGCACAATCTTTTAACGTTACATCAGGAACAAGCTGGTCAATGGCAGTGGTGCTTTCCCAGAAGGCTGCATGGCGTAGAAAGTGCCCTGGACGCCGCTGAGACAGCCAATACTCAGACACAAAGTGCTGGGCCAACTCAGCAGGTCAGGCAGCATCTCTGGAGGGTTATGAAGGGTTCATGGGACGTAACCCTTACGCAAGTCAGGCAGTGCCTGTATTCACTCTATCTAAACTATGACGGATGCCTAATTCTTGATCCTCTAGGGATTAAATCCCTAATACTGGAATCCTTCTAGTTAAACTCTTAATTCCCTTACTTTGACCCTTACCTTCTTCCTAAAAAGGGCGACAACCAGAGTTGGACACAAGGCACCAGTTGTAGCTGAAGCACGGCTTTATGCAGACTCAATACAAGTTCTCCACTTTTGTACTCTATTTATGAATCCCAGGATACCACATGCTCCCTAAAGCCAAGTACCATTTACAAGGTTTTCTGAACCTATACACACATAAAGATCACAGCTTGGCTGCAGTGACAGTCAAGAGGGAATAGCCAACACCAGCTCGCTTACTAGCTTAGCACATTAGGAAGACAGCAAAGCGGGAACTGATGTGTACGGAACTGTATGGGGAAGAGTTGCAATGTCGTTTATCCTGCTGATGGAGAGCAAGGGTAATTGATGTGGGGGGGAAAGGGCTGGGGGGTCTTGGTGCACAGTGCACTGTAAACTATGCCATACATGTGACTGAATCTGATTACGGGAAAAATTAGCAAGGGATTGCAAAGAAAACCAACATTTTTACAGAAGCCTCTTCCCATGAATAATGCCTTCCAGCTGTAAAAAGGAACACAGCTTCGTACTGGCCCTCAACTCTCAAAGCTACCACCATTCTTTACTTATCACCATTCCAACAGAAATAGATGTTGTACTTTCGCTGCGGACGCACGCACGCCTCAGCCCATTAAAATGCAGAGACTGTTCCTTTGATACGATCCTGCATCGAACAGAAGGACATCAAGATTGCTTATACTAAAGGCAGTTGGCAATGTGCTGGTGCCAAGGTACAACAGATGGCTCACAATTTAGGTCCTCCCTGCAGAAATCAGTATAAAATAAAACTCAAAAAGGACTTGAGTATGCAGTTTTTAAATTAGGGAACAGCTAAAGTTTCACATTACTTTCCAACGGAAGGCGACCATTTTGGCCCCTTGACTCTTTAGTGGCCCACAGAGTAATCTCATCTCCCTACTACTTTTCCCCATAATCCTTCAATTTAGTTTAGATTAGGGATACAGCACGGAAACAGGCCCTTAGGCCTACTGAGTCCGCACCGACCAGTGAGCCCCGCACATTAACATTACCCTACACACACACTAGGGACAATTTTACATTATACCAAGCCAATTAACCTACAAATTTCCCACCACTGATATCACAACCAAGCGTGCTAGGAGTAGTTTACAATGAACAATTAACCTACCAGCCAACATGTCTATAGAAGGTAGCGATACGAATTACAACACAATGTCCTCGATAACCATTGACACAGAAGTACCCCAAGGTTTTGTACTCAGTCCCCTGCTTTACTCACTCTATACCCACAACTATGTAGCCAGACACAGTTTCAATGCCATCTTTAAATTGCAGGTTGAACTGATTCAAGGAAAGAGTACAGAGAAGATTTACGAGGATGTTGCCAGGACTAGAGGTCTGACCTACAGGGAGAGGTTGAGTAGGCTGGGACTCTATTCTCTGGAGCGCAGGTGGATGAGAGTTGATCTTATGGAGGTGTATAAAATCACGAGAGGAATGGATTGGGTAGATGCATAGAGTCTCTTGCCCAGAGTAGGTGAATCGAGGACCAGACATAGGTTTAAGATGAAGGGGGAAAGATTTAATAGGAATCGGAGGGGTAACTTTTTCACACAAAGGTTGATGGGTGTATGGAACAGGCTGCTAGATGCCTCATGGGACTATCCCAATGTTTACGAAACAGTTAGATAAGTACTGTACATGAATAGAACAGGATTGGCAGGATATGGACCCCAAATGCAGGCAGGTGGGATTAGTGTGTCTGGGACATGTTGGTTAATGTGGGCAAGCTGGGCCAAAGGGCCTGTTTCCATGCTCTGTCACTCTATGTTTCTCTGACTCTAAGGACGAATCCTTCTTCAAAAACGAGGAATTGAAAAAAATTATTTGGCAGCATATTAATTGGACGAAAACACCCATATAGAGTATCAGATAAAACATCTACCTCTGGACTTATCCCATTTCCACTCTCCAACACACAGAACATCCTTTCTGTCACCTTAAACAACTAAGACGTGTAGCTCTCAACTATGTAGGTAAGAACTGAAGATACTAGTTTAAATCGAAGGTAGACACAAACTGCTGGAGTATCTCAGCGGGACAGGCAGCATCTCTGGAGAGAAGGAATGGGTGACGTTTCGGGTCGAGACCCTTCTTCATTCTGTGACAAGGTAGGGCCTTGAAGGGCATGAGCGGAGTTGGGTACAATCAGTGCAGAGAGATGTGGCCAACAGCTGTCTAAACATAGACCAAAACTTGCCTTTGGTAATCAGCATTAACCGGCCATCCATTGTAATTCCTGGTTGACATTTAGTTCCATTAAAGACAACCAAAGATGGATTTCTGCTCCATACTCATTTTGCTGCCTCCCTGTCATTATGAATGAGCATCTATAAATATGTCCTTAATTCACAGCTGTAATGTTTGTTATTTACACATTCCTATTTAAATAAAAGTTATAAAATATGGTTGTAATTATGTCTGGTTTGGAGTAAACCAGCAGAATCCAGAAGGGAGTTGGGCTTGCTGTTATTTCCATTCAAAGCAATTTTTTACTTCGCTTATCATTGCCTTACATTACACACCCACGAATAAACATTTTAATTTAATACTGGCCTTAACGTTGTAGCGAACGTTGCCAACATTGCTTGGACGTTTTTGTGTAGACATGATCATGTTATGACCGCATGATAATTGACCACATAGTATCTGACCTCGTGATGTCTGATCATGAGTTCTACAAATAGCGGCGAAATGATTACCGTGCTTTTTGCTCATGATTTTACTCCTTGTCCTTCAATGTTTTAAATATCGCCTTAATAAATGAAAAGAATGATGTTCTGATCTGGTCCCCATAACACAACCCTTCTCCCTTCTACCAACATTTCTTTCAGCAGGACCCTTGCTGTCTGGTTATCCCTCATGCCCACCCTCAATCTCTGGTTATTCCCCCAGGTCCCTGGGTTCATTAAACCCTTTCATTGCGATCTCTTTCTTTACCGTTATCACACTCGCCTCTCTTTTGCCATTTGCGGCTTAAGAAAATCTACTGAAATCCATGTCCATCTCCACCTCAATCCCCCGTTCCCATCATTACCAACATTCCCTTTGCCTATCTTTCCACATCTCTTTGTTCATCCCATTTGCTCAGTTTAGTTTAGCTTAAGAGATACAGTGCGGAAACAGGCCCTTTTCTCTAGAATTCCTCGTATGTTGCAAAACATACTTGGCGAATAAAGTGAGATTCTGATTCTGATTTGGCCCACCAAGTCCGCACCGTCCAGCAATCACCGCACGTTAACACCACCCTACGCACACTAGGGACAATTTTACATTTATATCAAATAAATTAACCTATAAAACTGTACGTCTTTAGAGTTTGGGAGAAAACCAAAGATCTCGGAGAAAACCCTTGCCGGTCACGGGGAGAATGTACAAACTCCGTACAGACAGCACCCGTCGTCAGGATTGAACCCGGGTCTCTGGCACTATAAGGCAGTCGCTCTACCTCTACGCCATGGTGCTGCCGTCTGTGAGCCGAGAGGTTCAAAGGTTCAAAGCTTCTTTATTGTCACGCATGCACAGTGCAGTGAACTTCTTTTGCACAACCGTCAATGCGCAGTCGACACAATTTTGGCGCCGTTTAAAACCGCTTGAGAAAGTTTGTTATGAGAAAGCTAATCCTGGTTCCCGCTCCATTATTTCATTGGTGAATGAATTGTAATTCAGGGCAACTTTTACAAATATAGCACGGTTTGGAACTTAAATGTGGCCTCCTGAGATTCTGAAGTACATAGTGTGACCGTAAAGATGAAAGCGTTTGAATATCCAGAGACAAGAGCACAGTGCAGCTAGTATGTGTGCGCAAGGCCACACATTGACATAAATGGTACAAGGTTGTGAGAAATCTTGCCATGTAGGTCCGCGCATCTCTGGTTGAGTGTGGTGTGCCACTTGGGACTTGGTGCAGACCAAGTCGAGCGGCCCTCTTGTCAGGCACACACTCGAGTGAATTCATGCCATGTTATCAGCTCATCACCTTTCAAGCTATTAAACTTGTAAATGTACTGAAATCTGTCACTGCCTCAGGAGAGCTGCCAGAGCTAATTTGTGAAGAGCCCGATAGCATCATCATCCATCAGGCAAAAGTGTTGAGGAACCAACAGCCTAGTAAATATACCTTCTCCACAATACATGGTGCTATCCTCTGCAGGACTGGATCACCAACTGCCAACAAGAACTGAAGAAGGGTCTCAACCCGAAACGTCACCCATTCCTTCACTCCAGAGATGCTGCCTGTCCCGCTGAGTTACTCCAGCTTTTTTGTTTCTATCTCGGTTTAAACCAGCATCTGCAGTTCCTTCCAACACAAGAACAAATTTAGCACTGCTCCCCATTATATCTCACATTATTTCACATAGAAGATTAACCTTGTGGTGTCAGCTTTGGTCCGGTGGTAACATTCTTGTATAGCGGTCTTGCTTATGTTCAAAAGTCATTCTGAAGGTAAAGGTGTGTTACAGATGACACTTCCAATGCACCATGCACAGAAGTGCAGAGACCCCCCCCCCCCCTCCCCCCCCCAAGGCACTGGATAGAGCGCAGGGAAGTTTCCTCAATATCCTGGCCATGAGATATTCCTCAAATCACCCAATACAAAGGGTTATAGGGGGGTTGCACGTAAGGTCATCAGGTCAAAGTGCGTGACGCACGGAGTAGCTCAGTCCTTCTGGAGTACAAGGCAGCTTTCGGCATATACTAGTAACACACTAAACACATACGTTCTTACCTGTTAGAAACCGCCAAAATGGTCAATTTTTGCGTGGTGAAATATTGTGGAAATAGGGGTAACCGTGAGAGAAAACCTGCAACATCAATGCTGCTCACTGACTTGCGAAAGAGCAGCGTGCCGGCGGATCGAGGGCAATTCCCGGCCCATGACCGCCCGGGGCTGGAGTCACCCTCCAGTCTGAACCCGAGCACCAAGGTGCAAGCGGCCGAAGGAGCGAATCCCTTGGGACAGCCCCCACTCTCCCCCCGGGGTCAGCGATGTCCAGCCACGGCCGCCCTCTGCCCTGTCTCCCCCTGTGCGGCCGCACTGTGACGGGCTGTGGGTTGGCAGCGCCCACACACACGGGGCCGGGTGGAGCGGGGCCACGGCTCCGGACAGTGGACACACGGGGCCATAAACACGGCATCATCCCCGTCAGCTGCAGCAGAGTTGGGGACAGTCTGGTCCCTCCGCCCACCCACAGTCACTGATCGCACTGCACTGGCACCGACCCCCACACCGGGGTGATTCACCCCCCGTCCCCCATACGGGGTGATTCCCCCTCTGGTGCTAGGCATTTGACCCTAGAACAGACGGCCCGGGGCTCGCGAGTGTGGAACCAGTCAGTGTGGAGTCCAGAAGCTGGGACAGAAGACGGGCCCGCTGTATTGGCAGCCATAGTGTTTACCTGACATTCACTGCTTGTACTCCAGAAGGCGTTGCGTGGCAACAGTACGGGTCACGGGACGTGACCTCGACTGCCGTGCCACCTCCCTATAATAAAACCATGGGGAGGCACGGTGGCGCAGCGGTAGTGTTGCTGCCTTACAGCATCAGAGACCTAGGTTCGATCCTGACCACAGGTGCTGTCTGTATGGAGTTTGAACGTTCTCCCTGTGACTGTGTAGGCTTTCTCCGGGTGCTCCGGTTTCCTCCCACATTCCAAAGATGTATAGGTTTGCAGGTTAATTGGCTTGCTATAATTGTAAATTGTCCCTAGTGTATGTTGGGTAGGGTTAGTGTGTGGGGATCCCTGGTTAGCGTGAACTCGGAGGACCTGTTTCCATGCTGTTTCTCTAAATTAAATTAAAATAAACTGAAAACTAAGAAAGAGAAAATGCTGGAATTACTCCAACAGGTCAGGCTGCATCTGAAACAAGAGTTAATGTTTCAGGTTGAGGACCTTTGTTCAGAACTGTGAAGGAGACAAAGCATCTTGTTAAGCTCGTAGGTAGGCAAGATGCTCCTTGTTTGGCTGGAACTGAAGTGACCATGAGGATACATTGCAAACATGTTTATGTGGTCACTGAGCAAATGGAAGCAATTAAATTGTGGAATTAACTATCGAGTCTAGAAATCTATAACGAGCCCAGAGAGAAGAGAAAGTGCTTGCTCTTCCTGTTGCTTGTCTTAAGGGCCTCCCCCACTTGGCAATTTTGCCAGACGGAATCATATAAATGTCGCCAAGTGATTTTGAACATTTCAAAATCCAGCGGTGACAAAAAAAATGTGGCGACACTTGAAAAAACACCGCGAGTCGTACGTCATCACGCCGCGTCATACGCCACCACGCCGCGTATTTTTCAGTGACCTGATACGTCAATCAATGATGCCGGCAGTTGCCGATATAATCACCAAGTGGGACAGGCCCTTTAGGCTTCACTGCAACACTACAAGATGCCAAAGGTTCTAATTCACAATAAGTATGACAAACTGGCGATAGGCACAAAAAGCTGGAGTAACTCAGCGGGTCAGACAGCATCTTTGGAGAAAAGGAATAGGTGATGTTTTGGGACGAGACCCTTCTTCAGACAGATTCGGGGGAAAGGGAAATGAGAGATATAGATGGTGATATAGAGAGATATAGAACAAATGAATGAAAGATATACAAAAAAAGTAACGGCGATAAAGGAAATAGGCCACTGTTAGCTTTGGACAAGGTGAAAACGAGTTACAGATTCGCTGGCCATCTTTGTACTTGCTGTTATGGATCCTTCCCAGTTTACCAACACCCGACTTAGGTACAGCTTGTACATATGTGCAAGCATTTGGGAGACTGGTGGAATGGATTTGCTGGCTTCTGTGAGGCTGCAGACATCTTTTTCCCCTCCAAAATAATGTTTGTTCGGAACAAAGACATCTTCTGAGTCAATGTGCGGGGATCGCTGGTCGGTTCGGACTTGATGGGCCGAAGGGCCTGTTTCCGTTGTTCAAGATGTGGACTCTTATACATGACCAAACGTAGACTGGCCGATCGTTTAGCTGAACACCTTCGCTTAGTCCACCTGAACCTACCTGATCTCCCGGTTGCTAAACACTCTCCTTCCCATTCCCACACTGACCTTTCTGATCTCTTCCATTGTCAGAGTGAGGCAAGACGCAAATAGGAGGAACAGCATCTCATATTTCATTCAGGCAGCTTACATTCCAGCGGTATGAACATTGATTTTTTTAACCGTTTCCGTGCAGTATCTCTAAACTAAATGTAGACATCTTCTGCCACATGGGAACTTGGTTCACCGCTGCATGTCCAACTGGCAAACCGTTCGGGTTACAAACAGTTCACAAGAATGGAACCATATCGCAACCTAGAGATTATCTGGATTTTACACCTTTCAACATTTACCACATGGCTACAGGGACAATACTTTAGTACTCTATTATCAAACATGCTTGCAACACTTGGAAAGAGAGAAAGGTAGCACAAAAATGCATGCTCCCTTTTCAAGTTCAGACACTGTTGTCATGGGAATTGTTACCAAATATAGCCGGGTTCCATAGTCAGAGATCCGTTGATTTTATTTAGTGATGTAAATGGCAAGAATTTTGATGGCCAAATGCCCTGGAAATTTTGCGCAGGGCCTCAATTGATTTTTTCGTTAGTAACCCCGACAATTCAATGCTGCCTCTATGTTGGAAGGCATGTCAGATCAGATTAGTATGGATCTTGAGCCTAAAATTAGAGGTGGTGGTGAAATGCAAAAGTCTGTGCACTTCTGGAGAGGACAAAATGAGGTCAAAGTCCACGTCAAAACAGTTGCGGTTTATCTTCTACCAATGCTGAGAAGGTCACTTGTTCCTTGAGCAACCGCATCTATTAAATCAGCAGCTGTTCCCCTCCAGGATCATTTAATTTTGCCCGAGAAACGTTAAGAGCCTTTTCAGTGAAGCTCTCGCGCTCTCAGCTGGCTTGACCTTCAGAGACTAAACAAAGGCTTGGTTGGTAGAAATTGCAGTCAGTTCCAAATCCCATTATGTTGGCCTTGATAACAAGAGAAGCTGAGTATAGGAGCAGAGAGGTCCTTCAGCAGTTGTACAGGGCCCTGGTGAGACCACACCTGGAGTATTGTGTGCAGTTTTGGTCTCACTATTTGAGGAAGGACATTCTTGCAATTCGTGCAGCACAGGTTCACGAGGTTAATTCCCGGGATGGCGGGACTGGCATATGATGAAAGAATGGAGTGGGCTTGTAATCGAAATTTAGGATGAGAGGGTATCTTATAGAAACATATAAAATTATTAAGGAATTGGACACGCTAGATGCAGGAAACATGTTCCCGATGTTGGGAGAGTCCAGAACCAGGGGCCACAGTTTAAGAATAAGGGGTAAGCCATTTAGAACTGAGATGAGGAAAAACTTTTTCACAGAGAGTTGTGAATTTGTGGAATTCTCTGCCACAGAAGGCAGTGGAGACAGGATTCACTAGATGCATTCAAAAGACAGTTAGATGGAGCTCTTTGGGCTAGCGGATTCAAGGGATATGGGGTACTGATTGTGGATGATCAACCATGATCACATTGAATGGCGGTGCTGGCTCAAAGGGCCGAATGGCCTACTCCTGCACCCATTGTCTATATATCCATAACAACTGGGAAGAAACTGTCCCCAAGACTGACCTGAGTATTTCCAGCATTTTCCTTTCAGATTTCCAGAAACATTAATTCTATTTCACTTTTAAATCCATCAGCCAGTTCTCTCTCTGTACCTCAGTAAATATTTATTCTTCAATTAACATCAGTAGAATGGGTTCTCCGGTCAGCACCAACGTGGCTGTGTGTGGGAGCTTGCTGTGTGCAAAGTGGCAACTGAGTTCCCCACACTACAAAAGTGCCTACACTTCAAAAATTTGATTGCCTGCAAAATGCTCCGGGACATGCTAAGAGGCACCCAAAACATTGAATAATTAATGCAAATCTTTCTTTTCTTTTTGAAGAAGAGCTTTCCCATAACACCAACCTGATTTATCTCCTTTAGATCTTCAATCACCTCCAGCAAACAGGTGATTTCATTTTTTGTTATCAAGTCTTTGCGATATGAAAATCGTTTTATATATTTCCACCCCCCAAAGGTGTCCCAGATATTCAGTTACAATGGATCATTGGTGGCTGTTCAAGCTGTTTACTTGGTCTCTGGCTGCTTTGAGCCAGTGACTTTGGTCTGAAGTTCTCGTCCAACACCAACAGATCCTAAGGCCTGAAATGTCTTCATATTAAAACTAAGAAAAGCTGGAAAATTGCAGGAAAGATCAAATAAAAGCCGGAAAAAACACAGTGGATCAGCAAACATCCTCTTGGAGAGGATTAGCAGCATGGTGGCACAGCGGTAGTGTTGCTGCCTTACAGCTTCAGAGACCTGGGTTCATTCCTGTCTCCGGGCGCTGTCTGTACGGAGTTTGTACGTTCTCCCCGTGACCTGGGTTGACACAAAATGCTGGAGTAACTCAGAGGGACAGGCAGCATCTCTGGAGAGAAGGAATGGGTGATGTTTCGGGGCGAGACCCTTCTTCAGACCCTTTCTTTCCTACACACTCCCCGTGACCTGCGTGGGTTTTCTGTGGGTAGCTCCGATTTTCTCCCACACTCCAAAGACGTACAGGTTTGCAGGTTAATTGGCTTTAGTATAAATGCATATAGTCCCTACTGTGTGTAGGATAGTGCTAGTGTGCGGGAACCGTTGGTCGGCGCTGATTGGGTAGGCTGAAGGGTCTGTTGCCGCACTGTATCTTTAAACTAAACTAAATGAGCTTGCCATTTTAGCTGCATGTGTATTGAAACCATTTTTAAAGCTATGTTTAACCATTGTCTTTGTTAACATTTACATTCCTAAAAGTTTGGCACTGAGGGTGTAACATCCATTTTGAGAGATTAAGCAATTTACTGAACTCTCAAGATTAGAAGAATAATCTCATGGAAACATGCAATGTTCCTGGGGTCATCATTATCACGTCCTCCACAGCCAACAATGAACCATTATGGGCTCTTTGGTCTTCGGTGCTGGCTCTCATCTGTTCTGTACCTCCTCATACCTCTAGTTTCCCTCTTCCCGCTCAGTCTGAAGACGTCTCGACCCGAAACGTCACCCATTCCTTCTCTCCAGAAATGCTGCCTGACCCGCTGAGTTACTCCAGCATTTTGTGTCTACCTTCGATTTAAACCAGCATCTGCAGTTCTTTCCTGCAGGTTTGTAGGTTAATTGGCTTGGGTTTTGTATACTTGCTATAAGTGTAAGTTGTCCCTGGGGTGTGTAGGCTTGTGTTAATGTGCGGGGATCGCTGGCCAGTGCAGACTTAGTGGGCCGAAGGGCCTGTTTGTGTGCTGTATCTGTAAATTTTACTTCGGAGTCACGTGAGTGACTACGTGAAGAGCCCGCTCAGCACGCATGTGCGACATTGCGTTCACGCAGGCAACAGCGACGCAGCGGGAGTCAGGCGCTCCCGCTACTGTTTAAAAAAGACGGATCATCAGGTAAGTCTACTCTGAGGTTGGTTTTTCTTGTCAAAAGGAGAATTTTTGCTTTGTTCCAACAGCTGAGAAAAATGAACAGAACAAGGCTCTCCAAGAAGCCTGTCCCCCATTCGACTCCAACGGAGGAGCGTTCCATCAGTGGGGGGCAGGAGACGGTAGGACCGCTATCCCAGCGCTCCGCCATCCCCGACACCGAGCCGAGCCCAGTCTCGCTAGCGCCTGAGCAGCGGACTGGATGTAAAGCCACTAAGAAGACCATCCGGCCGGTGGTTTCCGATTCGTCGGACGGGGACGTCTCACCGCCCGCTCGGGGCAGAGACAGCCGCCTGAGCCGCATGGAGCGGCTCGTGGAGCGTATACTCCAGCGAGACGTGCTTCGTGAGGAGCAGTTTCGCAGAGGGAGTTCAGGCACTCCCTCCACAGTGCCTCGTGCACTGGCCATCGCTTCCCCCTCATCCGAGGACAGCTGTGGCGACCAGGGCTGGGCTGGTCAAGAAGAGGGGTTAATGGCTGAAGAAGTCGGGAGTATGCCAGGGGTACAGGAACAGGAAGAGCTGCTGGGTGTGGTGGACTGCTGCGTGGCAGCCCCACGTGAAGGACGGCCATTAGAGCCAAAACTAGCGGCCAGCATTAACCACCTATCCAACAGGCCCCTACAGGAGCAGGTGGTTAATGAGGTCTTAGAACAATATACGGCTCCTGAAAATTGTGAATCGCTCAAAGTACCGGCTATCAACAGCCAAATCTGGGGGCACGTTGGGTCAAATATTCGAAATCAGGAACTAAAACTTCAGCGGATCCTCAGGCTCCTGACGTCAGCCATCACCTCATTTGCTCGTTCTGTGGATGGTACAGAAATGACCACTAACCAGCAGGACACCCTCGCACTGCTGTGCAATACTCAATTTGAGATAAATAACCTCCGCAAGGAGATTATAAGACCTGCGCTCAACCTGAAATTCGCGGGGTTGTGCAAAACTCCAACCATTGAGTCAGATACACTGCTCTTTGGCAAAGACCTCACCAAAAAAGTCAAAGACATGGAGGAGGCTTCCAAAACTTTCGGCCTCATGAGGGCAGGCCCCGGGACGAGCAAAACCAAAACCACAAAACGCAAGCGGCAGTACCCCATCGCGTCCACCAGTACTGGTGAAAGCTCGGGGTCCGCATATCACCACCGGAAGCCTTTTTTAGGCCAAGGCCCAGAGCGGACCCCATGGAAAATGCGCCAACCCCAAACCTCACCAACACGTCAGACAACGCACAAGACTCGTCATCCTGCGAAAAAGCAGAAGAAACACCCATAACCACGGAGGTAGGTGGGTCTGGTTCCTACCAGCATATAGAAAGTAGGGGCGCTATACTAACAGGGGGGAGATTACACCTGTTTAAGGAAGCATGGGAGTCTATCACGAGTGATAAGTATATACTCAATAGCATTCGTGGATACAAAATACAGTTTGCACTAGAAAAATTGCCACCAGTTCAGCATTCATCCCAGAGGGTTTTTTCCCTCTCAGTTAAAGAAAAACGAGGGACAAGCTTAACTGGTGAGACTAATCACTAAGGGTATCATTGAAAAAACAAAACATGAACCCTTGGAATTTGTGTCTAATATATTTACTAAAACTAAAAAAGATGGTGGATGTCGCATCATCATTGACTTAACTTCACTAAATATGTTTGTTAAGTATGTACATTTCAAAATGGAAACGTTTGTTACTGCCAAACAACTGATTTCCAAAGGATACTTCATGGCAAGCATTGACCTCAAAGATGCTTATTATTCAGTACCCATTCATAAGGATCATCGCAGATACCTGAAATTTACCTGGATGGGGCAACCATGGCAGTTTAAAGCATTACCCAACGGCTTAACATCAGCCCCAAGATTATTCACCAAGATACTAAAACCAGCCCTGGCAATATTAAGGAGACAAAAACATATTGTCATGGCATATCTTGATGATATCTTAATAGTAGGCAAAACCATGGAATTGGCTATATCAGCTGTGTCAGCTACCAAACAATTGTTTGAAACCTTGGGATTTGTCTTACATCCAGATAAATCTAAGTTGAAGCCATCCACAACCATTGACTACTTGGGCTTCACTATTAACTCAGTCCACATGTCTGTAACTTTGCCAAAAGACAAAACAACTGAATTGGCACAATCATGTAACAATTTAATGGTCAACGAGCGACCAACTATTCGACAAGTGGCAAGAGTAATTGGGAAAATGGTAGCAGCATTTCCGGCTACACAATTTGGACCTTTGCACTATCAAAACTTACAAAGAGCAAAGGTACAGGCACTAAAACGACATGCAGGTCATTATGATCGTATCATGAAATTATCCACTGAAGCAATATCAGAGCTACAGTGGTGGGCAGAAAACGTTTGGCATAGTTCCAGCCCTATCATCATCGTTAACCCTACTTTAGTTATCCAAACAGATGCCAGTGCTCAAGGCTGGGGAGCAACTAACTCCATATCCAGCACAGGTGGTAGATAGACTAACCCAGAGTCATCGTTACTACTTACACTGGGCATTAACTATCTAGAGATGTTGGGTGCCTTATACGGTTTAAAAGCATATGCATCACTTGCATGTTCGGTTACAAATAGACAATACTACGGTGGTGGCCTATATTAACCACATGGGCGGCATAAAATCGATATCATGCGACAAATTGGTCAACACAATCTGGCAATGGTGTGTCGAAAGACATATTTGGCTATCAGCAACTTACCTGCCAGGTAAGCTAAATACAGTGGCAGACACCAGGTCACGCAAATTTAATGACAACACCGAATGGATGTTAAACCCCAAAGTGTTTGCTAAAATTATCAAGCAATATGGCACGCCAGATATCGACCTATTTGCGTCAAGGCTAAATCACCATGTACCTATGTATGTCGCTTGGGAACCAGACCCTGAGGCAGCAGCGGTAGACGCGTTCGCGCTGGATTGGGCACATTTCTTCTTCTATGCATTTCCTCCCTTCTGCCTCATCAGCCGGGTACTACGCAAAATACAAATGGACTCTGCTTCAGGTATTTTGAAAGTACCCGACTGGCCTACACAGCCATGGTTCCCATTACTCCACGACATGGTTTTTGAAACCCCGATGATATTTCCCAGTAACCCAGAATTATTAACCCACCCAGTATCTGGCATAAGCCACCCATGCCATGATAAAATCAAACTCCTGGGTTGCAGGTTTTGAAAAGACCATTACTGGGACTGGGATTGTCAGAAAAAACCGTCAACACCATGTCAGCATCCCACCGAACATCCACAAGAAAACAGTACTTGTCCAGCATCAAAAAGTGGGAGAAGTACTGCTTGGGACAGGGACCACCTGCTCAACCACAACAGTTACCAACGTACTGGAGTTCCTGGCAGCCCTTCACCACGATGAAGGACTCAGCTACAGTGCCATCAACACAGCTAGAAGTGCTCTGTCTGCCTATTTAACTCAGGCACCAGGACATCAGGCCATGAGGTCCCACCCGCTGGTGGTCAAACTAATGAAGGGAATTTACAACTCTAACCCCCCCAAACCTAGGTACACCCATATATGGGATGTCAGTGTGGTCCTGACATACCTCAGGGGATGGCCACCAGCCAGGTCCCTCACCCTGGAACAATCTACGCTCAAGACTATCATGCTGATGGCACTTGTATCTGCACAGAGGGTCCAGTCACTACACCTTTTGCGACTGGACAACATGATCATAGCTCCAGACCAGGTCTCTTTCGTTATCCAGGGACTGATCAAACAGAGCAGACCAGGAACACCTAACCCAGTCGTGGAATTCAGGGCTTACCCGCCAGAGCCACGGTTATGTGCCATGACCCACCTACTGTCCTACATAGACACAACTAAAATAATTCGAGGGAGTGAAAAAGCCTTATGGGTCAGTCACAAAAAACCTTATGGTCGGGTGACGAGCCAAACCATTTCGAGATGGCTCAAGCAGGTGCTAAAAGCTGCTGGTATAAACACTAACATGTACAAATCTCACTCCACCGGGGCAGCATCCACGTCGACGGCCAAAAGAATGGACGTGCCTATAGACGACATCCTGGCTACAGCAGGGTGGTCGGGGGAAAGACCGTTCCGAACTTTCTATAATAAGCCGTTGGCAAAACCTGCTTTATTTGCAGAGAAAATTTTACAGACTGCAAATATTTAAATTAAGGCCAGGGGAGCAATTTAATTTCTTTGTTGTTATTGTTAATAAATACCGTTGTTGTTTTTACAAACAGATTCATTGGTTGATTACGATAACACACTTCCTCCCTCAAGGACTTCGGCAGTGAGTGAAGTAAGAACTGTTACACGGTTTGAAATCACAGAGCTTTAAAATCTTCACGTAGTCACTCACGTGACTCCGAAGTAAAATGGTAAGATTAAACGAGAACTTACCAGTTTGAAGTTTGATCTGTATTTTATGAGGAGTTACGATGAGGGATTACGTGCCCTCCGCTCCCACCCTCAATAATATGGGTCAAACTGATAACTGAGGTCTCCTTTTCTTTACTATGTTTATTTCAATAACTGTGTCTATCTGTGATTCCACACCGCTGCTTTGAAGTATGTCGCGCATGCGTGCTGAGCGGGCTCTTCACGTAATCCCTCATCGTAACTCCTCATAAAATACAGATCAAACTTCAAACTGGTAAGTTCCCGTTTAATTAAGCTAAGAGGATTGTGGAATTGCAGTCAATGAGTACATTCAAGGCAGGAATTTATCTCACACTATATGTGAATCAAGAGATACAGGGTGACTGTAGGAAAGTGGCACTGAGTGAGACGAGTTGCCCAAGCAGGCTTCTCTACCTTATTTCTCATTTGAAAGTGACACCCTCATTATAAGAAACTCAAAATAAAACCAGATTATGAAAATAATTTGCAGGTTAAGCAATCAAATTAATGGTCCAGATTTTAGTGCTGAACAACTGGCTGTCTTGGAATCCACAGATGTATCATCGTACACTGAAAGCCCCAAAGATAAACACAGAATGCTGGAGTAACTCAGCAGGTTAGGCAGCATTTTGGAGAGAATAGATGACATTTCGGGTTAAGACCCTTCTTACAAACGTCCCAAAGCGTCACCTCTTCCTCCTCTCCAGAGATGCTGCCTGACCCGCTGAGTTACTCCAGCATTTTGTGTCTGTCTTCAGTGTAAACCAGCATCTGCAGTTCCTTCCTACACACTAGGCACAACGGTAAGAGTTGCTGCTTTATAGCGCCCGTAGACCCGGGTTCGATCCTGACTACAGGTGCTATCTGTACGGAGTTTGTACATTCTCCCCGTGACCGCGTCGGTTTCCTCCCACATTCCGAAGACGTCCAGGTTTGTAGGTTATTTGGCTGGTTATGTGTAAATTGTCCTGAGTGTGTGTAGGATGGTGTTAGTGTACGGGGATCACTGGTCGGTTCGGTCTCGGTGGGCCGAAGGGCCTGTTCCCGCGCTGTATCTCTAAACTAAACTAAACTAAACTGAAAGTCCCAAACTTACTTGGAACTTACATCTTCCACTTTCCCATTTACTCAAATTCAAAACTAAAATGCAGCAATACCAAAACATTTATCCACTCAGTTACTTCCAATGCTGTCCAGGACGTTGAGAACTGTTCTTTAATCAAGTCTGCCCATTTAAAACAAAGGAGCATTAACTTGATAAGACCCTGATGGCTACAGAATGGAGTTTAGAGGGCCCTTGGGAAATCAAATTGATGTATAAAGGATTAATTAAGGGTTAAATATTTTTTCTATGCAATATGTCATGAGCTTTCAAGTATACAGAGTGTTGCTTGTAAATCACAGGGTAGATATCACCGTGGAGTATAATCCTTCAATTCCCTTGGCTTCAGGTCATACAACAGTAACCATGGCACAGGGCAGAAAACCTACCAGGCGATAATTAAAATGGATCCAAGGTTCTCCATAGAATGGGTATTTCCAGAACCAAACAGTTAAAGGGCAATAATCTCTTGTCAGCCACAAACAGATGGTGAGCAGCCACTAGTTATTCAGTAATTAATTAATGTACCGTGTTGGAACCAGTTAGAAGATTAGTGGTGCTGACCATTGGAGGAATGGAAAAGGGAATATGGATCTAATCCAGGAAAGGCAGCAGAGGAGATTCTATGGTCCAGAAATGAAGGAGTGTCATTAAAAGCTCTAAATCGTCACAGATTAATAAAAAGGAGAAACAAGGAACTGCAGATGCTGTTTTTTTTAAACATGGATTGGTGATGTTTTGGGTTGGGACCCTTCATCAGACTGTGATTGTGGTGGGTGGACAGGGGTAGGAGAAAGCTAGAAGGGAGGGGCAAGGTGTTGTCAGGACAACCAGATTTGGACTGAGTGTCGGGTTAACTTTTTGGCAAGGAGAGAGTATTCAGCAAGTTGTGAATTATGGAACTAGAGGCCTTGATTGCATTTTTAGTGGGAAGGGGGAAGAGTTAGAGGGTACGTTGGTTGGGAATGGGAGGCGAGGGTGACATTGACGGACAGAGAAGGTACAAAGGATAAAATACCATGATAGGCCCTGGACTAGGAGTTACACTATATAAAACAGTCGTCCTAGGCATGCTCAACTGCATCTGTTCTTGGAACAACAATCAACCTATTTTTATACCTACACTCCAAAAGGTCCAGGATACCCACGGGAAAGTGATAGAGTAATACAGCATGGAAACAGGCCCTTCGGCCCAACTTGCCCACACCGGCCAACATGCCCCAGCTACACTAGTCCCACCTGGCTGCATTTGGCCCATATCCCACCAAACATGTCCTATCCATGTACCTGTCTAACTGGTTCTCACACATTGCAATAGTCCCTGCCTCAACCACCTCCTCGTTCCATACACCCATCACCCTTTGTGTGAAAAAGTTATCCCTCGGATTCCGATTAAATCTTTTCCCCTTCACCTTAAACCAAGTTTGCAGACTAATTTCCAGATTGATGTAAAAAAAATTGGGAAATGGTCATTGCCTTGTTTCACAATGTAAACATTCACGTTGAAATATATGGTGGCAAGTGACTAAACATCTGGCCAACCAGTCATTAAACATTTTTTGAAGGATATGCCAAACCATTATGTTTGTGTTTCCTGTGACTTGAACTGTGAAATGCCAGACCGTGGGGAGATAAAACATGTCCACTGGGGCAGACTGCTGGGACATTCTGTACCAGACGTCCACGGATAAAAAATGAAACCCAACCCGACTACAACCAATGTGAATTGGAATCAAACTGAGAACTTTTATTTTTCCCCCCCCAGATTACTGGCATTGAGTCACAGTTGGTAGATCTGCTGCCTCACAGATCCAACGATCCCAGTTCAATCACACATCCAGTGTTGTCTATGTGGAGTTTGCACACGCACTCACTCTGCGATTAGACGCGTTTCCTCCAGATGCTCTGGCCCTTTCCAACATCCCAAAGATGCATGGAAGAGTCTGTTAATTAGTTTAGTTTAATTTCGAGATATGGCACAAAAACAGGCCCTTCGGCCCATCGAGTCCATGCCGACCAGAGATCCCCATACACTAACACTATCCTAGGGACAATGTACAATTATGCCAAGCCAATTAGCCTACGTCTTTGGAGTGTGGGAGGAAACCGGAGATTTTGGAGAAAATTCACGCAGGTCACGGGGAGAACGTACAAACTCCGTTCAGATAGCACCCATAGTCAGGATCGAACCCGGGTCTCTGATGCTGTAGGTAAACAACTCTAGAGATGCGCCATTGTGCTGCCCATTATCATTAGTCATGGTAAATTGCATAGTTTAATGGTAGAACCTGAGGGGAGTTGATAACAATGTGGGAAGAAGCAGTAGAGGTTTAGTGTAGGTTATGGGTGGTGGATGCACAAAGCAGCCATATCCCAGCTGTATGACTTTATGAGCCGATCATTACTGCCAACATTACAGCCTTAAACGTATTGTACATACATGTAACATATTATACATACATACTGACGAGGAGTCCTCAACTTCTTCATCATCAGACTCAGGACAAATTGGCAGTAACACTTCTTGCTCAATAACCATCAGCACAGGGGTATGACAACAGATATTAGACACAGGAGTATTTGGCCCTTCGAGCCAATGTGATCATCCACAATCAATACCCTGTTCCTGCCTTCTCCCCATATCCCCTGATTCCACTATCTTTAAGAGCCCTATCTAACTCTCTCTTGAAAGCATCCAGAAAATTGGCCTCCACTGCCTTCTGAGGCAGAGAATTCCACAGCTTCACAACTCTCTGGGTGAAAAGGTTTTTCCTCATCTCCGTTCTAAATGGCCGACCCCTTATTCTTAAACTGTGGCCTCAAGGGTACCTCAAGGCTGTGTAATCAACCCCCTGCTTTACTCACTCTATACATCATGAATGCGTAGCTGGACTCAGTTCCAACTCCACCTTCAAATTCGCCAGCTACACCACCGTAGTTGGACAAATTACGGATAACGACACGTCAAGGGGAAGATCATCGACTGACTGAATCATGCCAGAATAACAATGTTGTCGAGGGTGCCAGCGGTCGAGGACGGGCCACGTGGGAGCCGGATGAGTTGCCGCCGAGAACACAGGAGGACCCGGCGTGGGGTACTTTAACTTTGGCGGTGCCCTTTGTGTGGCGACTCTTTGCATACCTTGGGTATGTAAAAATAAAGAATTTCACTGTAGTTTCATTCAACCTTACTCTCAACATCAGCAAAACCAAATCATATTTGGGCAAGCTACGCCACAGAGGACTCATCTCTGCCCCTGAGTGAGCAAGGAGACCTCCATATCCTGGGCAATTGATCACTTGCCTTATCTCTGAAAGGATGCGGAAAGTGCTTTGTAAACACAAGCATTTCCTTTAGTTCGTTTTTTATCGTGTGAGACTGAACAAGAAGGATCTCAAAGTAATGCTTTTAAGAGCAGTGGGAAGGAAAATAAGTTAATCATTCTGAAGGGAAATTAATTATTAATGCACTGAGTCAGCACAAGCCCGCATAAGGGGGGGGGGATAGTTTCTCTGGTAGAAAAAGGTAGAAAATGTTAGGAATACTGCAGGTTATTGGATTGGGGTGTGGGGGGAGAGCGTTGGTGAGGGTGGGACCAAGTCCATGCACACCCATCCTTTTTCTCAGTCTGAAGGGTCTTGACCCGAAATGTTACCCATTCCTTCTCCAGAGATGCGGTCTGGTTCGCTGAGTTACTCCAGCATTCTGTGTTTATCTTGGGCGTAAACCAGCATCTGCAGTTCCTTCCGTCACTTTTCCTCAACTTTGCATTTACGAGAATGGAACAATGTCAGTGACCCTTTGGCCAGGACGATAAAGGAATTGCAATTTACTCGCTAGCCTTTGGCACAATTTGCATGGGACTGTAACGCTGTATTGCAATACTTAAAGGCTGCCCTATTTAATTGCTTTGAACATTGCACAGCACTCTCCACAGCAGGCGGTATGCCTGATTGCAAATCCTCCGTCTTAATTCCACTAACCCTTGCGGTGCCGCAAGTAATTCTTCCACTCCCGACGACGGGAGGGGAAGAAAGTGGAAAGAAACAAGATGGGGAAAAGCAAAAGCTTCAAAGCTGAAGGATCCTTTCCCAAGTCTCAGCTCCCTTTTCAGGTCCTTCTATCCAAAGACTGCTTTCTCTCCCTCTATCTAATATAGTTGTCAGAGAAAATAAGTTTAAAAAAAACCCTCACTGACTGCTACAACCTTCTGGGGCATTGCCAGCCTAAGAGATGAAGGAGTGTTCGCGATGGGGCTGACGGCATCACTTCAGCAGTTTTGGACCACCTCACAATCTATCAACATTAACTACCATAAAAAAACGGAAGTAAATCATTCTCAAAGGTTCTTCTTATCGAATCCATGTCACAAGATTAGAACATGGACTCGATAATCTTGTATCGAGTCCACGTTCTCAGCGTCTGCATACAATGCCGTCTTGCGCTTCTTGTGTGTAATGGTGGAAAGATTGGTGGAAACGGGGCCATGATGTGAACGCTCTTTATCCTCAAAGCTAATAAGAGTCAGAGTTATACAGTGTGGAAACAGTCCCTTCGGCCCAACTTGCCCACACCGACCAACATGACCCATCTACGCTAGTCCCACCTGCCTGCGTTTGGCCCATATCCCACCAACCCTGCCCGATCCATGTACCGGAACTTGATGTGGGAAGAGAGAAAGAAGAGGGGGCACAGAGGATGAGGAAGAGGATGGAGGGGAAATAGTAGTAGTAGTAGTAATAGTAGTTTAGCCTTTTAAAGCCAAGCGTCATGTTACTGACTATGGACCTACCCGAGATAGACACATAAAGTGCTGGAGTAACTCAGTGGGTTAGGCTTCTCTGGAGAAAAAGGATGGGTGACGTTTGGGGTCTGTACCCTTCTTCAGACTACTGAAGGATGGCTCTCCCTAGTTAACAAAAGCTGTTAGGCCATTACACTATTCTCAGTCTTGAAATGACGTGCTGAACTGTCATTAGGACTGTAGCCATTTGCAGACGGATGTATGCGTTGATGTCAGTGCAACATTATAATGTAATGAGAGATACTGGGTGCAGATGATGGCAAATTCACAAAAACAAAATACATCCCTCTCACAGCAAGTCCATCGTCATACAGATTTTACTACCTCCCCAGATGATCAGGTTCATTTCTCAGTCATTATACACACAAATTAGAAAGGCATTATATCTACATAATGACTCCAAATAAAGATGGATAGCTCTATTTCTAGTTTAGAGGGACCTAGGCAAAGAGAGCACAGGAAACAATGCTCTGGGATTTAGTTTAGTTTAATTTAGTGACACAACACGGAAACAGGCCCTTCGACCCACCGAGTCCGCACCGACCAGCGATCCCCGCACATTAACACTATCCTACATGCACACTAGGGACAATTTACATTGAAACTAAGCCAATTAATCTACGACCCTGTACGTCTTTGGAGTGTGGGAGGAAACCGGAGCTTCCCAGAGAAAACCCACTAGGTCACGGGGAGAATGTACAAACTCCGTACAGACAGCACCCGTAGTTGGGATCAAACCCGGGTCTCCGGCGCTGCAAGTGCTGTAAGGCAGCAACTCTACCACTGCGCCATGATGCCACCCACGATACATGTATCATACAAAAGTGCAATCATACCATACATGAACACAACAGGTAGAGCAAAAGAGAACATGACCAGAGGGAAGAATATAGTGTCACAGTTCTAGTTCTAACTATAATATTACCAGAAGTCTAGTATCACAGGATTTGGCTTCGGAAAGTGGGCACAGGGAAGCTAAACGGACACAGAGAGGACACACCAAGGCTAATCCCGAGAGGTCCAGGGATGCAGCTTGTAACTTTAATGGCTGACTAATCATGCTGGGTATAGGGCACACAAATGTGTGACATTGGGCATGTGAAGACATTCGAGTAGGTGTGTGTTTTAGCACCTGTTTGATGTCTCCTTGTGAAACTAGACCTCTGGCAATTGTATAGTTAAGGGCCTGTCCCACTTGGCCATCATTTACGCGACAGGCCGGTAGTGACTGACACGCGACGGTCGCGGGCATCATCATGCGTCCGCACAGCCGTCTGGAGCGCATGACGTCATTTGAAGATAGATACAAAATGCAGGAGTCACTCAGCGGGACCGGCAGCATCTCTGGAGAGAAGGAATGGATGATGTTTCGGGTCGAGATTCTTCTTCAGCAACTCCACACTGTGACATTATATTCTGCACTCTGGTGATTTTCTCCTTTGCTCTACCTGTTGTGCTCATGTATGGTATGATTTGGTCTGCCTGATAGCACATAGAAACATAGAAACATAGAAATTAGGTGCAGGAGTAGGCCATTCGGCCCTTCGAGCCTGCACCGCCATTTAATATGATCATGGCTGATCATCCAACTCAGTATCCCGTACCTGCCTTCTCTCCATACCCTCTGATCCCCTTAGCCACAAGGGCCACATCTAACTCCCTCTTAAATATAGCCAATGAACTGGCCTCAAACTACCCTCTGTGGCAGAGAGTTCCAGAGATTCACCACTCTCTGTGTGAAAAAAGTTTTTCTCATCTCGGTTTTAAAGGATTTCCCCATTATCCTTAAGCTGTGACCCCTTGTCCTGGACTTCCCCAACATCGGGAACAATCTTCCTGCATCTAGCCTGTCCAACCCCTTAAGAATTTTGTAAGTTTCTATAAGATCCCCTCTCAATCTCCTAAATTCTAGAGAGTATAAACCAAGTCTATCCAGTCTTTCTTCATAAGACAGTCCTGACATCCCACAATCCCACAATAAAACAATGTTTTTCACTGTATCTCGGTACACGTGACAATAATAAACCTATACCTATATTTACAAACTGGCGATGACAATATTAAGAGGAAACCTGAAATGAAGGTTTGTTGGCTAATTGGCCTGGTCAAATTATACATTGTCCCTAGTGTGCGTAGGATAGTGTTAGTGTGCGGGGATGCTGGTCAGCGCAGACTCAATGGGCCGAAGAGCCTGTTTCCATTCTGTATCTCCAATTGAAATGAATTAGAAAAAAAACCTAAACTAAACTAAAGAAGACAAGCAGACCAAGTCAAACAAGGCACATCTGCCAACAATGGTGACCTTAAAGGCAGTTTGAGGCACCGTCAGTGTTGCTGACTAGAGTGGCTGCTAATCTTGAATGAGCACTGCCAAATGTGGGCATGTGAGTGAATACAGGGCACCATAGTTTGAAGAAGATTTCTTGCAGAGAAATGGGAGCCTGCACTGAGAATATGCAGCAATGCAGCAACCAAGCCTGTTCAGGGGTATGAGCGAGTCCTCAACAGGTCTAACAACATTTTTGTAAAAGGGATGCAATTTTATTTAACAAGACAGGCCATTAAAGTTTGGACGGAGCCAAAGTTTTCACCAAACCAGATCTGTAACATGCAAGCATTGCAATGGTGTGCAGGTTTGACCATGAGAATTGGACCATGAGATTGTTTTCCAAGCCACAGCATTGTAAAATGGGCTAGACTTGTGCTGTTAATAAGATAAGAAAGACTCGGAATATGACCGAGCTTTGTTCAGCCAAACCTTGCGGGGACAGGGGCGTTTGTGATAGAAAGAACTCATGACTCAATCTACGAAGAGAAACATTTTAAACAATGAGGCCGATTTTAGAAATGCAATGACAGATTGCAAATTCAAGGAAGCGGCACAAAGAAATATCTTATGATGTAGTCAGACGTATGTACGCCAATAATTTAACGTGCATGGGGGTATCAAGAGATAAGGATGCAGTGGGGACCAAAAGAAATGACATGAAAATCTAGCAAACTGGGTCATTTCACCTTCCTCAATAGAAGATGTGTATGTCAAACCAACTGTACAAAAGCTGCCACTGGAGGAACCGGGCAGGTCAGGCAGCATCTGCGAAGGTAAATGAACATATGACCTTTCAGTCTGAAGAAGGGTCTCGACCCGAAACATCAACCATTCCTTCTCTCCAGAGATTCTGCCTGTCCTGCTGAGTGTGTCCATAATTGGTGTGAACCAGCATCTGCAGTTCCTTCCTGCACATATGACCTTTCAGGTCAGGACACTTTGTCAGCCTTCAGCAGTCTTACTATTCCCTCCACAGATGCTGCCCGACCCGCTGAATTCCTCCAACAGTTTGCTTTTTATGCAGGATCGCAGCATCTGAAGCATCTTCCAGCGTTTGTGTCTCAATCTCTTGTGCATGCTCTGTTTATTCAGCAAACTCTCGGATAGATTAAGTC
Source organism: Amblyraja radiata (assembly GCF_010909765.2). Lineage (NCBI taxonomy): Eukaryota > Metazoa > Chordata > Chondrichthyes > Rajiformes > Rajidae > Amblyraja > Amblyraja radiata. Next base: position 13,427,075 of record NC_045984.1, read on the forward strand.
GTAGATAATGAATGTGAATGCTTCTTTCATTTCGAAAAACCTGAATCAGTGCAGTGTATGAATATATATGTGTTTTGTAAAACTTGCACATGCATGCAGTATAATCAGAGAGTGGAATAAACAAGATGCATTGTTTTAATAACTCTGTGTTTCTTGGAACCAGGATATAAATTACAGCCTGCAATGTCACGCTGCTCTCCCCGTGTATGCGGGAGTCTGCAACATTGCAGCTTTTCTTCCTTCCATGGGGTGTGCACTTAAAATGGACAGTGCAAGGTGTTCCATCACTTTCTTCACTCAGTGGCAAAGCTACAATGTGAAGGGAGCTTGCCTTCCTCTTATGATGAAAAGCACTGTGATGAACTGGGCTCCACGCACAACATTGCATTTCTTGCGGTCTCGGGAAGACCCAGTTGCCAAAACCAAACTGTGATGCATCCGGGCAGGATGCTTGCAATGGTGCGCCTGCAGAGTTAGCGTAGCCGATTTGGAATTAAGCGGAAGCGCTCTTTCCATTGTTTTTCCCTCTCCCTTACTTAATCTCGGTTTGCGGTTAATTTACAGCGGCAGCAGGATACGTTTTGTAACTTCAACGAGGTTACCGTCTACTTAAACCCTAGTGGATCCCAACTGGACATGGGCCTTGAGAAGAGCAGGGGGTCCTCTGGGGAATTAAACTCGGGCTGCTGGACAATAGGATTGTTGCGTCCCGCTTTGAGAAACGTCAGTGAGTGCAAAGGCAATAAACAACCTTTAGTTGCTTTGATTTCTTGCAACCACCGAGCAACAAGCCAGAAGGGACAGGTGTGCACGACTCTCCCTCCCAGTGTGTGTCAGTCGACAGAAACTCGCCAGCTCTTTGCTGCAGGCAAACACTTCAGAATGAAAAATAGGTCCAGGGAGTTCAGGTTTGCTTTCCTGCCATTATAATTAGTCATTCCAATGTCAGTGAAACTACTTTTGCAGGCTACGGCCCCCTGCAATTTATGTACAAACTCTAAGTACAACATGTACAGTACCCTATTATTCGGTAGTAGTTGTGAAAGATTTTATCTCCTGGACTTGCACTAATTAGGGAATGGGAATGAAAACCCACCACCGCAAAGGCCTCCTCAACTAATGGACGTTCCAAAGAAATACTTCATTGAAACCCCCGGAGTATCTGCTCACTGCCTGTAGACGCTGGGAAAATTCATTGTGATGTTCCTGCCAACCCTTGTGGGTTGTCAACGCTCTAGGGGTGTCAGGGACTTCAGCACTCATCTGATCAATGCCGGAGCAAAATCTGGGAGGGAATACTGATGGTAGTTGAGAAAAATCTGGGTTTCTTTTTTTTTCTCTATCTCGTTTATCTTATTATTTACAGTGTACTATGTTTACATATTCTGTTGTGCTACAGCAAGTAAGAATTTAATTGTTCCATCTGGGCATATGACAATAAAACACTCTTGACTATATACTCTGCCTCGGGAAAGCAGTCAACATAATGAAGGGCCTCAACTTCCTTTGAAGGCTTAGGAAGTTTGGCATGTCCCCTACAACTCTCACCAACTTCTACAGATGCACCATAGAAAGTATTTTATCAGGATGCATCACAGCTTGGTTTTGGAACAGCTCCATCCAGGACCGTAAGAAATTGCTGCGAATTGTGGACGCAGCCCAGGCATCACCCAAACCAACCTTCCTTCTGTTGATTCCGTTTATACCTCACGCTGCCGCGGCAAGGCCAGCAGCATGATCAAGAATGAGGTGTAGGGGGGAGAAAGCTGGGATTCTGGAGTGTTGAAAAAGCTTTCTCATGCAACAGGGGCATCATGGAGAAAGGCAAGCAAGGGTGCTGGGGAAAATATGCAGCAGGTTGGGGGTAGGGAAGATAATATCTCATGCTCAAAACACTTCCGTATGTATTTGCGTGGAATTAAAGCAGAATCCTTTTTCCTAAAAGTACCGACATGAAGTTCATTGCTCTTTTTGGATCTTGTTGCTTTCCGCGCATGCAATCCAGCTCACTATTACAGAGAGAATTAAATGCAATTGATAGCCAAATTGAAGCATGCATTTTCGTCAAAACGAATGTCACAAAGCAGGGGCCAGTAAAACAGCTTCCGTGATATTCAGACATTACTCAAGAGTCTTGGCTGCTTGTGGTCAGGGAGCCCTGAGATCATATTCACTTAGTTCTTGACTGTTTTGGTTGGAAAACATATCCAAGGAAATATTGAAGTTTCTTGGCCAGGCCTCAAAGAGCAAGTTGGAACAGTCGTGACAGGAAATGTTCATCAAAATTGGGCAGACTATGCACTCCCAGTTAGTTCTTTTGCAGACCGCAGGTCTTCGGTTCAAGCATTTTCCTTAAAAGGGATGTTTTGTTCTCCCAAAATTAAAATTTTAGAAAGTTCTTTGTTTAATTTCCAGAATCTTAATTTAGCTGACCCATTGAGGCTGTTATTGTGGGCACATTTTAAGCCACAGAAGTCTGAAGAAGGGTTTCGGCCCAAAACGTCGCCTATTTCCTTCGCTCCATAGATGCTGCTGCACCCGCTGAGTTTCCCCAGCAATTTTGTGTACCCTGAAATAAACCAGGGTTCAGCTTTTGATAAAGACACAAAATGCTGGAGTAACTCAGCGGGACAGACAGCATCTCTGGAGAAAAGGAACGGGTGACGTTTCGGGTCAAGACCCTTCTTCAGACTGAGAGTCAGGGGAGAGGGAGAGCAGAGATATGATGAGTTAAGGCGTGAAAACACAGATTAAAGCAGACTAAGGTCAAGGAAGCGTAGAAGGGTTCACTGTTAGTTGAGCGGAAGGTGACAAGGAGGCAACCAAACAGTAAAATGAATCAGAAGGACAGTGAAACTAGTCGAAGAACTAGGGTAGGGGAGGGGCGGAGTGAGAGGGGAAAGCAAGGGTCACTTGAAGATAGAGAAATCAATATTCATACCGCTGGGTTGTAAGCTGCCAAAGCGAAATAAGAGGTGCTCCAATTTGCATTGATTATTATTCAACAGCCTCCTCCATTTATCACGTGCATGTTCACACCAGGAAGGACAGTCGCAAAACCTGTCACAGTTAAGCTGCCAGACTTCACACGTGCAAGAAATGTCCCCAATTCAATCACATGGAGGCAGTGGAATAAAAGAGTTGATCATCTTACTAATTCTAACAATTAGCTTAGCATCATGACATCTAATGTAGATGGCACCTCTTGCCAACTGATAAATGAAATTGGGCTACGTTGATACTTTATACTTTATTATCACGTGTGAGATGCCCCAGTGGAATTCTTTGTTTTACGATACGATGCGATAAACTTTATTCATCTCCGGAGGGAAATTGTCTGCCGATAGTCACAACACACGAGGCACAAAAAATCTTGACATTAAAAGTGAAAACAAAAAGAACAAGACAAGCGACTGTTGGCTGGCTGCTGTGTGCACAGCGCCTTCACCACAACAAATGAACTAACACTCAAACACAGACTTATCCCCTGGGCAGAGGATTCTAAACTAGAGTGCCCCCCCCCCACACCGGGCCCCCCTTTGTTCTCCCACCGTCCCTCACGGTGGTCCCCCCCACACCGGGTCCCCATTGTCTTCACTTCCTTCCTTATGCTCATCGACCGCGTGGCCCCACCGCCACCGAGGCCCACGTTGCCGTCGAGGCCACCGCTGCCACTGCCGAGGCTCCCATCGCCGCCACTGCTAAGGCTCCTTCAGCCCAGACAGTCCTCGCCTCGCCGCCCCGCTATTTGCGTACCATACACAAAGTATGCAAAGTATAGGGCACTGACAAAGTTACAAAGTGTTCAATGTGGTCCCAATGATCCCTCGTACGTTCTCGACGTTCCCCCTACGCCGGCCGGGTCCCTCTTTCTAAAGTGGATCTAAAATAGCCAAGAAGGAGGGCTAATTTTCGAGCCCTTTTATAAAAAGACAGATAGGCAAGGCAATGTTAATGATGGAACTGCAGATACTGGTTTAGACCAAATAAAACCGAGTGCTAGAGTAACTCAGCGGGCCCTGCAGCATGGATAGCTAATGTTTCTGGGAGCACCCCCTCGGTCTGAAGAAGGGTCCCGACCCGAAACGTCATCCAGCCATGTTTTCCAGAGATGCTGCCTGACCCGCTGAGTTAATCCAGTATGTTCTGTCTTTTTTGAGGCAATATTACTGTTCCTCCAACATATGAAGGCTGCTGTAAGAAGATAATTAGTTATGTGATGGCAGCGATGTAGCTGGTAATTGGTAAATGGATCCAGATGCTTGCAATAATAAAACTCTTTGACGTAGTGCTGTTAACATTGTAAAATGCTCACTGAGTATTTTTAAGGCAATAGATATATTTCTAGATGTAAAAGGCTTGAAGGGGTTTGGGAGGGGGAATATGGAAGTATGAAGTCTTCTCCACCAGTCAATCAAGGCTGATCTATCTCTTCCTCTTAACCCCATTCTCCTGCCTTCTCCCCGTAACCTCTGACCTGTATTAATCAAAATCTATCTATCTCTGCCTTGAAAATATCCACTGACAGCCTCTCCAGCCTTCTGTGGCAAAGAATTCCACAGATTCACCACCCTCTCACTACAGAAATTTCTCCTCATCTCCTTCCTAAAAGAACGGCCTATCATTCTGAGGCTATGACCTCTAGTCGTAGACTCTCCCACTAGTGGAAACATCCTTTCCACATCCTCTCTACCCAAGCCTTTCACTATTCTGTATGTTTCAATGAGGTCCCCCCCTCATTCTTATAAACTCCGGCGAGTACAGGCCCAGTGTACTACATAACTCATCATAGGTTAACCTACTCATTCCTGGGATCATTCTTGTAAACCTCCTCTGGACCCCCTCCAGAGCCAACACATCCTTCCCCAGATATGGTGACCAAAGGTAGCTCACAATATTCCAATATACCAGTGCCTTGGAGCCTCAGCTTAACACCCCTGTTTTTGTTTAAAAGCCCTCTTGAAATAAATGCTAGCATTGAGTTTGCTTTCTTTTCCAGGAATGGATGTCGGGAGAACCAGCTGGACATCCCTGAGTTTGAAGAGGAGATGAACCACCAAGCAAGTGGCTGCTTGCTCACCCATCTCGTGAAGGTAGATCACACAAGAACCATTACAACTGGGGCAGAAAACAAGCTGCTTGTTGCTCTGCCATTTTTCTGTCACGCTTGCTGTTCCGGGTTTGCTCCTCGGGAAAGGTCTGCAAAACCAGGAAGATGCGGCACCCGACACTGCGACAAACAACTGCCGGCAGCTGCCAGAGGCTGACGGCTTGGACTGGATTCAAAGCTAACATCCCAAAGGTGACATAACAGCTTTAGGATAAGCCGTGGTTAATGTTCCCGAACTGGCAAGTCAGCACGGCAACAGTGCAGGGAGAAACAATGCGCAAGAAGGAACTGCAGATGTTGTTTACACCGAAGATGGGCACAGTGCTGGAGTAACTCAGCGGGTCAGGCAGCATCTCTGGAGAAAAGGAATAGGTGACATTTCGGGTTGAGATCATTCATCAGACTGAAACATCACCTATTCCTTTTCTCTAGAGATGCTGCCTGACCCATTGAGTTACTCCAGCATTTCGTGTCTATCTTCAGGGAGAAGCAATAATCCCAGTTACCAACCTCGTCATTTTTTTAGAGGGGGATACTCTTTCAGAAACAGCCAACGGGCTCGCTCAACTGCACATTGCCATTCCCCAAGCTCTGGTGCCTCATCTTTATTGGGTAGGCTAGTAACAAACTCAAGACAGACACTAAGTGCTGCAGTAATTCAGCGGGTCAGGCAGCATCCCTGGAGAATAGGAATAGGTGACATTTCAGGTCGGAACCCTTCTTCAAATTGACAGTAGAGGTTGTGGGTGGGGGAAATAAACTGGAGACGAGGAAAGGCCAGAACAAGAACATATCAGGGCCGACAACAGATGACCTCAGGAAGGGTGGAGCCCATAATGGCCCATTGTGGGCTGGGGAAGGTGTGACAACAAGAGGGATACAAGGATGCGACCAGTGGAACTGGTAGGATGACTCAGGTGGGAGAGAGGCAGGGAGAGAGGGAATGCAGGAATTACATGAAATGTACCTGCAATGGTCCATTATGGGCTCCACCCTTCCTTAGGTCATCTGGCGCCAGCCCTGACGTATTCTGACCTTTTCCCCGACTCTATTAATAGTCTATTTCTCCCCACTTCTACTGTCAGTCTGAAGAAAGGGTTCCGACCTGAAATGTCACCTACTCTTTTCCCTCCAGAGATGCTGCCTGACGCGCTGAGTTACTCCAGCATTGTGTGTCTATCCACGGCATAAATCCAGCACCTGCAGTTCCTTCCCACACATTGTAGCAGCAAGCTCAGCTGTCTCAGAGTAGCTGGAGTCCAGGACCACGTGGTTAGAGGAGTCAGGTGCCCCCAAAGGCACAGTGCGCTTAGACTTAAGCCCGTTTACGTTATCTGTGGTGCAGCTGAAAGACGGAGAGTTGAATATCTAGCAACAGCTGCGCTAGAGAATGAAGATGTTTGGCATACCTTACTTTCCCTGTTACAAAGAGCCCCCTTTTTGTTACATCTTATCATCTACCAGCAGAATCAACTGCTATCGAGTGTATAATTTAAGGCACCTGGCACTGCGATCCCTGAGGGTCAAAACTGGTGGATGCCGTGCTTGGGTTGCATAGAATCAGCTCATTAACCAGCACACGTGCAGAAACAATTCTCAGAGTTCAACACCCTGCCAATGCTGGCGGGTGCAAGTGACAACAAACATGCTTTGGCACCATCTCGGAGCAAACAATGATATCTCCTGGTGCCCTGCCAACTGTTCCTCACTCAAACAATGTCACCAGAAACAGATTAGCTGCCCATTCAACTCTTGTCTGTTTGGAGAATGTTGTTGCTATAGCAGAGGTTGGTTGCCGCTTTCACCGATATAATAATATTCCTGCCCTTCATACTGATTAATTCTGTGTCAAGATACGCGATAAGGCACTATGTATCTAAGGAAACAAGATGACAAAACCAAGCAGCTGTGAGCCCTGCGCATATCTCAATCACAGAGTTGTGGGTTCAGTTTACACTCTCGACATTAGCATATAATCTAGGCTGACCTTTCAGTGCAGCGGGTAATGTATTGCTGGCGAGAGATCTCGTGATAAACGAGATTGCCTGCAGACATCAACCAATGCTCGACATATTCCCTGCCTAAGATAGACACGAAAAGCTGGAGTAACTCAGCGGGACGGGCAGCATCTCTGGAGAGAAGGAATGGGTGACGTTTCGGGTCAAGACCCTTCTTCAAACTAAAAGTCACAGGAAAGGGACACGAAAGAAGCGATGATGAAGGGAGATAAAGAACAATGAATGAAAGATGCAAAAAAGTAACGATGATAAAGAAAACAGGCCATTGTTAGCTGTTTATTGGGTGAGAATGAGAAGCTGGTGCGACTTGGGTTAGGGAGGGATATAGAGAGAGAGAATGCAGGGGTTACTTGAAGTTGGAGAAATCAATATTCATACAATGGGTTACAGCGTACAACAGCGAAATATGAGATGCTGTTCCTCCAATTTGCGTTTAGCCTCACTCTGACAATGGAGGAGGCCCAAGACAGAAAGGTCAGTGTTGGAATGGGAAGGAGAGTTAGTGTTTGGCAACTGGGAGATCAGGTAGGTCCAGGCAGCCTGAATGAAGGTGTTCTGTGAAACGATTGCCCAATTTACTTGTGGTTACATTTTTGCATATGGTCCATTCATTGATCTATATCTTTCTACATCATCATCTCTGTCTCGTGTTTCCTTTTCCCGTGACTTTCAGTCTGAAGAAGGGTCTCGACGTGAAACGTCGCCCATTCCTTCTCTCCAGAGATGCTGCCTGTCTCTCTGAGTTACTCCAGCTTTTTGTGTCTATTTTCGGTTTGAACCAGCATCTGTAGTTCCTTCCTACATATTGTAACTCTTTGGTAACTCAAATTTCACTGCACCAATTAGTGTATGTGACAATAAATGTCCTTTGTCCTTTGTCTGCCTATTTCTTACTGGCGTACGCTGAATTTTGTATGCATAAGATTGCCAGCACATTTCCAATATTACATTAAAATTTCATTTCAAAAATAGTTCACTGGGTTGTAATGCACTTTGGAGACACAGGGCCATGACACAGGGTGAATGCAGGTAAATGGGACCAGCACATTATGCCAACTTAGTCAGCAGAGACAAGCTGGGCCGATGGGCCTGTTTACATTTTATTATTGTTTCCATCTATTACTGGACATTATGACTCCAACTAAATCTTCCTTCCTTTCAACATCGTTAAATCACACCATTTTTTAGATTGTAGACTCTCCCTTTGATCACAAGTATGTCGCTCACTTGGTAAATATGGAGTGCTATTACTCAAACAAATCACTATCACTCATGGAACGGAGTGTAAAGAAGGTGGAAGAGAGGTCATTTCAGCCCATGTCCTGTTTACTATTACAGAACCTTTCATGACTCTGTGTACGTAAATGCAATACTGCGAGTGAACTATTTTTGAAATGTGTAGGAAGAAACTGCAGATGCCGGTTTATACTGAAGATGGATAAACTCAGCAGGATAGGCAGCATCTCTGCAGAGAAGGAATGGGTGACCTGTAACGTCACCCATTCCTTCTCTCCAGAGATGCTGCCTGTCCCGCTGAGTTACTCCAGCATTTTGTGACTATCTATTTTTGAAATGAAATCTTAATGAATTATTGGAACTATGCCATCAGTCTTATGCATAGCAACTTCAGAGCAAACCAGCGAGAAATAAGCAGAGAAAATGTTGAGTGTTGTTTGGCTTCTGCAGGCATCTCCTTTATCACAAGATCTCTCACCGACAGTACATTGCACACTGCATTGAAAGGTCAGCCGAGATTATCAATCTCATCAAACATGCAGCACAAGAACGTCCGTGGATGGATATCCATCAATTTCTAGCGGTTTGCACCTGCTGCCTCTCTCTTTCAGTCGAGGATGGGGATTCTATCCTGGCACTGGGATGCTTAGGATTGGGCTAGAGCCGAGAAAGTCAACTTTTCCCACTCGTCACTAATTGCTCGGCAAAGCTGGATGCCTCCTAGGCCACCAGTGTTGGGCATTGTCACCCATTATGTTGGGCAACATCATCCGTTCCTTCTCTCCAGAGATGCTGCCTGTCCTGCTGAGTTATTCCAGCATCTTGATATAGGCCACACCTGCAAGGGCAATGGGATGTTCCCTGGTTGTATACAACCGACCCTGTTTCCCAGTCACTCTTCCTACTATCAAACTACTAGTTCCACAGCGACGTATGAAACCAATATTCTTAACAATTTTGTTTTCTCCTTCCGTTGTCAAATACATGTAAATGTTATTATTGTAAAGCACAGATTGCAGTGGTTTCCCCAGGGTTGCTACGTTTTCCACATTGACAGTGACTTACTTCTGTGAAAGCAGCTTTGCACTGACACTGCTGGAGGTGACACTTCATGTACTGAAACTAGTTCCCTTGATGATGCTCACCTCCTCTGCCAACACTAGTCTGCCCTGCCGCAAGACCACAGTCCATCAATATTGTAAATACACCATTACACATATCATCCGCAGTGACACACAGAGTTCAGAGAGGACACTGGGCCGGCACGGTGGCGCAGCATTAGATTGCTGCCTTACAGCGCCAGAGACCCGGGTTCGACCCTGACTAACAGTTGCTGTCCGTACGCAGTTTGTACTTTCTCCCCGTGACCTGGGTGGGTTTTATCTTGGTTCTCCGGTTTTCTCCCACACTCCAAAGGCGTACGGGATTGTAAATTGTCCCTAGTGCATAAGGATAGTGTTGGTGTGTGGGGATCGCTGGTTGGCATGGACTTGGTGGGCCGAAGGGCCTGTTTCCATGCCGTATCTCTAAACTAAGCTAAGCACCTCTCCTTGACTACATGGCTCCATGACATCCATTTTTGACGTAAAGTAAAACCAAGGTCATACTTGAGATGCAGTAGCTGCACTAAAAGTGAGATCCTCACAGCTCCCTCAAACTGAGGCACAAGGCAAGGACAGACCTGGCCCGAAACATCATCTAAGCATTTTCCCAGAGATGCTGCCTAACCTGTTGAGTTGCTCCAGCACTTCATGTCATGTTTGCAAACGTGCATTGCAGAGACATGCGGGTTTGTGCGACGATTGGCGTCCCTAGTGCGTACGATGGTACTAGTGTGCGGGGTGATCGCTGGTCAGCGTGGAATCGGAGGTGAAGGGAACTAGCTTAGATGGGGCATTGTGGTCGTCTGGGGCAAGTTGGGCCAAAGGGCCTGTTTCTGTGATGTATGGCTCTATTACTCTCTGACTAGGCATCTGCGGTTCCTTGTATCGATCAGAAAAGCTCATTGCCAGCTTTTTAACCCAACAGTGAAAGTTCTGATACTTTTATCTTTCATTTATTTAATGTGATTGCAGATGTTACCAAAATTAGCAGTAAGTTCAAAACCCACACATCATAATGCTGAAAATAAATCTCAGCTCCCTCTTAGTCTTTACAACAATTAGCTTAAAGTCTACCTTCCTGGTCGTTGCTATGTTAGCTAAGGGAGATCAGTCGTTCCTGCTCACCCAGTCTAGGCCTCTCACAGTTTTATACACTTTGATTAAGTCTCACGTCAGCCTCTTCTGTTCCAAAGAAAACAACCTCTGTTTGGCAAGTCTCTCCTCAGAGCTTAGAGTTCTCCAGTCCTACAAAAGCCTCATAAATCCACTCTGCACTTTTCACAGTTGATACCACGACAGTGTGGAAAAAAGGCAAATCAGCTTGCTGGTCAGGTGGACGAAAAGGGTGGCATGTTGGATTGAATCCAGGGAATACAAGATAATGATTTTGGGATGCACAAACAAGGCAAGTGTATACCCACTAAAGAATAGACTACTGAGAAAATGAACTGAAGGATTCCAGATAGTGTCTCTGGAGAGAGGGAGTGTATACATCACCCATGTATCACCTATGGGTGATCTATCCATTCCTTCTCTCCAGAAATGTTGCCTGTCCCGCTGAGTTACTCCACAATTTTGTATCTATTTTTGATGGATCAGAGAGGTGGATTTCCATAGATCATTGAAGGCAGATCTAAAGACAGGTGGACAAGGTTCAAATAGCACAAGGCATCCATTCCTCTGCTGGCCAAGATACAGAATGCAACAGCAAGATCAGGCTAGTACTAATGACTTTGATCTAAAATGTTAGCTGTTTCTCTTTCCATTTGTACTGCCTGAATTGAGTGTTTCCAGCATTTTCAGATTTTTCAGTTCAGATTTCCAGCGTTCTAATGTTTTGTTTCTCAGCATAAGAGACAAGTTTGGTCACAACATTCTAGTTCTATTTGCTTACATTTGGCCCATGGCACTTTAAACCCTTCCAGGTTACATATCTGTCCAAATATCTTTGAAAAATCATAACTGGGTCCTCTTTTATAGCTTCCCCTGGTACCTTATTCCAGACCCGAGTGAAAAGGGTGCCTGTGATATCCACATAAATCTCACACCACCACCAATTTTGGTGTTATCTGCAAATTTACGAACAATATTAACTAAGTCATCCAAATCGTTAATATATATATATATATAACAAACTGCAGTGCATCCAGCTGCAATCCACTGGCCACAGTCCTCCAGTCAGAAAAACAACCAACCCTCCACAATTATCCTCCAATTCCTTCCTCCAAGCCAATTCTAAATCCAATTGACTAGCTCACCTTGGATTCCACGCAATCTAACCTTCCAAACACTCCTACCATGAGCACATACATGACCGCATGGGTTAAATTCAGCTCCAATTGCATCTTGTTTGCAGATGACACCACTGGGGTTGGCCAAATCATGCACAATGATGAGACGGAGCTCTGGAAGGAAATAGAGAACCTACTGACATGGTGTTTAAGAAAAAACTGCAGCATGATGCCAGGGAAATAACCTTGCCTTCAATGTCAGCAGGACGAAGGAGCTAGTTATTGACTTTGGAAAGCATGGTGGAGTACATGCCCTAACCAGCAACAATGGTGAGGATGTGGAAATAGTTGAGAGTTGAGTTTTGGCATTAATATTATCAACGATCTGTTGCGGGCCAACTGCATTGATGCAACAGCCAAGAAGGCACACCAACGCCTCCCCGAAAAGACAAGTTCATCTGGCATGTCTCCAGTGACTCTTACAAACTTCTACAGATGCACCATAGAAAGCACTCTGTCAGGTTGCATCACATGTTGCTTTGGGAACTGCTCTGCCCAAGACCACAGAAAAAGCAGAGAGTTGCAGATGTAGCCCAGTCCATCACACAGACCAGACTTCCCACCATTGACTCCCATCTACACTTCACACTGTCTTGGAAAAGTAGGATAATCAAAGACTTGTCCCACCCCAGTCATTCCTTCTCCCTGTCCCTGACCAGCAGAAGGTACAGGCTTGTAAGTGCGCACCACCAGACTCAGGAACAGCTACTTTTCCTCCGTTATCAAACTTCTGCACAGTCTTTCCATAAGCTTGGGTACTGTTCAATTCACCTCTACCCCGTTGTGGACATTGGACTTTTGCTGACAATGCACTGCCATGCTAATGAGAACTATGTTCTGCACTCTGTATCTTCTCCTTTGCTCTATCTATTGTACTTGGGTTCGAACTGATTGTATGTATGTATGGTATTTCTGATCATTTGGATAGCATGCAAAACAAAGCTTTTCACTGTACCTCAGAACATGTGACAATAATAAACCTAAACGCCTTGCTAAGGTCCATATAGATAACATCCATTGCATGATTTCTCATGTACAAAGCCAGGCTGACTCTCCCTAATCAGGCTGTGATCTTGAACCAATCTTGTTCTCAATTAGACCATTGAACTGATTGTTGACTTCAGAAAGGACAAGCTGGGGGACCATGGACCTGTCTTTGACAGGACAGGACAGGACACAACAGGACCATCCTGTATGAGAGAGGGTCAACAGCTTTGGTATGGGCGACACATTATCTGATGATCTGTATTGGGTCCAGCAGATTGATGCCATCATCAATGCCTCCACTCCCTTAAAAGTTTGAGGAGATTCAGCAAGTTGCTGAATACTCTATTGAACAAGTGTACATTGGAAAGGGCTGACTTTTTGCATTACACCCTGGTACAGAAACTCACACTGAGGTTCTATAAGGCGCTGGTAAGGCCGCATTTGGAATAGTGTGAGCAATTTTGGGCACCATATCTGAGGATGTGCTGGGTCTGGAGAGGCTCCAGAGGAGGTTTACAATAATGATCCCAGGAATGAGTAGGTTAACCTATGATGAGTTTTGTAGTACACTCGGCCTGTACTCGCTGGAGTTTAGAAAAATGAGGGGGGAACTCATTGAAACGTACAGTATAGTGAAAGGCTTGGATAGAGTGGATGTGGAGAGGATGTTTCCACTAGTGGGAGAGTGTAGGACTAGAGGTCATAGCCTCATAATTAAAGGACGTTCTTTTCGGAGGGAGATAAGGAGGAATTTATTTAGTCAGAGGATGGTGAATCTGTGGAATTCTTTGCCACAGAAGTCTGTGTGGAGGCCAAGTCAGTGGATATATTTAAGGCAGAGATAGATAGATTCTTGATTAGTACGGGTGTCAGAGGTTATCGGGAGAAGGTAGGAGAATTTGGTTAGGAGGAAGAGATGGATCAGCCATGATTGAATGGCGGGGTTGGCTTGAAGGACCGAATGGCCTAATTCTGCTCTTATCACATGATTAAATGCTCAAGAATGAAGGAAGCCACAGTAAGTGGTGGATATCGACCAATCCATCGGGGCACTGACCTCCCCACCATCGTTGGGATCTACAGGAAGCACCGCCTCAAAACAGCAGTACTCAAGAATACTCAAAAAGTATTATTGAAGACCAAAATGGGCCTGGAAACGCTCTCTTCCAGCTGTTACCATCGGAAAGAAGGTGCACGAGCCCGAAAACAATTCCCGGTAGACGCAAGCTTCTTGCCATCAACCACCATATCGTGAGCCATCCTGCACAACCCCATCCAAAGACCTGCCTCAACCCTACTGAACCACTGTAGACCTTGCACAACTCGGGTTACTCTGGGCACTTTGTCTTAGTTAATTGATACTTTATTATCACATGTGACATGTCACAGTGAAATTCTTTGCTTTGCATACCGCACACAAGGTACATGTGTGGTATCACCACAAATGGGGCACCGATACAGTTACTGATGTATTCACTAGTCCCCAATGGCCCCTCTTCATTCTCCCCCCCCCCCCCCCCCCGCCCCTATCATGGTCTAGTTTACTGATGTGAATTATTAATAATTTATCACCTATTAATGTTGTTGCTGTTGTGCATGCTACACGTCTGTGAAGCAAGTAAGAATTTTAATTTTCCAGTTCATATCTGGTACCCATGACAAACATACTCTATTCACTCTTGTTCAGAGAATGAGGAAAGCAACAGGAATACACCCAGCAGGACACAGAGTGCCGTGATAACTCAGGGTCAGGCAGCATCTCTGGAGGACATGGGTGGGACCTTTTGTACATTTTGGGTTGGGACCGTTCCTTATCCATCTCCTCCAGAGATGCTGTGGGAAGGAGCTGCAGGTGCTGGTTTACGCCGAAGATAGACACAAAATGATGGCGTAACTGAGCGGGTGAAGCAACATGTCTGGGGAAAAGGAATAGGTGACGTTTCGGGTCGAGACCCTTCTTCAGACTGATTTTAGCTCAGATTGAGCTCTTTGGGCTAAAGGAATCAAGGGATATGGGGAAACAAGCAGGAACGGGGTACTGATTTTAGATGATCACCCCAGATCATATTGAATGGCGGTGCTGGCTCGAAGGGCTGAATGGCCTGTTCCTGCACCTATTTTTCAGACGGAAGGAGAGGGAGTCTGAAGAAGGGTTTCGACTCGAAACGTCACCTATTCCTTTTCTCCAGAGATGCTGCCTGACCCACTGAGTTACTCCAGCATTTGTGCTTCTATCCTCCAGAGATGCTGCGACGATGCGCTGAATAACCTCAGCACTCAGTTTTTCCACTCAGGATTCCAGCGTCTGCAGTTGCCCTGTGTTTCTATTCTCAGCAGGAGATGGGAGTGGGAGAGCATAGCAGTGGGAATCAGCAGGGCTCTCGCTTAACTTTTTTCCCCTGTTGCCAGCCGGGCAACCATGGCAGCTTTTTAGGTTGCCAAATGACAGTTTAGGTGGTCATTTAAGATGGCTTGCATGACGCGTGCTCGGACGAAGTGCGTAGTTACCAGTCGGAATTATGCTCAATGAAGCATTCACATATAATTTCTGCTTCAAATAAAGTCACAAACTAACAAATTCACCGATCAAGACATGATATATACCACAATGACATGCAGCAATATTATAATACAGTATCTCAACTCTTTTTACACATTGCAATTAATGCAATTTTTATTATTTCTTTCAACTTCCAAACAAAAATGTGGTTGGATTATTCAGCATATGATCAACCTGTATCAATAAATCCTGGACCTTGATAACATATATGTTTAACCATGCACAGGAGAGGAGGATAGGAAAGTAGAAAGGAATCGACCTTGAGCTGATGGGGGGGGGGGGGGGGATAAGAAGAAAGAAAAGCTTTATCGTTTCATGAGGAACGACTAATTAATAAACCTGGGCTAAAAGGTACTCAGCGGGAGAAGCAGACATTTAATACAATTCTGTCAATTAACGTACAATTTTGCCTGCTGTATGAATGGGAGTGTAAATTGCGAAGATATTAAGTGAAGATAAGCATTTGCACAAGAACAAAACGCATATCCTGAAGAACAAATTACAGTGGCAAATGGCTGTGAAATAAAAAATTACATTAATTAATTGCTTTTCTAAGTGTGTTGCCTGCCTCAATAACGCCATGGCTCCAGGTGAAGATTTGGCTAAATTATTTGAGGATTAATATGCAGCAACTGTTAAGCTGTGCAAAAGTGCATTAAGTTGTATTTAATACCTTAACGTGACACGTAGAGAATACAATGGGGGGTTTTTTTGGACAAGTCTGTCACTCAGGCAGTAGATAAAGGACGTTAAATTGATCATTTGCAAATGCCTGCAGAACCTTGCAATTGAATAGCAGCAGCCTTACACCTCTCTCCCTGGCCCCAGTTGCTTGGGCATGTGTTCTGCAAGTAACATGTTTCCCTTTCCGTCCTTCTGACAAAAGACTCCATTCACACTGTGTTCGGGTCTGCAGAGCTCGTACGAGTTAAAATGAGACAATTTTAAAGCAGTCGTGTAATCCGAGCATTTTCAGTTATAACACTCAATAAATTAGGTCATTGAAAGGCAATTAGTTTCAGAATTGTTTTGACTGTTCTCCTCATGCCTCCTGAATGTACAGAGTCGTGTGGAGGGGAGGGAGGGAGGGGAGAGGAGAGGAGCACTGTGCTGTGTGTGCCACCCCCCACACTCTTTCCACATGTGATGCTGTTGTGAGGGGTGGCCAAGTAAGGGAAGGGTTTGCACTTGTGGAATCAGATCTGGCCCCCCCCCCCCCCATCACTGCCACGACCACTCTGTCAACACCCTTTACTAGGAGGGGCGAGATGGAGCGAGGGAGAGGGATGGAAGAGGCAAGAGAGAGGGGCAGGAGGGAGGGCAAGAGAGAGGGTGGGTGGTGGGGGGGTGAGAGGGAGGGCGATAGAGGGGGAGGGGAGAGGGAGAAGAGGGGGGAGAGGGAGGGGAGGGGGAGAGAGGGAGGGGGGAGAGAGAGGGAGGGGGGAGAGAGAGGGGGGGGAGAGAGAGGGGGGGGAGAGAGAGGGGGGGGGGAGAGGGAGGGGGCTAGATGAAGGAGGAGAGGGAGGGGCGAGAACGAGAGAGGGATGGAGGGGAGAGGGAGCGTAAGAGAGGGGGGAGAGAGGGAGGATGTACAAGCGGGGCAGAGACAGGGAGTCAGAGTGGCAGAAAGAGGTGTAAAAGGGGCCAGAGAGAGCGAGGAGAGGTGTTAAGGTCAGAGAGAAAGGGGTCAAAGAGGGGGAGAGGCAGGGAGGAGGTGAGAGGCGAATGAAAGGACGATGAAGCCGGGAATGTGTAAGCTACTTGTTTAACACCGTGTGCCCGCTAACACGGGGCCGCGGAGCTATTGACCGAAGATAGACACAAAAAAAGCTGGAGTAACTCAGCGGGACAGGCAGCATCTCTGGAGAGGAGGGATGGGTGGCGTTTCTGGTCGAGACCTTTCTCCAGACTGGATGACTGTAGAGTCAGGGGAGAGGGGAAGCGAGAGATATAGACGGTGGTGCAGAGAGAGATGAGCAACTCAGGAGGCGAAAGCCCGACTGCCAGGCGGGTGACACACAGGTGCCTGGGACACTCTGGAGGCCACACTGTCCACACCGGGAACTTTCCCCTCACACAACAGGCACAAGGAGAGTGATTGTGGGCTTTCAAGGCGCTGTGTCCGCCCGCTAGAAACATAGAAAAATAGGTGCAGGAACAGGCCATTCAGCCTTTCGAGCCAGCACCGCCATTCAATATGATCATGGGCTGATCATCTAAAATCAGTACCTGCTTGTTCCCCCATATCCCTTGATTCCTTTAGCCCAAAGAGCTCAATCTGAGCTAAAATCAGTCTGAAGAAGGGTCTCGCCCCGGAAGGTCACCCATTCCTTCTCTCCAGAGATGCTGCCTGTCCCGCTGAGTTACTCCAGCATTTTGTGTCTGGCTAAATCTAACGCTCTCTTGATAAAACATCCAGTGAATTGTGGGGAACTTTCCCCTTTACACAGAGACACTGTGGAGGGGGTGGGTTGCAAGGCGCTGTTTTAACTCCTGCTACTCACAATGTCACCTTTGCCCTTGGTCTCCTCGCCGCCCAGTACCTTGGCGCGGCCGCCCAGCTCGGTGCTGTCCACTTTGATGAGGCGGTGTTTGGGGGAGACGTACTTGATGTCGGGCGAGGCGGGCTTCTGGTTCTGGTTCTGGTGGTGCTCGCCCTCCTCGTAGGGGTCTTCGAAGTCCAGGTTCCTCTGGGCTCGGTAGGCTCGCAGGATCTCGCTCTCGCTGTAGTCGGGCTTGGGGGGCTGTGGCGGGACCCTGCGGTTCCCGAAACTCAAGTAATCCTTCAGCCACCGAGCCATTGCCTGGCGCCGGGGGGAGAAGCCGCTGTGAAATCCAACAACAGCGGCGTTAATTTCACTGGAAATCTACAGCCGGTGTCCCAGCGCCCGGGAGTCCCGTTCACAGCGCGGAACCTCTCTGCCAATCCCACTAACAATCGAAACAGTTCTGCTCAAAAAGAAAAATCCTCCACTTCAATTGTTTCTATTTCAACTTGTTTTTTAAAAATCTTTCTCCCTCTCTCACTTTCAACAATATGCAACCTTTAGCTGGGAGGGGGGTAATCAGTTTAAACAGCCTCCAAACAGCGTGTTCAGACGGAGAGTTGGTTACCTGCTCGCTGCCGCTGTTTGCAAGTAATGTGACGATTTGCATCCACCTCGGCCCTTCGTGGCGTGAATCTCTTCCACTGAAATCCAGGAAAAAGTCAAAAACGCGCTGTTTCCCGGACTTGTGCGAAGTGGATGTTTGTGTGAAAGAGAGATAACAGCGGGGCTGCGCAATCCCAAGCAGCTGAATCAAACGCGGGCTCCCTCTCTCTCTCTGCCCCCCTCCACCCCCCCTCTCTTTCTCTCTCTCTCTGTAGCTTCAAGGTGTGAAATATCTAGCAGCAACAACCCAAAACACAATCCCCGCTTCGCAATCTTTTCCCTTAAAGGGAATGAACGCCCGCTCCTCCAGGCAAATGGCTCTGTTCGCCGACACAAAAAGAAAACTTCAGCCACAAGCCAGAAGCGAAAGCCATTTGCAGAACCCACGCTCTGAGCTTGGTTGGAAATGGGGCGAACTCTGCAAGTGTATAATCCTCCACTTCCAACCGCGACCAAGGTCCGAAGATCCGTCTCGGCCCGAAACGTCACCCACCCCCTGCTCTCCAGAGATGCTGTCTTGTCCCGCTGAGTTACTCCAGCATTTTGTGTCTATCTTCGCAATAAAGACTAATTCTGGGGAGACGTCGTCGATGTGAAATGTTAACAGTTCTGTTCTGTATCCCCAGCATTGTGTGCTTTCTTTGTGGCTGAATCTTTCAGCATCAGATGCCCGATTGTCAGATCCACCCCCAAGCCACATGGAGCTGTGGGGAAAGTGTCATTTTCCACGCAGATGTCCCTCAGCTGGTAAATGAGTGCTGTAATGATGCTGTCTTGCAGATGGCATTAAGATGAAGCTGAGTGCTTTAAGACTCAGTCCCTGTACAAAAGTAACTAGCTCCCTAGGTACCGCTCGTCGTTCCTCCCCCAAGGAACAACAGCAATAGATTAAATGGTTCCACTGCTGCCCGTGGGGTCTTTCTATTCCCGAAATGGTTCCCCTACAACAAAAGCAACTACAGTTTAAAAGAAAAGGGATTCTTCTCTCGATAAATTTTGGAGGAACTTCTTTAATCAGAGGGTGGTGAATCTGTGGAATTCTTTTCCACCGAAGGCTGTGGAGGCCAAGTCAGTGGATATTTTCGGAGGCCAAGTCAGTGGATATTTTCGGAGGCAAAGATAGATAGATTCTTGATTAGTACATTTTTACAATGTGGGAGGAAACCGGAGCATCCGCAGAAAACACACTCAGTCGCCGGAAGAATGTACAGATTTCACAAAGAGGGCACCCAACATCAGGATCAAACCCAGACTTCTGGCATTATGCGGCTGCGGGTCTGCCAGCTGTGCCACTGTGCCACCCTCCAAACTCTGTGCCATCTCGTGGAAACAAAGAACTGCAGATGCTTTAATACACAAAAGAACACAAAGTGCTGGAGTAACTCAGCAAGTCAGGCAGCATCCCGGGATAACATTGATAAGTGACGCTTTGGGTCCAAATCCTTCTCCAGACTGATTTTAGGGTGGGGGGGGGGGGGAGAGAGCCTGGAGAAGGGGAGATGCAGGACAAAGCATGGCAGGCAATAGGTAGACATACGCAAGGGTTTTATTTGATAAGCAAATGTTTGGATCAACAAAGGTCAGTGATAAGAACAGAAGGTGTGAGACAGGTTTGAAGAGCTTTGGATTGTAAAACCAGAGGGAGGAAAGTATCAGAGTGGGGAAATTGGTGGCAGCTAGGTGGGGCATAGAGGAGAGAAGGGGGGAAGCTTGGAGGTGGGTGGGAGGTTATTTAGAGGTTACTTAACATTGGAGGATTCAATGTGCATACCGTTGGACAGTACGCTACCCAAGCTCCAGCTCTGGTCTTCGATGATTTCCCCACTTTATGTATTATTAGCAGCCATTCCTTCATCTCTGTATGACTTGGTGACTTTCCACTTCTATTTCCCCCTTACCTGCTCCTTCAAAACCACATCTTTAGCCAAGTTTTTGGTCATCTTCCCTAATATCCCTGGACCAGTAACAGTGTTGAATGGAAAAATATCCGCTGGACAACAAAATGGCGGTTTGAAGTAAAAGCAGAAAGTGCTGGAAATACTCAGCCGGTCAGGCAGCATCTGCGGAAAGAGAGACAGAGTTCATGTCCCCGATAGAAGATCCTTCATCATAAATGGAAGTTGTTGTTTTGTTGCTAAAAAACGTCAACCTTACTGTGGAAGGTTTGAGGAAACGTTCAACTTTAATTATCTTCATGGCTCCATGCAGCATTTGGCAGGAGAGTGTTTAGCTTGTTATGCCTTTGTTGAATATTTGGTCGAGCTCTCTATACCCAGAGTAGGGGAATCAAGAACCAAAGGACATAGGTTTAAGGTGAGATGGTGAAGGATTTAACCGGATCCCGAGGGGCAACCTTTTCACAATGTGGGTATTTGGAGCGAGCTGCAAGAGGAGGTAGTTGAGACAGGTACCATCACAACATTTAAAGATCATTTAAACTGGTACATGATAGGAAAGGTTTAGAGGGATATGGGACAAATGCAGGCAGGTGGGACTATGTAGTTGGGGCTTCTTGGTCGGCATGGACAAGTTGGGCCGAAGGGCCTGTTTCCACCCTCCGCTGCTACTGCTACCTCCAATCCCCACAACAATTCCCCCTCAGCTTTTGTTTAATCTTCTTCCATCACCATGATCTTAGGTAAAACATTCCAGATCTCAACAACTCACAGTGTAAAGGTTATGTCTTCTCATCTTTCCTTTGGCATTGAATGCCTGTCTTGCCACTGGAAGTAGTTTCTCTCTCTTTTGTTTTGTCAACAGGGCAAGACGGGAGAAGCAATTTCACGGAGAGAATGCCCTGGGCCTTGCAACAGTGCTCTAGCTGGGGTCAGTGTCCACACAATTGGGACTATTGTTTTACAGCCATGGGATCAACAGCGGGCTTACTTGTCAGCTGCCCTAACTGATGTCAAATACCTGACCCTTACTGCAGCCATTGACAATATGGGCCTCCGCAAATATGCAGGCACCGGTTCGCATTCTGACGGGCAATGCAAGATAGGACAGGTGGTAGTACTGTCCGGTGGACTTTTGTGACTTTGTCAGCGCCGAAACATGGTGACACTTGTGTGTTGCCTAGGTGAGGTTCACGATATGATTTTACCAGGTTGCATGCAAAACAATGCATCTCACTAGCAAAGAGGGACCCAGTTGGGGGGGAGGGGGGGGGGGGGGGTGGTGCGTAGAGAGCAAAGTGGGACCCGTCATGGGGGGACCGCCAAGATCAAAGAGGGACCCAGGGGAGATGTGGGGGGAGGGCACAGAGGGAACAAAGAAATGGGCTGGGGGGGGGGGGGGGAGTGGAGCCGAGAGCAACCAGGGACCTGCTGTGGGGGTGGGGGAGGGGGAGGCTGCTGAGATCAAACAGGGACCTGGGGGGCGAGGGGGGAGGGGTGGGGGGGGGAAAGGGGGGTAGGCTGCCAGGAACAAAAAGAGACATGGCGGGGCTGGGGGGGGGGGGGGGGGGGGGGGGCAAGACGTAAGAGGGTCCATCCGGACTATATTGAATACTTTTGTAACTTAGTCGGTGCCCTATACGTGGCGACTCTTTGCATACTTGTGCACTGCGTGCAAAACAAAGGACTTCACTGTACCAAGTACATGGGAATGATAAAGTATCATTCAATCCATCATCATGATTCATTGATATCCTGGGTGCCCCGAGTCTGTTCCCCAAAGCTCAGATGTCAGCAGCCCAGCACCTGGTGTAATGGGGAAAAAAGGGCACACAGCTCAGAGACTTGAGTGGGATGCATATTGCACCTTATGACTCTTGCAGAAAGCTCCTGGTGATTCATAGTAATGTGGTTTGTTATATTAGCGTATTCAGGAGCTAAATTGCTAATTCCTTGAGGTGGATAATTTATGAATCTGTTCGATGTTCTTGCATTGCATTGGGGTGGCATGATAGCGAAGCGGTAGAGTTGCTGCCTTACAGACCAGAGACCCAGGTTAGATCCTAAACATCAGTCTGAAGAAGGGTTTCGGCCCGAAACGTTGCCTATTTCCTTCGCTCCATAGATGCTGCTGCACCCGCTGAGTTTCTCCAGCATTTTTGTGTACCTTCGATTTTCCAGCATCTGCAGTTCCTTCTTAAACTCCTAACTACGGGTACTGTCTGTATGGAGTTTGTACTTTCTCCCCGTGACCAGCATGGGTTTTCTCCGGGTGCTCCCGTTTCCTCCCACACTCCAAAGATGGACAGTTTTGTAGGTTAATTTGGCTTTGGGAAAACTTGTAAATTATCCCCAGTATGTGTAGGACAGTGTTCGTGTATGGGGATCACTGGTCCGCATGGACTCAGTGGGCCGAAGGGCCTGTTTCCACGCAGTATCTCTAAACAAAACTAAACTAATTGCATTACTTATGAAAAGGAAAGCTGCTTGAGAGAGAAGAAGAGAACCATCTACAGTATCATGTATCCACAGAGATGGTCAAAGAGAACATTGGTTTCAATGCAGAAGCAAAAACACACGTGGACTCACTCCGCCCTCTGGATTCAATATTCAATTCAACAATTGCAGATAACCAGCCTTTCACTGATCATTTCTGATGTAAAATCACCCACCTGCAAATATTTATCTCCCACCACATATGCTGCATGACCTGCTGAGTATCTTTGGAGAGAAGGAATGGGTGACGTTTTGGGTCGAGACTTGTTCTTCAGAATGCTCATTCATTCTCCCCACAGATGCTGGTTGTCCCGCTGAGTTACTCCATCACTTTGTGTCTATCTTTGTTTTAAACCTGCATCTGCAGTTCCTTCCTACACTGCTGAGTATCTCGGTCGGCATAATAATAATAATAATGGATGGGATTTATATAGCGCCTTTCTAATACTCAAGGCGCTTTACATCGCATTATTCATTCACTCCTCAGTCACACTCGGTGGTGGTAAGCTACTTCTGTAGCCACAGCTGCCCTGGGGCAGACTGACGGAAGTGTGGCTGCCATTCTGCGCCTACGGCCCCTCCGACCACCACCAATCACTCACACACATTCACACACATTCACACACAGGCAAAGGTGGGTGAAGTGTCTTGCCCAAGGACACAACGACAGTATGCACTCCAAGCGGGATTCGAACCGGCTACCTTCCGGTCGCCAGCCGAACACTTAGCCCATTGCGCCGAAGGGCCATTTTGCATGGTCTGTGGCTCTATTTCCAGCATTGTCTTTGATTTCAGGTTGCCAGCAGTTGGTGTTGTGCAGCTCACAGTTCCAGCATTGTATTTCGTTTGTGCTCTCTCCACGACCCTCATTCATCTCCCTCTGTTCATGCTCCTCCAGAAAGAACAGCTGTGATTAACTAACATTAATCACTATCTCTTCGAAGTTACCAACAGCTATTCTGTCAACTGGACAATAAGTTCATGTTCATAAATGATAGGAATAGAATTAGGCCATTCGGCCCATCAAGTCTACTCTGCCATTCAATCATGGCTGATATCTACCTTTCCCTCTTAACCCTATTCTCCTGCCTTCTCCCCATAACCTCTGACACCCGTACTAATCAAATCTTAATCTCTTCGCTATCACAGTCATCCTCATTGTCCGCTCCACCCCTTCCCTATTCTGCAATTTAAACCATGCTTGTTATCTCCCATTTCTCGTGAAGAGTCGCTGACTTGAAAATGTAACTTTGTTTTACTATCTCTACAAACACTGTGTATTCTCAGCTTTTCTGCTTTTATAGTGAAAGTCTGCAGAAAACTAGAAATCCAAAATAAAATAAAATTAATTAGAAATTCTCAACAGGTGAAGCAGCATTTGTGAAGACAGAAACAGAATTAATACCTCAGGTTCACGACCGCCGATTAAAACATTATTTAAAAGTCTATTGTCACGTGTACCGAGGTATAGTGGAAAGCATTGTTGCATGCTAACCAGACAGTGGAAAGACTGTACATAATTACAATAGAGCTGTCCACAGTGCACAGATGCATGATAAAGGGAATAATGTTTAATGCAAGATAAAGCCCAGTAAAGTCTGAATGAAGATAGTCAGATGGTCTTCAATGAGGTAGATTGTAACTCAGGACTGCTCCCTGAGGTAGAAGGGTCTCGGCCCGAAACGTTGCCTATTTCCTTCGCTCCATAGATGCTGCTGCACCCGCTGAGTTTCTCCAGCATTTTTGTGTACCTGCTCTCTAGTTGTTGGTAGGATGGTTCAGTTGCCCGCTAGCAACTGGGAAGAAACTATCCTTGAATCTGGAGTTGAGCATGTTCACACTTCTGTACTTCTTGCCTGAAGAAGACTGAAGAAGGATCTCGACCCGAAACGTCATCTATTCTTTTACTCCAGAGATGCTGTCTGACCCGCTGAGTTACTCCAGCTTTTTGTGCCTATCTTCGGTATAAACCAGCATCAGCAGTTCCTTCCATCACATGTAACTTTTGCCTGATGGGAGAGGGGGGACGAGATCAATGAAGCTCCTGACTGAGACAGACGAACAACATGATCTCTGAGCTGTTCATTTGACACAAAATGCACATTATTTTCAAAGCCTTTGAAATTCAGATCAGTTGTTCCTCCCTGTTTTTCAGTCTCTGCCACTTCTGTCCTGACAATGCCACAATCCACACGAGTGCTCACCTTCCAGTTCAGATCATCGATCTACCTACCTCACTGTCCTTCAAAGATTGCAGCTTGAACTGCTGGGCATTCCCAGCATCTCCTGCCCTTATACATTAGATATTAGTTTAGTTGCATTTAATTTTGTCACATGTACCTCGGTACAATGAAAAGCTTTTATTTCTTGCGTGTTATCCAGTCAACGAAAAGGCTATAGATGATTACAATCAAGCCATCCACGGTGCACAGATAAAGGATAAAGTGTACATCATTTTGGTGCAAGATAAAATCAGATAAAGTCCTGTTAAAGATAGTTCAAAGGTCTCCAATGAGGTAGATGGGAGGTCAGGACCGCAATCTAGCTGGTGAGAGAATGGATCAGTTGCCTGATAAAGGCTGGGAATAACCTGCCCCTTGCTTCCCCATTGCTCCAAAGGAGATGTGGTAGATCGGGGAAAGAATTGGTTGACGTGTTTGAAGTAATAATTATTGTCAAACGTGAAGCTTTCTGAGGGATCAAACAGTGGAGGCCGGTTTCTGGATACTTTCAAGAGAGAGCTAGATGGGGCTCTTAAAGATAGCGGAGTCAGGGGATATGGGGAGAATGCAGGAACGGGGTACTGATTGGGGATGATCACCCATGATCACATTGAATAGCGGTGCTGGCTCGAAGGGCCGAATGGCCTACTCTATTGTCAAACGGAATAAGTTTTCAATAGGCGACAGAAACAATTCAGTGTAGAAAGGTGGGTAGGGAATTACATGAGACTCATTGTAAAGCTATGTTGGTCACCGTTGGTGATCTTTGTGCATCAAGTGATAGCCATGGTATAGAGGGTTCATAAACGTCCTAGAATGGATGTCCACTTCTCGAATAGGCACAAAATGCTGGAGTAACTCAGCGGGACAGGCAGCATCTCTGGAGAGAAGGAATGGGTGACGTTTCGGGTCGAGATCCTTCTTCAGCTGCCCCTGGGAGACCCATCGTTTCTGCTTCTTCATGTCCAACACATTTTGTCCACCTCTCCGATTCATTGTCTCAGCTGCATCCATTGATTTCTGTCGGACATGCCCCAATTTACCTCAATATCCCCAGGAAAGGAAAAGATAGGTTCCAGTTCTTGATTGTTAATCTATGTCTCATCCTGGGATGTATGTATTAGGTTTAGGTTTGTCGGTCTGAAGAAGGGTCTCCTCCCAAAATATTACCTATACCTTTTCTCCAGATTTGCTGCCTGACCCGTCGTGTTATTCCAGCTATTTGTGTATCTCTAGGTATTGGTTAGAGTTTATTATTGTCACGTGTTCTGAGCTACAGTGAAAAGCTTTGTTTTTGCATGTTATCCATATAAACAGATATACCAAACATAGAAACAATCGAGTCAAATTCAAGTACAACTCAGGTAGAGCAAAGAAGATACAGATTGCAAAATATAGTTCTCAGCATCGCAGCACATCAGTTGCTTAGACAAAGCCCAATGTCCACAATGGGGTAGAGGTGAATTGGACAGTGCCCCAGTGTATGGAAGGATCGTTCCCAGAACATGGGGAAGTCCAGAACAAGGGGTCACAGTTTAAAGATAAAGGGGAAATCTTTTAGGACTGAGATGAGAAAAACATTTTTTACACAGAGTGGTGAATCTCTGGAATTCTCTGCCACATAATGTAGTTGAGGCCAGTTCATTGACTATATTTAAGAGGGAGTTAGATGTGGCCCTTGTGGCTAAAGGGATCAGGGGGTATGGAGAGAAAGCAGGTACAGGATACTGAGTTGGATAATTAGCCATGATCATATTGAATGGCGGTGCAGGCTCGAAGGGCCGAATGACCTACTCCTGCACCTATTTTCTATGTTTCTATGTTTCTATGTTTCTAACAGAGTGGAAGTAGTTGTACCTGAGTGAGCGTGGTGCTGCGTGCGTTCAAGGTTCTGCACCTTCTGCTCGACGGGAGCAGGGAGAAGGAAGAATGATTGGGGAGGGACAAGTCTTTGAATATGTGTTAGAAGGAACTGCAGATGTTGGTTTATACTGAAGATGCTGGAGGCAAAAGGCTGGAGTCACTCAGCGGGTCAGACAGCATCTCTGGAGAAAAGGAATAGGTGACGTTTCAGGTCGAGACCCTTCAGCAGTCTGGTGAAGGGTCCACCCGAATCATCCCCAATTCCTTTTCTCCAGAGATACCGACCGACACACTGAGTTACTCCAACACATTGTGTCTATCTTAAGTCTTTGATACGTTGTTTGCTTTTCGGAAGCAGCATGAAGATTAGATGGAGTCACTGGTGAGGAGTCTGCTCTCCCCATAGTTGTCTACGTGAAGCTGGAGAAAGCAAAGAGTGTATTGATTCCGAAAGAGATGCCTTTGCTAATATTTGAGTTGTTGACAGCACTAACATTCTGCATTTACACATGAAGAAAGCAGAAGCAACTCTCTCGGTCTGAAGGTAGACACAAAATGCTGGAGTAAAACAGCGAGACAGGCAGCATCTCTGGAGAGAAGGAATGTGAAGGGTCTCGACATGAAACGTCACCCATTCCTTCTCTCGAGGTTTGTCAGTCTGAAGATGGGTCTCCTCCCAAAATATTACCTATACCTTTTCTCCAGAGATGCTGCCTGACCTGCTGAGTTACTCCAGCATTTTGTGTCTATCTTCGGTGTGTACACCAACAGTTCTTCCCTACACATTTCGTCTGCTCCACTGCAAAATCTCCTCAAGGTATGCCTACTTCGAAGAAGTTCTCCTCCTCTCTTTGACGAGAGTTCTGCAGCACCCTCTCTCACTCCCTCTCCCCTGACCCTCAGTCTGAAGAAGGGTCTCGACCCGAAGCATCACCCATTCCTTCTCTCCAGAGATGCTGCCTGTCCTCAGCATTTACTCCAGCATTTTGTGTCGATCTCCAGTACACTTGCTGTTTATTCAATAAAGACTCTTTCCGTGAACTGTGACAGACCCATTCGCCTGCCTCCCCCCATAACCCCTGACACCTGTACTAATCAAGAATCTATCTATCTATGCCTCTACATTGAATTGGTCTCCACAGTCTTCTGTGGCAATTCATTCAATTCATTCTCTCAAATCTAGTCTATCATTCAAAAATATTATGGCTAGTCTGTAATTTAACACCATCAAAAGGATGTACAGGAGGCACTGCCTCAAAAGGCACCTAGTGTCATCAAATACCCACACCATTCTGTGGAGATTGGTTATTAAATCTCCCACTTTTAAAACGGAGAAGGACTTTTTTTTTCTGATGAAGGGGTTTCTTAGGCCTGAAACATTAACACCATTTCTCTTTCCGGAGAATGCTGCCTGAGTGTTTCCAGCATTTATTACAGATTCCCAGCCTCTGCAATGTTTCCGAATTTTATCTTGACGCCTTCTTCTGCTCTTTGAACCAGTCTCTGGTGTTGCAGCAACTTCCAGCTGGATAAAGAGACACAACAGTGGAAGTTATGATCGGGGGGGGGGGGGGGGGGGGGGTGCATTCGTTGTGTTTCCTTGGTAATAAGCAAATTTAAAAAATGCAAATTTCATACTAACTGCAACTCTTTGGGATGTGCCTGGATCATTCAGGCTAATAGGCTTTTCTAATGAGAACAGCTGCAGCAGAGAATGAGTGCACGTCTGCTCTCTATCCCGCAGAAATATTATGTAAAATTATCAACACATCATCTGGAACCAAAATCAATTGTATGCCTGAAGGGTTTGTTGTGGAAATCTGAGTACTGAGCTGCCAATCAAAGGCGACAGTGCCACCCGGTGGTCAGTGCAGGAATGAATGCCAATGAACTAAAATTCGTCTGATCGGGAGTTCATAGGTGATAGGCGCAGATTTAGGCCATTCAGCCCATCAAGTCTACTCCGACATTCAATCGTGGCTGATCTATCTCTCCCTCTCAACCCCATTCGCCTGCCTCCCCCCATAACCCCTGACACATGTACTAATCAAGAATCTATCTATCTATGCCTCTACATTGAATTGGTCTCCACAGTCTTCTGTGGCAATTCATTCAATTCATTCTCTCAAATCTAGTCTATCATTCAAAAATATTATGGCTAGTCTGTAATTTAACACCATCAAAAGGATGTACAGGAGGCACTGCCTCAAAAGGCACCTAGTGTCATCAAATACCCACACCATCCTGGCCACACTCTCATTTCACTCAGACTCTGGTAAGAAGGTGTAGGAGTCTAAAAACCATGACCATCAGGTTCAAGAATAGCTTCTTTCCAACAACCATTAGGCACTTGAACACAAAAAAACACTGACTGAACTATAAACTATGGATTATGAGCTGTAGGGCAACACAGTGGACCAGTGGTAGAGTTGCTGCCTTATAGCACCACAGACTCGGATTTGTTCCTGACTATGGGTGCTGTCTGTAGGGAGTTTGTATCTTCTCCCTGTAACTGCGAGGGTTTCTCAGGGTGCTCCGGTTGCTTCCCACATTCCAATGATGTGCAGATCTGTAGGTTAATTGGCTTCGGTAAAAAAAATGTAAATTGTCCCTAGTGTGTAGGATGGTGCTCGTGTACGAAGGAGATCGCTGGTCGGCAGGGACTTGTTCAGTTGAAGGGCTTGTTTCCACGCTGCATCTCTAAAGTAAGCTAAAGTCAAGGACTGTCTCAGGTTGCACTAAGGACCTTAGGTTATTAGTATTCAGTAGTATTCAGGCTATTGATTTATTGATTTTTTTTGTATATTATATGTTATCTATGAGTATTGTGTTTGCAGGCTTGTTATGCTGTCTCAAGTAACAAAGTCATTGTTCTGTTGTCGGTACATATAACCATTAAAGATTTTTGAGCCTTGAAATCTCTTGGAATTTCACTGCATGGGATTATAACATTTCCAATCATTCTTTTATAAAATGAGTACGTTAAGGACTGAATTATTTGGGGGGGTTTTCCGTGATAAACCATAAACCTTGACCGCAGAGACTAAATATAAAAGTCATCAGATGCCGAAATTTGCTTGCAGCAAAAAATAAACCCAGAAACCCCAAAAGCACTTTAACCAATGCCTGTCGTTTATAATGCAAGCAGAACCCTAATGTGAAGCATCATTTCAGTGCCTATCCCACATTTACTACAATGTCCATTGACTGGACATTTCCATTGCAGTTAGAACTATGAATGAAAGGTTGAAGCTTTCAGAACTTTATAAAAACAGTGCGCACTTCTTAAATATGTTCACCTCAGGAGAAAAAATCAAGGCATTAACCAGTAAGTCAAATTCATCTGTATAGATCATTCAGATCCTCAGGTTTGATGCCTCAGGATGGCACAGTGGTGCTGTTGGTAGAGCTGCTGCCTCACTGCGTTTGAGACCTGGGTTCGATCCTGACTTCCAGTGCTGTCTATGTAGAGTTTGCAGTGAGAAAACCCAAGTGGTCAAAGTCAAAGTCAAAGTATCCTTTATTGTCATTCAGACCTTTCGGTCTGAATGAAATTTTGTTGCCTTGCAGTCATACATATAATAAAATAACAAAATCACACAATACACACAAATTTAACATCCACCACAGTGAGTTCACCAGACACCTCCTCACTGTGATGGAAGGCAAAAGTCTTAAAGTCTTTGTCTCTTCCCTCCTTGCTCTCCCTCTGCGCTGAGGCGATCCAGGCCTCCGATGTTGTGACCCCACCGGGTGATGGTAAGTAAGTCCCGCAGCTCAACCGTGCTCCGCGAACGGGCCGGTTCAAACTCCGCGGCCCGGGGCGGTCGAAGCTGCCGAAGCTGCCACAGTGAGAACGGACAAACTCCGTACAGACAGCACCCATAGTCAGGATCAAACCCGGGTCTCTGGCGCTGAGAGGCAGCAGCTGAACGGTGGTGCTACTGTACCACCCCAATCTCTCTTCAAAGACTGGAGATATTGTTGCTGAGCAGGGTAGAAGCAAGTAATTGAGCAAGTGAGGCACAGTGGCGCAGCGCTGGAGTTGCTGCCTTACAACACCAGAGACCCGGGTTTGATCCTGACTGCAGGTGCTGCCTATACAGAGTTTTTACGTTCTCCCTGCGACCACATGTGTTTTGCCTGGGTGCTCTAGTCCCCCCCCCCCCCCACTCCAAAGATGTACAGGTTTGTAGGTTAATTAGCTTGGTAAAAATTGTAAATTGGCCCTTGTGTGTTGGATAGTGCTAGTGTACAGAGTGATCCCTGGTCGGCATGGACTCAGTGGGCCGAAGGGCCTGTTTCCGCGCTGTATCTCTAAACTAAAC
Source organism: Amblyraja radiata (assembly GCF_010909765.2). NCBI lineage: Eukaryota > Metazoa > Chordata > Chondrichthyes > Rajiformes > Rajidae > Amblyraja > Amblyraja radiata. Next base: position 13,458,336 of record NC_045984.1, read on the forward strand.
TAAATTGATGATGATCATCACTCACTTCCATAATCAGCCATAGCTTGATATCTGAAAACTGTCTGCAACTTAGAGTATAGAACTGCATAAGTAAGTAAGTAAGTAAGTAAGTTTATTGGCCAAGTATTCACATACAAGGAATTTGCCTTGGTGCTCTGCCCACACACACATGGTGAGATATCGTGATACCCACCCTTGAACCAGGCTGGGTCAGGAATGTCAAATGTCGCAGCTACTTGGAGAGTAAATTCACATGCGCGTTCTGCTGTGGAGAACTCAGTTGAGGCTTTAGGAAAGGAGTTCAAAATTACAGGCTCACTGTGGCGAACACACACCTCAAGCCTTCAGCATGTATGATGACGTTTGAGACCAATTTGACACAAGCCTATTTGAGCTGAATGTTGAGGGAAACGAGTATCTGATAGAGTTGACCTTGTGAAGAAGTTGTCTGTGACAGATGCAGGCTAATGGGTAAGTATCAAACTGACAGGCGTCCCACAAGGATCTGTGCTGGGATTTCAAGCATTCACCTTATTTATAATTGACTGAGATAATAGCACTGGCTGACCATGTATACAAATGCACTGATCACATCAAGATTGGCAGTAGTGTAAACAGTGTAGATAAAAACAATAAATTAAGAAGGGTTGTAAATAGATTAAGTAAGTGGGCTTTAATAGGGCCAAACATATTGGATATGAATAAGCGGTAAAACCATGAGTGGGAGGGTCAAAGAAACGTGCTGACCGAGGTACACGACTCAGAAAATAAGCAAAAGGGACAAAAGAAATGTTTGCATTCAAAACATTTTAATCTGCAAGACTGGAAGTGAAGTAAAGCCATACTTCAGCTCCATAAAGCCCGAGGTAAACGTTACCTGAAGTACCGTGAGCAGTACCACAAGTGACCACACCTCATGAAGGACCTGTTCCCTTTCTCCAGAGATGCTGTCTGACTCACTGAGTTACTGCAGCATTTTGTGCCTATCATCTCACAAAGGATATGTTGGCTTTTCATGGTGTTCTTTGTATAACAGTTAAATTATGAGATGAGATATCACCGAGTTAAATTGTAATCTCTGAACGTTATAAAGTTAAGGGGTGATTTAATCAAAGTCTTCGAAAAGAACACATGGGGAAAAAAATGGGAAAAAAAGATGGGAAAAATATTGCTGCCATTCGGAGATTCTGCACAATGGGAGTGAGGATTATTCCCCATAAAATCTGAGGTGAGGAATTAGTTCCATGTATAAGAGTTTAGTTTAGTTTAGTTCAGGGATATAGTGCGGTAACAGGCCCTATGGCCCAATGAGTCCACCCCGACCAGCGATCCCTGTACACTCGCACTATCCCACACACGAGGGACAGTTTACAGTTTTACCAATGCCAATTAACTTACAAACCTGTACGCCTTTGGAGTGTGGGAGGAGAGCGGAGCACCTGGGGAAAAACCCATGCTGTCATGGGGAGAACGTACAAACTCTGCACAGACAGCACCTTTAGTCAGCATCGAACCCGGGT